>NC_067201.1:22366532-22966532 GCF_000699445.3 Schistosoma haematobium
GATATTAATACCGTTGGGTGCTGGTCGGATCACTCGTCTGAAGGTTAAGCGCTGGCGCTTGAAAATGATAGATCCTGGGTTCGAGTCTCGAAACGGCCGTCCAGTGTTTCCAGATTTTCCATAGTGGTTTAGTTTCAATTGACTCATGAATTCAATTATTAAATTACCATAATCTCCACAAAACTTTCTTCTAATAATAACTATCATGTGCTTATTAGTGACTGGCTTTGAAAGGTATTTCCTAAAGTTCTATTGAAAAGCTGTGACCAGTGGAGTTCAACTAGATCTTTTATGAGATAATAACTCACCAAAGACAATGATGGATGTTTCGTTCAATTTCTTGCATCAATTGAAGATAGACATTAACACTGTTGGATGGTGGCCAGCTAAGTGGTCTGGAGGTTAAGCGTTCGCGCACGAGACTAATAGGTCCTAGGTTCAAATCTCCCTTGGCGGGATCGTAAGAACTGATACTCCTTGATAGATTCTAAACTTAGCTTCAATCAGTTTTACAATCAAAGACATTATCATTGTTACCATCCAGGTGTTGACAACCTCGATTGTAAATAGGACAATATTATATATAATCTCATTATCTTCAATATATGTTTAAATGAACAGATTCAATAGAGTGTTAAAACAACTTACCCTACATATATCTACACTTGTCTATTAATATTACAACATTTGAATTGGCAATAATTGAATACATTTATATAATTAATTACTAGGTGGTCGAGTAAATGGTTCTATACTCTTCTATGAAAGGGTAATAGGCGTAAGTAATTAAATTTGTATTTTTATTAAAAAACACACACAAAAAAAAGAAACTGGGGCACTTATCTCAATAGGAATCTATATTTATAAACATGTGGAACAAATTAAAGAGTTTTCTTTGTATGGTTAATTAAACTTAACTTAATTGATGAATAAATTAATTATGTAATTATGCGATTTGACAAAGTTAGTGAGGGAGAGAGGGAGTGAGTGAGTAGGTAGATGAGTGGGTGGTTGAATAAATGAGTAGATAAGTAAATAAGTAAGTAATTAAGTATAGAGGTTGTTAGACCATCGTTGAAAACCTGGAAGCACTAGATAACTGTCTTGTCCTATTGTAGGACTCCCACGATCTCGCTCGCGGGATTCGAATTCAGGGTCTTCGGTCTCACACGTGAATGCTTAACCTACTAGACCACTGAGCTGGCTGGTATCCAACGGTGTTAATGTCTAACTTCAACCAGTCCACGAAATTGCGCGACCATCTTCCATTGTACTGCCATAGATACCTATCTCTATCCGACACGGATTAAGTATGTACTTATTAATGTATGTATGCATATTTGCATATATGTTCGAATGTATGTAAATAAGTCATCAAATAAGCAAATAAATAATTACATTATTCACTTTTTTTGGTACGAAATAGGATGCTCAGAATAAAGTATTTTAACAAGTTTCTGTTACTTACTAATTGATCGATCCTGACGATCATGTTAGCAAGTCAGGAATCGACATCTGAATTATGTTCATTCATATTCAATGAATATTGTCAGCCATCACAAAGTCGCTAATTGTAATTTTTTTGTTGTATAGAGAAAGTTCGTAAAATTTTGACAAACATGCCTGGATAGGTTATATGATGAATTGACTCTTAGTGACATGGCTCAGAATCGATCATAATGGCCTAGGTGTATACACTCTCTATCTCCCCTTAAACTAAGAGATTAAAATCGCTTCATATCTTTCTACGAACTAATTCTTTCTTCCTGTACTATGTCCTTATATGCAATCTTTCTTCTATATATTACCCCCCATTGATGTAACTACTTCTATGAATCCAGTGTTCATTTTGCTATGCTAATGAGGTATGGCAACTTGGGCAGATGCATATATGTGCCTGGTCATACGTTGTAGCTGATTGACTGACTGACATAATGATGTATTAAAACAAACAAACAAAAACAGATAACTTGTCCAAGTATCTAGATGACATGAACAGGTAGACCAAAAATTTAAGCAGGCTGGCAACTACGTCATTTTAAGAAGGCCCTGGATTCGAATCCTGTGAGCGGGATCGTGGATGCGCATTACAGAGGAGGAGTCCCACAATAAGACGAAACAGCCAACCAGTGCTTCCAGGTTTTCAATGGTGGTCTAACATCAATCAATTCATGATCTCAATCAAAACCATAATAATCTCCACAGCTTCATACTGATAATTATTATGTGCTCACGAGTGACTAGCTTTATGATTGGATTCTCTGAGTTCTAGTGAGAAACCGTCACCAGTGGAGTTAATCTGGGTATGATAGAAACAGATATTGACCTCAGTACAATGGAAGATTTTCGCTAAATTTCGTGAATTGGTTGGTGTTAGGCATCAACACCGTTGGATACCGGCCGGCTCAGTGGTCTAGAGGATAAGCATTAGCGCACGAAACTGAAGGCCCTAGATTCGAACCCCGTGGGCGGGATCGTGGATGCGCACTGCCGAGGAGTTGTCCCACAATAGGACGAAACAGCCATTAAGTGCTTTTAGATTTCAATGGTGATCTTACCATCAATCGATTCACATTCATATCTATTATGTTTATTCAATGTTTATTATATATAATTCATGTAAAAAAAATGATAAATGAAAGAATATTCTTTCATGTTTGGCTTTTGATCTTCATAATGATCTCTTTAGCGAAATACAATATGATTATCATTGTATGAATTATTTATCTTTCTTATATTCACCGTTTTCTTTTCACTAAAAATAATGATTCATTAATAATGAAGTGATAACAAGAATTGTTCATTGGAATGATACAAGTATTAAGTTGTATTAGACAGAATTAACTCTTAAGATATTCATTGAATTTGAATCATTTATGATTGAACAATAAATGGGGATTCATGTGTTGAATAAAGTTAGATCATCATGGAAAACGTGAAAGTATTGAATGATGGTTTCGTCCTATTTTGAGACTCCTCAGTGGTGTACATCCATGATCCTACATGCGCGATTCGAACCTATGACTTTCGGTTTCACAAGCGAACTCTTAACCTGCAGACCGTTGAGTCGATGTTCTACGGTGTTGATATCTAACTTTAATCGATCCATGATCGTGTGTCTTAATATTAGAACAAAACGGCCTTCAAGTACTTCTAAGTTTTCCGTGGTAGTTTAGCTTCAATTGATTCGTGAACTCAACTATAAACTCATTAAAGTATCCACACAACCCCTTGTGTTAAGAGCATTATTATATCATATATTATTACACTAATGCATTATTTTTGTCATACTCTTAATAATGTAATTCTGCCTTCTCAACAGTAATCGGCTGTTATCTTATTGTATATTGATGACTTTGTAGTGACGTACTTTTATGAAGAGAACGCGATTGGTATAATGGAAACAATTTTTATTATAACCAATTGTACCAGGGATTGTTTTACTGTATTTGTTTGTCTAAGTGTACTAATGACATTCGTTCTTCCGTTGAGTATGACCTTGTACGCTTTCGGTTACGCCTCAGTAGTTCCACTTGTACTCTTTGGCACAATCTTGGTATTCTTTCGATACCACGAGATTACCAACAAATATATCTTATTACAACCATCAACTGCTATCCGGATTTTAGCCTATGAGGGGATCCAACCTAATAATTGGCACGTAGTCTCAGTGTAGTGGTGATCATAGTCAACTGCGACTCGACGCCATGATACAACGTTACAACTTCAAATTTTAACATTTAATTATGTAATGTCATGTTTCATGGTTAATTCATTTACTTCATTCTTAGATCATGATTTTGTCCCAGTTTACTAGTGATATACAAGTTTTCTTCTATACGTTCATCTAAACTAGCTACAAAGCAGAAAGTTTGAACTATGCCTTAGTGATTTATCACTAATCAATAAATACACACTACATTCCCTAAGAAAATAAGGTCACATTTCCAACGAACAGCGTGTTCCTTCCTTTAAAAAATGAAGCTGGATCTTGATTGTTCATTACATTTTGTTAATCGATTCATTTACAAAGTTGTTATTACGTAATTTATGCAATCAATTTTCATTTAAGCTGGTGATTGAAGATCGTCAATAGGAAACCCTGAATGGTCTAATTTTCATGCTATTTGGTACACATCAAGGTGTACTTGTAATCTTGATGGAACTTATGCTCACCAATGGATTCAATTCTATGACGATGGATCCAGAACTTCGTGTCGACTATCTCAAACCATCACCTTACATCTCACTATAGTGAACGTGTGATGTTGAGTTAAATCATACTAGTAACCACATTGCAATTGATTAAGAGAATTAAATCAGCACATTGAAGTACTTGACACTGATGATCAATCTTCATTTTTCCAGAAACTTATCTCCATTTGCTTTTAGAATTTTCCTTCGGGTATTTTTTCATTATTATTTCATATTTATAATCGATGTTTCCTATAAAAATCCTTATTGATATGATACTAGGTATGTTACTCACTTACATACATACATACTTACTTACGCCTGTTACACCTCATGAAGTAGCATACGCCATCCACCAGCATTCTCCATCCAACTCTGTCTTGGAAAATATTTACCAGTTGCGATTCATCCTTTTCATGTCTGATTCCAATTCTCGGTTCAGTGTGTTCTTTGACCTTCCTCTTTTCCACTTCCCTTCGGGATTTCATGATAGGACTCACCTCGTGATGCAGTTTGATAATTTCCTCAATGTTAATCCTATCTAATTCCAATGTCTTTTCCTGATTTCCTCTTCAAATGGAAGTTGGTTTGTTCACGAGGTAAGTCCTAACATGAAATCCCTAAGGGAAGTGGAAAAGAGAAAGGTCAAAGAACACACTGATCCGAGAATTGGAATCAGACATGAAAAGGATGAATCGCAACTGGTAAAGATTGTCCAGGACAGAGTTGGATGGAGAATGCTGGTGGATGGTGGATGCTGCAAATCAAATGAGAAAGGATTTCATTCTCATTTAGTCGAAAGTGTACTATAAATACTTCATATCTTCTATAGTTTCGAATACAGATTCGATTATAGTAATCTCTTTAACATCATTAAGATCAAATTATGTCATTGATATCATCTTTTTTAAACAGAAAAGAAAGAAGAAAATTGAATTGCTTGTATTTTCTTATTTTTCTTCCATTCCAGTATGTTCGTAGCCCTGACAACGGCAATTTTTTTGTATTTTAAACAGATTATTCATTGAACAAAGATTGTTCACAGGTGGATTCTATTGAAATGGATTATTAAAATAAAACTTAATGAGAATGGAGATTTATGAAGATTGTAGTTATTTTTAAATAGTTGAATTCATGCGTTGATTAAAGTCAGATTGCCATGGAAAAGTTGAAAGTACTGAACGATGGTTTCGTCCTGGTTTGGGACTCTTCAGTAGTGAACATCTATGGTCCTGCACTCGAGATTAGAATCAAGGACCTCCAGTGTCGCGCTCAAATTCTTAATCTATAAGCCATTGGGTTGGTATTCGATGCTGGTGATGTATAACTTTACTCGATCCATGATCTTGTGTCTTATATTAGAACGAAATGGCCATCCAGTGTGACTAGGTTTTCATTGGTGATCTAGCTTAGATCTACTCATCAGTTTAGCTATTAATAATCCAGTTACTATTAAATGATTAACTATGACACAAGAAATAATCTATATTGAATTAGTCTTTTCTTACCTATAATTTGAAATCAGTCTATTCAGATAATAGTCAGTGCTGAAATTTACCCAAATTAATACTTAAATCAAAAGGGGTTTTGTAGATATTATAGTCATTTTAATAGTTGAGATCATGAGTCAATTGAAGCTAGACTACTATGGAAAACCTGGAATCACTGAATGGCCGTTTCGTCCTACTGTGGGAGTCCTCAGCAGTATGCATCCATGATCATTTAAATCTATACGAAATTGATTAAAGATAGTTATTTAACAAACTGTAAAAATATGTTTCATATCTTTTGAAATTCTAGAATAAAATATCCATCTCATTCCTTGAACTATTCAGTAACATCCATGAAATCAGATTGTTTAAGAAAATCCTTAAATAATGAAGTGTTAATATTTTTTATGCCGGCTTAGTAGTCTAGAGGTTAATCGTTCAATAGCGAGACCAATAGGTCCTGGGCTCGAATCCTGTGTGCAGGGTCATGGATGAGCACTGACAAGAAGGAGTCCCACACTAGGACAAAACGGTCGTCTAGTGCTCTCAGGTTTTCCATGTTGGTCTAGCTTCAATTGACTCAATGATGAATAATGCTTAACACAAATGTTTACACCTAATTCTATACATTGCTGTAAAGTTAATCCACTTTTCATTATGAAATAAACATGGAAGTTAAATCATGCTTCATAACAAACATGATTCATGTTATCTTTTCATTTGATTATTACCCAAGACATTTGAATTGTAACTATCAACGGAATTGATGTTATGTGTTTCATCCTATTTGTAACTAATCAGCTGAATATATCCCTAACCTAATATCCTATATTCATTTATTATTTCAAATGTTAATGCGTTTTTCATTAAACGACTGAGTTCAAATAGTTATTAATTTATTGAACATATACGAAATTATCAATATGGGGTTATGGATATAGTTAAGTTTTTTGATTGAGATCATGAATTGATTGATGTTAGACCACCATTGAAAGCCTGGAAGCACTGGATGGTCGTTTCATCCTGAAATGGGACTCCTCCTCAATATAGCACATCTATGATTCCGCTCGTGGGATTCGAATACAAGGCGTTCGGTTTCACACGCGAACGTTTAACCTCTAAACCACTGATTCAGCAGCCAACAGTGTTAATGTCTATCATGAAATGTTCTCAAGATTATGAAACATATTTTCATCTATGATGTTTTGTGAAGTCTAGTTCATTTGCAGATTATGAACATCGAACGTAATCAGCTATACTACCATGAACAAAACAGTAACTTCTAAATATATATTTGAATAAAATTAGTGCGTGGCTTTGATTTTGCCAGGAATTGAAATCAGAATAGTCAGGATGCATGGCAAGAGTATAAACTTTTAACAACTGATCCACATTTCTAACGTCAACTGAATTGGTTAAGCGCTTGGCGCGAGACTAATAGGTCCTGGGTTCGTATCCCACGAGGCGGGGTCGTGGATGCGCACTGCTAAGGAGTCCCACAATAGGACAAAACGGCTGTCCAGTGCTCTCAGGTTTTCCATGATGGTCTAGCTTCAATTGACTCATGATTTCAACTGTTTAAATTACTACATTCTCTACAAAATCCCTTCTGATTTGATACAATGGACAGTTATCAATTAGTTCAATTGGCGGTTAACTGACTCACTTCTGATATGATTGAACTTCACCAATGACGATTGTAAATACTAAAATCAACCAATAAGAAGTTTTCATTGTTAGTCATAGTTTTCATTTATTATGATATACATAAAACGAACGAAGCAATAAAACTCAATATGTAGTAAAATTCATTGAAATCATGAATCGATTGATGTTATATCACCATCGAAAACCTGGAAGCACTGGACAAGAGCTTCATTCTAGTATGGAACTCCTCACTAGTGCACATCCACTATCCTACACGCGCGATTCGAATATAGGACCTTCGGTTTTACACTCGAACGCTTAATCTTTAGACCACCAAACCGGCATCTAACGGTATTAATGTGTAATAGTTAATAATTTAATAGTAGTCGGATTATTAATAGTTGAATTCATTAATCGACCACGATGGAAAACCCGGAAGCACTGGACGACTGTCTTGTCCTAATATGACACTCATCAGTAATGCATATCCATGATTCTACTCACGGGATTCGAACGTAGAACCTTTAGCTTCGCATGAGAACTAAATCGTTTACTCTTTTCTACAAATTTAAATTTCACCAAAAAACAAACAAACTAATCACTGAACAACCCTACCAAGGGAATTTATTTAAGATAGATATTTATCATTATGAACTGATTCATTGTCGTTGTGTATCTTCAAAATAAGTAAATGGAAACTGACAAATTGCACATCTCTTCTTATACTCTGTGTATGTGTGTATGTCTCTTACTTTTTCTCTCTTTCTCTCTCTATTGAATGGTTTAGTCTATTGAAATAAGTCGTTACGGTGAATAGACAAACGAATGTCTTGTTTGATAAGAACAATCCTCAAGAGTATCATTATATTTCTAATATAAACAAAGAAATTACTACGATTAAATACTTTCCACATGTACCTAAATAGATATAAATAGTCTATAGAAAACTTCATTTTTTATCAAGAAGTCATACCTGAAATCTTGAAGGAACTGATACTTCTATTCATTCAGTTTCATCATCTAAGACTTTATTATTAAGTTAATATGAGTCTTTGGATTAGTACTAAGCTATTTATATTGAGTGATCATTGAGTGAGTAATGGCTAGAAACAAGTTTGTTGAGTGCTCTTAGGTTGAATCTACTAAATCACAACGTGGCTACTGATCTAAATGACTCCCTATCATCTCCACTATATGCTGATGTTTGGTTTTTGGAAGTAGTGCTAAAGAAACACAACTCTTTGATGTTTTCATCAATTTACCATCATGGAAAACCTGGAAGTACTGGGTGGCTGCTTCGTTCTAGTGCGAAACTCCTCAGTAGTGTGTATTCACGATCCCTTCTTGCGAGATTCTAACCCAGGACCTATCAGTCTCACACGTGACTGCTTAACCTCTAGACCACCAGGCCGGCATTCAACGGTGTTAATATCTAGCATCAATTTATCCACAAAACTGCGCCACCATCCACCATTGTCATCAGTGAGATACAATCTCACAACACACCCGTTTGAACCCCACTGATCACTGCTTCGCACTAAAACTCCAAGGAATATCTCTTGAAGCCAATTACTAGTGAGCATATGTTGGTTAGTATCAGAAGGGGTTCTTGTGGATATTGTAGTAATTTTAGCAGTTGAAATCATGAGTCAATTGAAGCTAGACCACTATGGAAAACGTGGAAGCACTGAACGACAGTTTCGTTCTATCATATGACTCCTCAACACTGGTTTAAGCACTCATAAAAAATAACTTCAACGGAGTTCTTTGTCTAGTGAATGGTACTCTTTCGTGCTGATCATGAGTCAATTGAAGCTAAACTACTATTATTTCTTCTGAACTAAAAACAGGGAAAAATCTTATGATCGGTTTTTTCCCAGATACTGAATAAACGATTTACATATTGACAACCGGAGTTATTTAAGCAAGAATTAGATTCAGTTTGATATCCTTTAACATGTAGCTCTTCTTTTTATGATAGTACTATGTTAATAATCTAAATATTTCCTAAATGTACATGGTTTGGGAGGGAAGGGTGAATGTAGGATAAGATTCTTCACAAATGTGTTCCTATCATAATTGTGATCATGAATTATAACCGAATAACATTCAACATGACATGACGAAGACATAAGATTCGTACGAATCAACGCAGAAGAATGATGATAAGTGATGATTTCATTCACCTTCCAAAAACACAACGACAATTCATCAACCAAACATGATCATTTATACGCAGATCTCATGGGGGTATTTGATTTATAATCAATGAATTTCATCCATCAATGAAATAGTTGGAATACAACTGGAAAAGGATTTTATTTATTCATTTATTTATTTATTTAAACACATAAACATTGGTACAAGGAGGAACCAACTAGATATGCGATTTGTGTGGGGGCTGTGATGCTACTCGGGTGACCAGACCGAAGTAGGTGGTTTCCCTAGGGGGCCACACCCTGAGACTTTGACCCAAAGGTCTGATCCAAAAGGCAGTCAAGCAACATAATGAGATGCAGTCCTATGGTAGCTGGTGATCAATAAGTGTCTCATATCCCATTTGTTCCCTCAGGATCCTGGAGCCCATGTACACCACTGGTTTGGAATCAGTGGTTTCCAACTCCCCTGGTTTGACTCTCCGTGTCCACCAATCCGTTCAAAGCGTCAGACATTCGCTTTTTGTCCTTTCGATTTCACAAATAACAGTAATGTCGTGAGAAGGCAGTGAGTAGGACTTCCCTGTCAGTGGCTGTATACGCGTTATCATGTAAGCGCAGAGCAAGAGCTGACTCTCCTCACTCTCCGCCGTATCAGATCATTTGGTGGCCAGACTAAGAAATTCATGTGTATCTTATTGAACTGAAAAGCGATCTTTGTTATGTTCTGATCTAACAGAATATTATACTATTCAGAGGTCTATAGTACAATGAACAGAATCTTTGGAAACAACTGAAATCCCACTTGACAATTCTATTTCAACATAAGGCATCATCATGACCGTGAAGCTAATCATAATCTCTGTTGTTCTTAAACAAAAGTGATCGAATCAAATTTAAGATTCCATTGTTGACAAAGTCTTTCAGTCAGTTATGTATCTTAGAGGGATACAAAATTGATTTACTTGTTCTATTCAATAGAAGCCAATTGTATCAAACAAGTGATCATCAATATTTTGTTTGTTATGAATACAATTTTATACAAGATTCATCATAAATAAAAAGATTTAATAGGGATACAGTTTTTCTCTGCATCATCTGAGAATCATTCATATCATAGTCTCGATCCATTATGACGGCACTTCACTTCACATATGAATCACTGTCATTGACTACTGCATTCAAAGTGAATGATCTGACAATGATCTGGTTGAAAGTAGAGGACGACATGTATCAAATAAAACAATGAGAATCATAGTCACTGTCTACTGACTACAAAACTTTACAACACAACGATTTCTCGAACATCTTACACAATACAATTCAATTCAGAAGTTTCTCAATGGACACTTCAATCGATGGAAAAAAATGCGCTTCTCTCAATACCAAGTATTAACGTAACGTCTATGCTTAATTTAAAGGAAGATTACACTCCTAGTCGACCAATACCATCTATGTTAACTATCCGCATAATTTACAAACACAGAACAATTTACACACCAAAGTATTTCTGTATTTTTCAAAGAATACTAATAATGTCACATACACAATTAGCTTCTGTAATCAACAATTGTCATATTCTAGATGATGAATCTTCTTAAATGACCACTGATCAGTCCAATCACTATCATAGAGATTGATGAAATGGTTATCCAAGACACATTCAGAGAGTCTAAAATGTTCGAGAGAAATAAAACATTTACTGGTAAATAATGAATTTAAAACGAACATTTGGATTAATCAAAGTACAATTAGTTAGATGAATGGCTTTGTAGACTAACAGAGGTTATTCATATTGGCCCAAGTAAACTGTTAATTTCCATGGAAATAACTTCTACTTTAATAAATCTGCAACTTTTTAATAATTGGGATTATGAGTTAATTGAAGCTAAACTATCGTGGAAGAGCTGGATGCGCTGGACGACCATTTCGTCTCACAGTATGTGACTCCTCAGCAGTGCGCGTACACGATCCCACCTCGCGAGATTCCAACCCAGGACTTATCGGTCTCACGTCCGAACGCTTAATCAATTGACCACTGAACCGGCCATCATCCAACGGTGTTAATTTCTTATTTCAACTAATCCACGAAATTGTGCCACACACCGACCATTATCTTCAGTGAGTTACTATGTCACAACAGACCAAGCTAAACTCCACTCGTCATTGCTTTTTACTAGAACTCCAAGAAATATCTCTTGAAGCCAGTCACTAGTGAGCTTATCTTGGTCAATGACTTTAACAGTTGAGTTCTTGAGTCAATTGAAGCTAGATCACTATGGAAAACCTGGAAGCACTGATATTAATCTACAACTGTTCGCTATGTAATATTTGAATAATCAACTATTTATCTACTGATGGGTTTGTATACTCTCAAAGTGTTCACAATAGTTAGTTCTAACCACGGGATAGTGTAATGAATTGAGTAGACAGATTAAATGATCAACTGAATAATTTCCGAGATAATCACTTACTGGCTGAACTCTTAGTTGTGGCTAAAATTGTATCAAAAGCAAGGTGAGTTTATATATAATTCATGCTTCGAAAACTTTTCATGAAACTTCAAATTGTATAAAATGAGTATTGATCCATATGTATGAAATGTGTATGATTCTCTGAGCTGTTAATCTCGAAATGGAAGACACACTGTATGTCCTATTTGACAATCGTCTGTTGGTTATACGTTGATGATGATGTTCGTATTCACACAATAGGATTCGAACGCAGTGTCTTTCACTTCAAACACCAGTGAGTTGTGTATTCACTGTTCTACTCAGTTCAGTTAGTCACTTACTTGTTTCGAAACTATCATGTTTATGTCATCCTTCACCGAAGGTGTGAATTCTTCGATTTGTATTATTGAGGATTGAATACTGATCGATCAACTCATACCTTTACCAATAGTGAAATGAGTGAAGATTGACTGATTTACATATAGATTATTCAATTGAGCATTCATTTTGCACACACAAACATACATGTACCCATCTAACTGTTTCATCAATCAAGAAAGACTAGTCTGGAATAACCTTTTCACTTAGCAGAGGGAAAATCACAGGATCCCCATTCGTGTAATAGTTCAAAATACTTGCTTTATGATGTCCTGAATACAAACAACACAAGATCAGATCTCATTGTTAACTTTTCATTTAAAACTTTTCATCAATAACTCCAATCTTGATTAACTAAACAGAACATAAACAATTTCCATAAGTATAATTGGTAACGGCTTAAAACTTACTCGTCGGTGGGGCTGTAATTAAAATAAAATTTCGTTTCCTACTCTAACAATCATAAAAACATGTTGGGTGATTATGTAATTTATTCAAAACTGTGGTAAATATAGATATCACGTTAAATGCATCATGAATGGTACAGAGAGATCATTGACAAGATCTGCATCACTCGACATTATTCCAGAATACGATCCGTTTCAGATGTCTACTTATACGGGAAAACCTTAGTGATTAGTAGTCGTAGTAACCTTATCTATGTCAGTAATCTTCTCGGTTTACAGTCTTAGATGTGGTATTATCACACAATGAAAACTTAAATCTTCAGTTCGAATCCAAGTCACCATCATACTCGCTCTTCGAGATGACAATCTTTCATAAATCATTTCAATACATATGTGCCATCAGTTCTGTGGAAAAGTATCTTGTCGTGTTGGTTGTTGTCTGTCAGTGATATGTTCTCTCAAATTCAGTGATTTAATGAAATTCTTGAGTCGAGACAATCTCTGTCCTAATGATAATCATTCAACAACCTTATAAATCGGTCCAGCACAACCATAGGTTGTCATAGACAGTTCTTGTAATGCGTTAAGGTGGTTATTCATGTTCATCTCAAAATGTTATCCAGCATTGAATTGGGCTGTCAGTTATTGACAAGTTAACTTATCAATGATGCCATCTATTGTGAAATGACAATTTGATTTGTTCAGGGATCTAATCGAATCCAAACGACTGATAAATCAGTCATGTAGGAATGTCAGCTAAACTAAATATATTGTGAATATAATAGCACAAATAATCAGTCATAAAGCACATTCACATTAGAACTCACTTGTAGCTGAAACACAATTTCAATTATCATGTTTAATAGTAGCTAATCCAACAATGATCAAATGTTATGTGAAAGACAACTACAAAGTACCATTCTTGAAAAATTGTCAATCGCAATGTACGTTTCATTATGAAGTGAACTATAGATATATGTGTTGAAGTGTTTTCTATAATAGTAAGGTTAGGTGTCCGCATGGGAGACCGATAAGTTCTGGGTTGGAATCTAACAAGGCAGGATAGTGTATGCGTACTGCTGAGTAGTATCATACCAGAGCGAAACGATTATCTAATACTTCCAGGTTTTTCATCTTGATCGTCTAGCTTCAATTGATTTATGAATTCCATCATTAAATAACTAGCTTTACCCAAACCGATAAGAAGATTTAACATAAAAGAACGAATTCATCACTATTTATGTACTAGGTTGAGAATGGATGACTAAAAAGATTGATCTTATCCATTCCTGTTAGGTTTGTTCAAATGTTGCTTCAGGATTGGGTCGAATCGATACCCGAACTAATGATAGGGAATGAAGTAGTTGGGCGTGTCGATCACTTCACTTATCTTGGAAGTCTCATCAGCCCTTGTGGTCTGGTGTGTGACGGAATCTCAGCATGGATACAGAAGGCTCGACTAGCTTTTACCAACTTACGTCATTTATGGCGTAGGCGAGATATACGTCTACCAACCAAAGGACGTGTTTACTGTGCAGCAGTTCGTTCCGTCCTACTTTATGGCAGTGAAACATGACCGGTAAGGGTAGAGGATATTCGTAGGTTACTAGTATTCTATCATAGGTGTCTTCGAAATATTGCTCGTATATCGTGGGACCATCGAGTAAGTAACGCAGTTGTTAGGAAACGGGTACTAGGTAAGGATGGCAAATCAATTGATGACGTAGTGAAACTTCATCAGTTGAGATGGCTGGGACACGTGTTACGTATGCCTAACCACCGACTGCCTCGACGTGCGATGTTCAATGGTATAGGAGTAGGTTGAAAGAAAGCTAGAGGCGGCCAAACCAAAACATGGCACAAGTCCATGAAGTCACTAGCAGGTGGACTGAGCCATATTTGTGGGTGTAGTTTACCTGATTGGGGACCGCAAGATGATAGCAACCGATGGTCAAAGACCCTGAATGACATGGCTCGAAATCGTTTTCAATGGCTCAGGTGCATCCACTTTTTGTGTTCTTCCAAATTCTAATCTCCTGAATCTTCCTTGTCTCTTTTTTTCTCTTTCCAAACTTATTTCACTGGATTATACTCTTTAAATAACATCTTCAAACCCTAATGTTTCCGATTACTGCTTATACTCTTACCGCCTCTACCACTACGGGATTTGAATCGACAACTGCATCTCTGTGCTAATTTGGTATGGCAACTCGGACTGATGTACGTACTTTCGAAGTTCTACGTTGTTGCTGACTGACTGACTAACTGACTGATTATTCAAACAGGCAGTAGTATAGAAGTTTGTACTGATGATGTCATATTAGGATCACAATGAAAAACTTCACAATCTAAAACGATCCAAGTCAAAGAATGAAAACTTCATCAGTATTCAAGTACACTTACTGGGTGGCACATCATCTCCAAATAATGAACCACCTAAATAATATTAAATAATAGAAAAGTATTAAGAATGGTAATGATTCATTAGTTTAATCAACTATATGATTATGTAATTACCTGTTACATATTGCATCATTATGGACAATACAATTGTACTGATAATCGTTAATATATATAGACGGTAATACATAATGCCTTCTACTATGATTCTACTATTCTCTTCTAAATGTTCTCTATATTATAATACTGGCCATTTGTCTCCTTATTTATAATAAATACTAAACTATTTGTATAATATAGATGAATGTTTACATTGTTACATAATTCTTATGTAAATAAATTGAGAGTAATATACAATTACTCAATAGAAACGAATTATCATTACCGCCCACTAATTGTTTTTCTACAATTGTAAATGTTCTATTTATGAAGAAAGAGTTTTATTATTATTATTATTATTTACACCCACTATTGTTATCATATTACAAATGTATTTGTAACATTAAGCTAACTAATTCACTTCAACTGAGATTACTAAGAATATCTGTTTATCTTATAGGCCTGCTGAGCCATCTACATCCGATGTCCGCCTAGCAGCCGCACGTCCCACAGCTCCTCTCCGTCGACAGTACCCACTACAGCCGACGCCACTCCGCCGAAACACTCCACTCGACGCCACCTCTCCGCACCAGACTGCTCTAACTAGCACCTCAGCTCCAGATCCGCAACGGTGTTCGCAGAACAGCACCCCACTCTTCCTGGTTGGAAGCGACATCAAATGTAGTGAACAAGAACACCAGTGGGAACAGTCGAATGCATTTAACACAAAACTACAGGACTTGTTAATGAAATCTAACAATCATAATGTAAATGCTTAATTTTCAAAATGTCCACCAATCGTCTCAGAATGACTCAGATTTCATCGTTCTTGCATTTTCATACAAATTGCATTTTGTTTTCATTCTTTACTGTTCGATTCTCTTATCTCTCTGTTGCCAGACATTCTGTTCACGAGTAACGTCATATACTAATTATGTCGATATAAGTAGCACGCACCACAGTATGATTTCATTAAAGCTTTTCTAGAGGATCAGTATGATGATTGTATTCAAAATAAATCTTCATTATAGAAATTATAATTTTGTGGATTACTTGAAGTTAGATATCAACATTGTTAGATACTGACCGATTCACTTGTCTAGAAATTAAGAGTTCACGCGTGAGACTAATAGATCCTGGGTTCGAAACTAGCAAGAAGGGATCGTGGATGAGTACTGCTGAGGTGTCTTACAATAGGACGAAACAGTCATCCAGTACTTCCAGGTTTTTCATGATTGCCTAGCTTCAACTATTAAATTGTAATTTTTTTATCAAGTATAAGGTTAGTTTTATGGAAAACATGTTTACGTCAACATAGTTTGTATATAAAGTGTTGATTAGTTGTAATTTAAGTATTTAGTAATATGATACATTTTAATGTAAATTCTTTGTTGGAAACAATGTCTTCCTTGTTACATAGTCATGAAGTATGTAATCACAAGTCAAGAATTATATGCTTAATGAACAATTTATGAGTTATATTTTATGTCTAAGGGGCATTGATACTACCTAGCGCCGAAACTGATGAATGTCAAGTGGGATTCGAACTGTATGCTGAATTCCTGAACAACCTGTTCATCCTATTACAAAAAACAGCGGTATAATACTAATTTGCGCATTACAATTTCACTTATTAGTTAATAATTTATGTTCAGTGAGGGGTTTTGTGTAGATTTTAGTCATTTTAATAGTTGAATTCCTGAGTCATTTGAAGCTAGACCACCATGGAAAACTTGAAAACACTAGACCGCCTTTTCGTCCTAGTATGGAACTGGTATGATCTAGAGGTTAGGCGCTTGCGCGCTAAACCGATAGTTCCTGAGTTCGAATCTCGCGAGGCGGAATCGTGGATGACGCGCTGCTGAGGAGACTCACAATAGGACGAAATGGCCTTCCAGTGCTTCCATGGTGGTGGTCTTACTTCAAGTGACTCATGAATTTAACTAATAAAATTATTTTATATGCCAGACTTTAAATCACACTTTGGGTAGTGATGGTTTCATCTTGTATCTGATCAATGAATTGTAACCAGTAGAGACATTTCATTCTGAAATATACACAGTTTTCTATTCTTTTCATATCTTTGTATTGTGTCTTCTGATCTGTATAAAATGAAGTGAAATGATTAAGTTGGTCAATGTGTGATTTTGATTCCAGAGGGACTTAGAATCCTCATCGTAATTGTTGAGATGTTTTACTCATGTAATAACATGATCGATTTCTTCTATTTTTAGGATGATTTTGAGATGATACGTGAATTTCCTAGAAATTTTTCGATTCAGTTGCTAGGGTAGTTATTTTTCTACGGAAGATAAGCAGAAAAAGAATCTTTTTCAGTTTTTCAGCTTATGAGAGTGGTGTTGTGTTTTTTCCTTATTTGGAATAGTGTTTGTCAGCAGCTCAGCTTGTTGGCCATTAGGTTATTGCCGTTGTAAGTGAGTATTTCATCAGTATGAGATGAATGCCTATATACTCGTATTTTCAGCGTTTCTTTGTTTGTTTTGCTTAGTAATACATTCGAAAGTGGTATTTCGTCTTTTTATTTTTTATTTTCTTGTAGATGTAATGTCATCGAAGGACTTGCAAATCTATTTATGATTAGTTTCGAATTTGCCTCTCTTCAAGATAACAAATCTGCCATCTACTTAGAATAACCATAACTTTAGTTAAACTAATAGTAAATCTTATATACTTAAGCCCATGTATCACTGACTCTTCCATCAATCCTGAATGTGTTGAAATGATACCTTTAAGTAACCGATTTAACTATATCAGGACTATAAGTAACTCTTACTTATTTACTTACTCACGCCTGTTACTCCCAGTGGAGGATAGGCCGCCGACCAGCATTCTCCAACCCGCTCTGTCCTGGGCCTTCCTTTCTAGTTCTATCTAATTGTTGTTCATTCTTCTCATGTCTGTCTCCATTTATCGGTGTAATCTGATCTTTGTTATTCCTCTTCTCCTTTGACTTCCAGGATTCCGAGTGAGGGCTTGCCTAGTGACGCAGTTGGGTGCTTTCTATATTGTGTGTCATATCCACTTCCAGCGCTTCTTCCTGATTTCTTCCTTCGCTAGCCGACGGATCTGAAGTATTTTGCGTAGACGACTGTTAATATACACCTGTATCTTCTGGATGATGGCTTTCGTAGTCCTCCACGTTTCCGCCCCAATACAGTAGAACTGTCTTGACATTTGTATTGAAAATTCTGACCTTGGTGTTAGTTGACAGTTATTTTGAGTTCCAGATGTTGTTCAGTTGTAAATATGCTGCTCTTGCTTTACCGATCCGACTCATAGACTAGTATTATACGATTTTCCGTTCTTGAGTTATGCCCAGTCTATTAATGACAGTCTCCCACATTCACAGTTACTTGTTGGCTTGATCTCATACAGATGTTGTTTCCTATTTCATGGAGTGATATGGTCTGTTTGGTTTGTATATAAACCCAGTATGTTTGAAATACATTATTCATATCGTGGAGGCTGAGATTTGTGTTGTGGACTCAACAGACAGGCGGAGGTTGGTAGAAAGAAGGACAGATAAAGACTTTAGACTGCTCGTACTTGTTTTATGAGTCATTGATCCGATCGATAAATCACTGTTCTCTAATTTGTGGTATCATTGCGTTATATATTGATAGGGGCACAAACCAACAAGTTATCATATTACCATTTATCATTCTCGTCGGATTATGACAAAAACCTATCAAAAATGAAATTCACACTTTTAAGAAATGATTTTCTAATGAATTTTGATTGAATTAATCAATCAGCTATTAACTTAATAGTTGAATTCATGAGTCAATTGAAGCTAGACCATCATATAAGACTTTAAAGCACTGGACGACCGTTTCGTCCCATTGTGAGACTCCTCTGAAGTGCTCATCCACGATCCCACCTCATGAGATTTCAATCTAAGACCTATTGATCTCTTATCAGGACTCTTAAACTCTAGACCACTGTGAACCAGCCAGCATCCAATGATGTTAATATCTAACTTCAACTAATCCAACAAATTGCTACATCGTCGTCTATTATCTTCAGTGAATTACTTCTCTACAGCAGACTCGTTTAAACTTCATTGATCACAATTTCTCATTAACTATTTACTTCATGTTTACTTAATCAATGAAACGTTTAATCATTATTCATTTGATGAGCTCTAATAAAACAATCAATTAAAGTAAACAAACAAACAAACATAATAAACTGTAATTTATCTGTTTACTATTTTAAATTAACGCCTTTAATTGACCATAACAAATGTTACTTTGATATTGATAGTTGTTTTTCTTCTCTTTTTTTCTTTTCTTTTCTTTACTTAACTTTTCTTTCATCCATTTCTTCAAATCAAATAAACAAACAAACAAACAAACAAACAACAACAAAGACAAAATCAAACAAATAAACCACGTTTTATTAAAAAAAAAAGAAAAAAAAAAGAGAATTATAAATTAACATTAGTCAAGTTGATTTAATGACTTTAGAATAAGTTGAATAGATTCACTTTTCATTTCACTGATTGAAATCATGAGTCAATTGAAGCTAGACCATCGTGAAAAACCTGGAAACATTGGATGGTCGTTTCGTTGTAGTATGGGACTTCTCCTTGGCAGTGCGCATCCACGATCCCGCATTCCGCGAGATTCGAACCCAGGACCTATCAGTCTCGCGTGCCAGGCGCTTAACCAACATGATCGATAGCATTCGATCTGTACTAAATAAGGACTTGACACGCATGACATTGATCACCACCCAGTGATCAATCAATCGTGATTACATCTCACTCCTACAGGAGGTTGGTCGCGGCTCGGCTGGGTGACACGGGATCGAATCCACCAGGGAGCATCAGTTCCTTCAAGATTACAGGTTCACCTTGATGACGAGTGCCAAGTTGCACGAAACCCTAGTCCAGGGTTTCCTGTCGACTACCTCCAACCACCATCTAACCACCTACTTTTAATTGTTAAAATGTAGATTATTATTATCTTATTGAAGGAGGAGAAGAAGGCAAATGAACATGTTGCGCTAAGAAATGGAGATAGACATGAGAAAAATGAAAAAAATTGGATAGAACTAGAAAGAAAGGTCCAGGATAGATTGGATTGAAGAATACTGATCAAAGGCCTATACTCCGTTGAGAGTGACAAACGTAATTAAGTATCTTATTGAATATAATTTTAGTTAAAGAAATTAAAACTTTAAATATTATAAGCAAAGATGGATAGTGACTAGTAGTGGAATCCAGTATGATGCGCGTCTAATTCTATTTGAGACTTGTCAGCTGAATTTACCTGTATCTCATAGTTGATATTCACTCTGGGACTCGAACCCAGTCCTATTCATTTTAAACGTCATTGCATCATCCACTTAATTACTGAGTCCTGGATAGACAATTACTTGTGCAATAGGATGAAACACTCGTTCTGGATTCCAACTCTAATAAATATCCATCTGTTTATAATCCTTGTGAATTAAGCCAACATCAAAGCAATTCGCACTGGATACGCATATGCCAATAAAAGACTGGTCAGTTACAGTCTTAAACATCAATGGGAAGTTTCAAACAAACTGTACTGAATGAAGGTGAAAGAATAGTTTTCGTTTCTCTGCCCAAGGTCATTAATCCCAATTGGGACTCACATATTTCTAGCATCAAGGTTAAACCAATAAGCCTACCGTGTCAAGGTCCAAACCTACATCGAGACAAGTTTTTACCTGTATATTATTCGGTAGACAGATCAACAAAGTAACATTCTACACAAAGGAATCACCTGTCAATACAAATACTGCAACCTTGGTTACTGAAGTTGATAAACAAGTTTATTCTAGCTCATTAACAATCAATCAAATGACGTAACTAAGTGGGTAACGCGATGGTATTTGAAGTGAAAAGTACTGGGTTGAGTTCCGGAGTGAGCATCAACTCTGGGACGCAGGTACATCCAACTGAGGAGTCGCAAAATAAGGCGGAACGCGCATCCTGTACTCCATTGCTAGCCACTATCCATATTTGCTGAAAGAGCTTGTGAAATAAAGCTCTATCGAGGCAATCTGCACAGGACGCATATATACCAACATGAGACTGATCAACTGCAGTCCTAAATAACAATGGGAAGATAAAAGTAAAACAACACCTAGTGAATAATAATTATAGTCTGACATCTTCAAGGACATATACGTTCATAAAGCTTTTATACATGGTTTTAACCTGTTACAAGCTTTGTGTATAACGTAAGACAAAGTGATTGGACATATTTACTGTGTAAAATATAAACTATTTGACAAAATGTACAATTGGAAGAGATAATCATGTAAGCGTAAACTGTAGCTCATTTTTACGAACTACCGACTAGATTAAAGATTTTGGATAAGAAATGGCATTGCAATAAATACAGTGATGAATAGATATGAAAATAGGCTTCATTGACAAAAGAAATTGAATCACTAGTCTCTTCATGGTATGTTTGATACTCTGTTAACTAAACAACATGATTTGACCACTAAGTCATGAATATTCTGTACTGTCTGTAACATCTGTCTTGTTTTTACACCAGGAGACAATCTTTTCCTGAGTAACTGAACATATTATACGAATTACAACGCAATACACCAGAGTAAGTTCTTTTTGTCTTTTTTTAATATCTTCATGTACTGGTTCATTTGTGGTGACTCACATTTATCACGAGAACACGACTGGTTTAATAAAAACAATTATTATTATAACCAACTGTACCAGTGTTTGTTTTAATGTGCTTTTGTTTGACTATGCTAATGACAGCTATTTTGTGCTTCCATTCTTATACTGACACTTCGATTGTAACTTCGCGCGAATTCGGTTACCTTCTGTAACCAAGGTTGTATCCTGGCACGATCTCGGTATCCTTTCGATGCCACGAGATCGCCAGCAAATATAACTCGACTTGGTCCATTAATTGCCTTCTGGTATTTGGCTTCTCGGAGATTTTATGGGTTTCTTTGGTTACGTTCAACCTTCGCCTTCTGATCTATTTGGCACGTGTTTCTTGGTAGCGGTGTTCATAGTTAATCTCAACTCGACGCCACGCTACACATTCATGACGCACACAGTACGTATTAGAGAGTTATGAAGGTCATTTGTTTGTTTATTACATACAATAATGCCATTATTTAACAACAATTGGATAGAACTATTTAGGAAGGAACAGGACAGAGTAGGTTTGAGAATGCTAGCGTGGTGTATAAATGAACTAATGATTCCTTTTTACTTGTTGAATGATTGATTTTGAATTCCAAATTCAGTACATTCGTTTGTGCTTATCTATTATTTCTTGATCCAATTGCGTTATTTTTGGAATTCTTAGTTCGTACTATAATCCAAATACTTCTTATCATCAGCTGGGCGTCGCGATGGAGCCTGTGATGGAATGGTTGGACATACGTTCAGATTTTGATGCTTTTGAGGATTACTTTGAAAAGTTCGAAATTTGGGCTATGACCAAGGAAGATGATGAAGATGTTAATAATGTAGGACATTTCCTCACACTCATTGGAAAAGAAGTATATAACTTATTAAAAACTCTGGCTTTACCGGATAAGCCCATTTCGCTTCCCTATACAAATCTCAAGGAACTACTACTGGACTGTGTTAAGTTTTCAAATTTTGATCGCAGTAAAGGAGGGAAATTTCGTAAAATGACTCATCATGACATCAAAAATTCTACCACATCACATAATCTCAATCCAGTGCATACTCAAGGTTATGCAGATAACGATTCATTGAGGAGTTGCGATACAGTTCACGAAGATGGGCACAAATTTGATCAATGTTTGTCCTGTGGCAAGTCTCACCTATGTAATTCATGTGCACTTCGTAATTCTGAATGCTTTAAATGTGGTGATATTTGACATATTCAGTCAGTTTGTAATACTACTGTACATCTTGCTGCAACTAATATTAAGTCTTGTAATTCTGATTCTATTAAGTTAAGTGTTCCTAATGATCATTCATCTTTATCAACGATTTCAAAAGACAGTGTAGAGTCATATAGCAGTCCAGAGTTAAGTGAAACTCAGAATTCTTGCGAGACAACAGTTTCTAATCAATCAACTTATCAGATTTCTCATGTTATTGTACCAGATGTGGTTTTTCCTGATGATTCACTTATTTCTGACGAAATTCCTTGCAAATCAGAGGAAAATATGTTGAATGAACATATTAATGATCGAAAAACTGATGTAGTTTTGATGGATGCTGAATTTTCTAATGATCCTTTACTCTGCAATTACATTCTTAATAAATTTGAGGAAACTATTTCAGAAGAATCAAATCTTGATGTCATACCAAATATTAATTGTCCTCATCACGCGTTCATTTCTTGTGGGAAACTTGTTCAATGCGAGGCACGAGTACTAAATGAGCTCGAGTTTGATTACAATTCGGATGATTTCATATCAACTGCTGTTTATTCTTATCACGAAGTCACTCCTAATGTTTACTCTAAACAATGTTAGAAATATGTTTTAAATGAAGCCACATTATTCATAACTTGGGGATATAAAGACCCAACATTATTTCGTGGGGGATGATAGTGTTGAGAAATCTGTGCTTTAAATTCTAGATAGTGGTTTCGGTACGCAACCGACACGGCGATTGTATACAGCCCCAGGAACCAAGTGAGTCTGTTCCGATTTTCGTAGTTAATTCTAATACTCATGGGTAAATTTTAGATCATAAAGAGACTATACCCAATACGCAGTCGGACAGACACATGATAGACCTAGGGAGATGTTTGCAGGAATCTGAATTCCCATTTAGGCTGTCGAGGTCTTAGTATTTGTACCTGCTGATGATTACTTCGTACTTATTGCGCGCTTATTACGAACTGAAGATGTAATACTTCCGGTTGTTCTAATATGTTTTTAGCTGCCTTGAAATGAAGTATTTCGCGAATTCTTAGCGAATCAGTTTGAGTGATTCTGATTGTGGCAGTTTTGAAAGAATTTTAGGCACAATGCTTGGGGCTACGGTGTGGAAGTTACTGAGTGTTTTGTTGGTGTTGTAACGTGTGAATTGCACGGTTAGATGCGCAGCGTTTATATCGATCGTTTACAGTGACAAGTAAAACACGGAAGGACGACCTAGAGTCTCGATTGGTCCCACTTCCCTGTCTAGCCCAGCCAGTTGAGTCTAGAACGCAAGTCACAGCCTCCGAGTTATGAATCGTTATATTTCAAACATACTCTGTTCATATATCAACCAAACAGACCTTATCGTACCATAAAAATAGAAAACAACATCTGTACAATATTTAAAGAGTGAAATAAATAATGGCCAATGGGGAATGCCCATTTAGAGTCCAAGGACATCATTAGACTTAACATGATAATGAGTGGTATATTCCTCAGCATCCCTAACAGTTGGGTGGTAGATGGTTCTTCATCAGAACTCTTCCCAGACTGATTAAGTTTCCTGGACCTGATTATAACTCCTATCCATTTCATACAGAAAGGATTATTGAATTGGAACTTTTCGTCCTTATTTGTCCGTATTCTTCGCAGGAAAATTATTACAGATAAGGTAAGCCCGACAGTGAAGTTTTCGGTACGCAGTTTAAAGTTGAAAAACGAAAACTGAGCACTGCTCTCCATCAAACTATCAGCATGATTGCTAACTCCTTGATGGAGCAGTTGTCAGGATCTCCAAGCGGTCGCTGGGGAAAAGTTTGTAAGTTACGGGAGGCGAGTTCTAAGGCTAATGTGCGAAGGCAGGCAAAAGTAGGAAGGACTAAACCGCTAAAGCATTAGATCGACACAAGAAGTGCCACATCCGTTAGACAAGGGCACCGTATAATCTCGATTCAATTTCGATCCGGGTTGCAACATGTGGTAAAGGATATGCAAGATAAGGCAATTACTACAACATCACATCCTCCACAGGGATTTCTAACAGTGCTCAGCAGAAAGAATAATAGAACAGTAAGACTATGCTGATTATAAGAAGCTAAATGTGGTCACCCGTAAGGGTTCATCCTTCTTGCCAATCATTAAAGAAACCTTGAAGGCGCTAGCGAACACTTCATGATTTTCAACTTCAGATTTAGCGTTAGTCTGCTAACAGGCTGAGGCACATTCAAAGGACAAAGTCAAGACGGCACCTATCATTCCAACCAGGTTATGCGCCTTACGAACAACGCCCCTCAGGATGACCAATAGGCGTGCGACCTTTCGATGTTCCATGCAGTTAGTCCTGAAGGACCTAGTCTTGAAGGTGGACATGATTTGTCTAGACGATAACAGTGATCTCAGCAACCAGCTCGAATAACATCTTCACCACCTTCAGTTAGTGTTACTGACACTTAGTGATGATGGGTTGAATGTTCAACCTAGCAAATGCAACATATTGCGTAAAGGAACAACTTTTTTGCGTCTCATGATCGGGCCTGACAGTATTCGCAGTGATCCGAAAAAATAGCCTGCCTTAAAGAATTGGCCTGTGCCGTTCCCACCGGATGAAATACATAACTTTCCTGATTTGGCGGGTTACTACAGGAACTTCGAAAAAACTATGCCCTAATAGCCAGCCGGCAAACGCGTTTAACAGATCAAAATATGCAATTCGAGTGTTTGGAAAGTTGTAGCAACACTTTCAGTCCTGCAAAAGACGCAGTATGTTCAGCACTCGTGATAACACTGCCGAACAGACGCAAGCGAAACAGGAACTGGAGTGATTTGAACCAGATTAGACCCACTGTTAAAGAGAATGTTATTGAGTATGAAAGTCAAACATTGAATCAGTCTGAAAAGAGTTACTGAGTCACACAAAGAGAAATGTTAGCTGTCGTGAGTTCATACAGAAGTAGAAAACATGCATTCTTGGCAGGCATTTCATATGTTGAACTGGCCCTACGGCTCCGCAGTGGCTACATAATTTCAGGGGCCAAGAAGGGCAAACGATTCGTTTGTAAAAATACCTGCATAAGTTTTGTTCTGAGTTTATCCATCACTCTGGGCGCCAAAATATAAATGTAGATTCCTATCACGACCATCACTTGGGCCGTATGGAGACTGACTCTTGTGACAAATCCAAGATTAATCCTAGCTCTCTATCAGGGCTTGGTGATACGGAGCGTATACACACACAGGCGACAGATGGTGAAACGGTCCTGCTGTATCAAGCTGTCTGCGACAATATGGAGAGGACATTTGAAACGGAAATCAGAAGAAAAGTGTTGGGAACTGAAGTGGTTATGGAAACTAGGTTGAGGTTTCCATTGTGATTCATTTTAATGGTTTCAGAATTACCCTCAGTCTAAATAAAAATGAATTGGCAATATCGGGCCTGCTAAGCATCCTAAAAACTTATCGTCAGAGGAGTTTTACTACTTCGAAGACTATACTGACTATATTAGATACAAACGTCAGTATTAGTCCTTATCGCTGTTAATTTAAAACATTCATATTGTAAATCATCAACTAAGATGATTTATGTCAAATGAACGGAGGCCTATTCGAGTTAGACGGGAATGGTGTGACGAACCAGCTAGCTTCAACGTCACACTTTGTGGTCAGTATCTAGCGTGGAATACCCCTTCGAAGTATCAAAGTACTAAAGCTGCTTTGAAGACCGTTCAACGTAAAGGACGTTATTAAGGAAATATATTAGTAAGAATGAGTACAGAGAAGATAGCGACACCACCACCGCATGTGAAAGTCCATGGCATACGATCAACTTATGCGCGTTGGTTGTCATTGACCCTGACAGGGATCGATGATCTGTTCAATATTCAGTGACCCAACTGCCGGATGATTTGGTTAGTGCTCAGTGATATTTCACTGGCCCTACAACATATAACCTGTAACTTCCGGAAAATTACTGTTGCGAATCTTAGTAACAAAGCCTTATCCTGGATGGCCATACACTCTTTTGATCTTTTATGGTAAAAGAACCCTTCGATCTACATACTTAGTCCCGAATATTGGCTTTCAGTTTAGCAACTGCGATATGTCCATCCTACACTATCTCTTAGGGCTCACTTATTCGTTTTTAAGTATTCATATGTGCACTTCTTTTACAGAAACTAATTACTTTGAAACCACCCCCCATATTTCTCCTAATTCTGGTCTTACAATTACATCACATCTCGAGACTCATATTATATAATATAATCATTAAGTTCACTAGGGCTAGTGCAAATAAATGATTAGGCGACCAAAACGAAACACTTAAAATTATTTTAGACACCAAGATTCCAAGGCAGGGAAATCAAGTGGTTTGTACAAGCTCGTCACAAAGATACTACATGCTGAATAACTTAGTAGTTTTCTACCAGAACACCGTATTTGGTATTGTTAACCTTCGCCAGTTATACAGATTACTATCACCTAAATTTCATAGTTAGTACAGCCCTGACCAGAATGAACATGAAAATCTGCGCAATTATTTATTTTTCAGATTGTTTAGTTACGCTAACGTGATTGATTCTGCTTCTGCTCGACTTGTGCACTTTTAAATTTCTGGCCGTGTGACTAGGCTGTCCCAGGATGCCTTCTTTTACAAACGGTGGGAATGCCGAATCGGATACATTTTTGTTCACTTCCGAGTCTGTTGGTGAAGGACATCCAGGTATTTGATCACTTGATATAATATATTTAGGGGTTAGACAAAGTTTGTGATCAGATAAGTGATGCCATACTTGATGAGTTTCTGCGCCAGGATCCTGAGGCTAAAGTAGCATGTGGTATGTCTCTCCAAATTGTTTATTATTACATTAGAATCCTTCGTAAAAAGTGGACTTATTCTTGTTGGGGGCGAAATCTCGTCGAACGCTGTAGTTGACATACAGAAAACTGTCCGCGATGTTGTGAAGCATATCGGTTACGATGATACTCACAAGGGTTTAGATTATAAGAATTGCAATGTCTTAACAGTAATTGAGCAACAAAGTGCAGATATCGCGAAGGGTGTACATGAAGGAAGAAAAATTGAAGATATTGGTGCTGGAGACCAAGTAATTTTTTTCGTGTTTGACGAGATGTTTATTTATGTATATTTATTTATCTTGAAGTCTTCTAACGCCCAACTTCGACAGGTAAACTGTCCGGCTTACTTTTTTGGAATTTTTCACTTAGGAGTGTACACTGAGGTTTATGCGGTTTGTCAATATAGGCACTCCAGCTTGATCTATTCTCCTTATTGATCGGTGTTGTTAACCTTGTCTACGTCCTCAGCATTTTGACGCTAAGAGAAATCCACCATTGTTAGTGATAATGCACCACTTGCATGTCATTAGCTTCAAAAGCCATTTCAGTTATCCTGTTCTTCCCTTTATGCGTGTTTCAGACATTACGCAACCCAGAAGTGTTAAAAGTCATCTGCCTAGATAGTGCTGATTGTCGTTCGTGTTTTAGTTTTATTTTAATTTCCGATGTTTCATTCGTCTTTTGTCACGCTTCTAGCCGTAATTAGAGTTTTGGCGAGACTATAATTTATGGACGAACCAATGAGATAATAAGTCTTTGATTTCATCACCTATTCATTAGATTAAATAGCGTTTCGGCATTATAGCTGATGTCAGTTCGTGATAAAAACTAAATATAGTTCCTAACCCTAACATGCAGCTGTAAATTTTAATCCTGATTTCTCACTAATTTATAACTCAGTAGGTAAGTGGACATTATTAAGGGCAATGTAACGTCACGCAAAGGTCGTCTATAAACTGCGATCTCGCAAAAATTTCCATTTACTGATTCTGGCACTTCAGTTGATTAATTGTGTGTCTTTACTTTCGAAGAAATAGGCTTTACACAGTTGCTTGGTCGTATAAAGTTTACATCGGTCTCAGCTTTACCCGAGTTACCTTTGCACCACTTTAACATTGTCAATTCTAGAATATTCAAGTTATTACTGATGTTCTCACACTGTGACATCTATCTAAGGAATGTTCAGATATCTAGTTTGCCGTCAATGATAAAATTTAATAAATCTTTGGGCTATCCATATTTGTGATATTCTGGCGATCTTGTAAATACTTGGATTAATACCTGTACTGAGTTAATATACAATATAAACCAAATCCTTATCTTTCACATCACTCGTGTCGGTATAAATAAACTCGAAGAGGTTACTTTATGTTTTTTGACAATAAATACCCATCAGATGTGGAATTCTTATTCAGTAAATCCAAAATTATCCTTAAGCACTTTTGAATGTTAGTCATTTTATTTACTTGCGGGATGATGATCTTCAGATAAAGACATTCCGCAATCAAATAAGACCGTCGGCTGAGTCAAAATAATGGCCAAAAATATATGTAATTACTTTTTAAGAAAACGAGGTTCTTAGTACCGAGAGTTTGTCGAAATTGTTAAATTCGTATCGTTTACATCACGTTCTGGTCATAGACAACCGTTAAAAACCAAGAAGCATCAGTTAGCTGTTCCACCTTAATATGAAGCTCGGAAGCGTGTATCTATGACTTAATGCTTCCTAGTTGTCGGTTGTTGTCTAACTAACAATTTATAATGTGAACTGACAACTTAACGATTTTCACTGTCTTTGCCAATGGTCATCTCACCAGTGAATAACTCGGGGAGCTCGTGCATGACAGCTCTCCTCTCGAAGTAATAGAAGGTGGTCTTAAAAAATAAGCAGCAGCCGTTAAATTAAAGTCCTTGCGTTCAATCCCTTGATCTGTCTTGATTGCGGACTACTGAGGAGTCTTGTATTATGATGAAGCAGCCATCTAGTGTTTCCTGGTTTTCACTGGCCACCGAATTGTGATCTTTGTCCAATCTTAATTGGAAGCAAAATGTGCAATTGTCGTACATTGTTAGATTCAACTTGTAATCTACAAACTACTTTCAGCGTACATTTAAACTTATTGTTTTAGATAATCTTTCTAGTAGGATAATAGCCTTAGGGATACTATATGCTAGCTAGTCAAAGTGTAAAATTTATCAGTAGTCAGCAGGCATTCTGATCGTATTTAAATCAGAACTTTATCGTTTTGTTGTGTTCCCCTATCCAATTGCTTCTGTCAAATTAAATGCCAGTCTTTCTATCTTTCGACGCCTGTTTTAAGTAGATGATATTTTTATTTGTCGTAAGACTTATGTTAGGTATATTACCTCACAAAAAAGGATATTTTTAATACTTCGTACTTGATCTTCATTTATTCTTATAGGGATTAATGTTTGGTTATGCAACTGACGAAACTGAAGAATGTATGCCCTTAACAGTTACCCTATCACACGCTTTAAATAAACGCATAGCCACATGTAGGCGTAATGGTATTTTGCCGTGGGCGGGTCCTGATTCAAAGACTCAAGTAAGTTTCTTTGTTATTCTGCAAAATCAAAGTTCAGTCTTAACATGGTATTCTATATGCCCCGTATATGCTCAGGTTTATCTTCATAATAAAGATTCTCAAACATTTCAGAATATGTTTCCTACTTCACATTGTAAACGGTTAACAACTGTCGTAGTCTGAATCATGTTGGTAAATGCAGACTGTATAGTTGTAGTTTGCGTGACAACTGCGACCATTGGTTAAAGACTTTAGAAAACATGGCTCAAAGTCGTTTATAATACAGCAGATGTATCCACTTTTTATACTCCTTTCTTCCAAGATCACTTTATGTATATCTTTCCTTTCTGACCCTTAAAGCCGTATCAACCCTTAGTCTTCCTATCGTATGTACTACATTACAGTACATTACATTTCTTATGCCGTACATCATGTTAATTTTATCTTACCGTGCTAACCTGGTATAGTAACTTGAGCAAACGCCCATCTTTGCCAGGCTCTACGTTAATGTCTGACTATCATTAATCTCTTATATAAAGGATATTCGGTTATTTCATAAGACATTTGATTTCTAAGCTATGCTTCTAAATATTTCTACTAGCATAGGTGTGTCGTATTTTTCAAATAATTGGTATCTTGTCTGTTTATGTGATAATGTGATGATAATATTAGTAGTTTGAACCTAGTAGAAAATATGGTATTAACGTTTTTACTTTTTATTTTTGTCATTTCATGACAAATATTTCAGTACAAAAGATTACCAACAGTAGTCACTGGAGTAGGTGTTCCACCTGTGTTACAAATCAGATTACCATAATTATAAAAAACGTTCACAGATCTCAGTATTATTGACACAACGTTACCACTAAATATGAGCAATTTTCTGGAGACCAGTAATGACCTTACACTCACCAAACATTGTCAACCTATAAAAGACTAAGTTTTACAAGTAGAACAGATAACTGGTCTCAGTGATGCGTCGCATACTCGTGTTTTACAGCCAGACTAACAGCATAGTTCTATGAATAGCTAAAAATTGATATAAACTGCTCTACCTTTCGTTATTACATAGAATGGGCTCATATATAATACCACCAGTTAGCACACACACAGTTGCAAAGATAAACGAACTTGTCTAGTTTCATTGACTCGCGACATTTCATTAAGTTTATTTACAACACAAATACTGATACAAATGGGTGCCAAAGTAAGTATGCGCCACGTAAATAGGGAAATGGAGTTTTAGAGAAATATGGGAAGAAAGAGTGGGGTGTAATCAAAATAAATAAATGGATAAGGTTATTGAAAAAAAACAGTTTGTGGTTGGAAGGACACTTCAGTCATAAAAATACAGCTAGTAGGAACAATTTCGGTCAAGATATTTCCTCTCACTCCTGTGACGAGTATGAAAAACTACAGCATGGTCCGCATTGGCTCTTGTTTTACACCGATTTTGATAACGTCTCATTCCACCGAGTTGCACTATTCCTAGTACTCCAATTGGCGTGGTCATGATGAACCGATATACCAGTCGTATACAGCTTTCCATCATGTCATAATCTGACCACCCCTCTGCTTTTTCCATTTCGTCTCAGCGTTGGCAAACAACTGATGACGTGGAAACCTCTGGGATGGCATTCGTAACACATGTCCAAGCCCCGAAATCCGGTGTTTCGTGATGGTGACGCTAATTGAGTTGTGGTCACAACCTCCAAACCTCAGTATTACTAACATGGTGTTCCAATTAAATGTCAGCAGTCATTCGAAGACGATGATAGTCAGCAAAAGAGTTCCCGAATGACCTCAACTCGGGAAGGTCAAGTTTCACAAACATAGAGCAAAATAATACTCGCTGATCCGTTGTGAACCTGGTCTTGTACAGCCAGATTAACGTCACAGTCGCACCAAAGGCGTGAGTGCAGGTAATAAGCTCATGCCAGTCTTGTAGAGTACTTTGCATTTCGAAGGTGTAAATCACGTCCCACAATGTTATTTACATTTGTAGAAAGTTGCTCAAATTATTCATCGTTCTCAACTTTCTAGGTCGACTATCGAAAGTGGTCACAATGTTCCTGTTTATTCCGCAAAAATGATTGAAACATCATACACTAGTAGTAGGATCTTGAATCCAATCACTCAGTTACTCTTGAAGTTAAGGATTGAGTAACGTCTTTTTTGTCTAAAAATTCAGCACTATTATAGCAAACAGCGTAAACAACAAAGATACCCAAACCTTGAATTAAATGTACTCACAGTTCAATTCCGTGTAACGGCAGACTTAGAAGGTAACCAGTGAAAAGTTGGAGTAATGTCATTATATGTAGGAAAGCAAATTAATACATATGGAAATACAATTAAGGATAAATAGGGCTAGAGCTTTGCCTTTATAGAAAAATATTATGCTCCATGACATGCAAGTCATAAAAATGGTTCAATTATGACATCAGCTACTGAATTTTAGTAATATTTTATAATGGGGAGTTATGTAGGAAATAAGTAAAGTTACCTACTACAAAAGAAATTCGACATTTATGTTCCTCTGTTATAAACAATATTTTAATTGATTTTGTAAACTTATGTTTAATGTCGAGTTATCTAGTGTGTGGTTTAGTGCTCATTTTTACCAAGTTCCATGATTAGACATTTTGGTATAAGATTATTTACAACTTTCTTTTGTACCAACATGTAACACAGCTCAAAATGTTGGTTGAAAAACACAAATACAATACCGATTCGGGCTTAAAATGAAATTTCCACTTTAATATGCAGCATTTATACTGTTTGAACGGAAAACTGGAAGTTCTGTCTACGACACACATAGGACACTTAGAAACGTTGGGGATAATCTCAGCCATAATCCTCAACAAATAAACTGAAAACACCATTTCAATAAATAAGTGACCACTCAGTCCTGTCTACAAATAAATCGAACAAGTATTTCTGATTTAAAGCACAGAAGAGTACAGATCATATCAAACATGTGTATAATATCTTATTACTCTAATTCTCGGACAACCCAATCAGTGGTTATTCGAAATGAGTCCAGTTTTATCAACTGCTCAACCACTACGGGATTTGAGTCGACAACTGTATCTCTGTGCTAATGTGGTATGGCATCTCAAACTGATGTACGTATGTACGAAGTTCTACGTTGTTACTGACTGGCTGAACTGTTCTGTTGAACGAGAAAATTAAATGAATAATTAAGATAATAGTAGTTCATATTTTCTCTCACTTCATTTTTGCATATTGGTAGGAAAGATGTACAATTTAGACGATTATTATTATTATTATTTTTTATTATTATTATTATTATTATTATAGTCTGACACTTGATTCTTTTATTTACTTTAGGTGACCGTAGAGTATTTAAATGATCATGGAGCTTGTCGACCTTTACGAGTACATACAGTGGTCATTTCTACACAACATGATGAACATGTAACTTTGGAAAAAGTTCGAGCTGATTTAATGGAATATGTTATTAAAGAAGTAATCCCTATAAATCTCTTAGATGAAAAAACTAAATATCATTTAAATCCAGCTGGAAGATTTGTAATTGGTGGTCCTCAAAGTGATGCTGGTTTAACTGGTAAGTTATTTTTTGAAAAGCTTGGGAGATTTTAAATAATTTTATTTAAATCGGCTTTTTCTCTGGGTTATTTCATAATAAAAAGGTATAACACTTTGAGTAGATAGGACAGTTAAACAATCCAGACCATCACCTCCTCGTAACCGCAATAAATATGCACTTTCACAATACACGATGTTATCTTAATACATGTAATTCAAATAGTGTCTATTAACTTACATATAATTGTCGAAGCAACTCTGCGTTTCTCCTTCGTAGTTTAAATTAACATTATTTATTTATTTAAACACATAAACATTGGTACAAGGAGGCACCAAATACATATGCACCGCATAAATTATTCGATTTGTGTGAGGGTTGTGATACTACCCGGGTGCCCAGACCGAAGCAGGTGGTTTTCTTACGGGGCCACACCCCGAGCCTTTGACCTAAAGGTCTAACCCACAAGGTAGTGGAGCATCGTGAGAAGATGCAGTCCCATGGTAGCCGATGACCAACAATTGGTTCATACGTCATTTGTTCCCTCAGGATACTGGAACCCATGTGCACCATTGATTTGGTTTGGGATCCGGTTAGATCGCCGGGCATTCGCTTTTCGTCCTCTCATTTTCGTAAACAACACCCTCGCCACGAGAAGGCAGTGAGTAGGACTTCTCTGATAGTCACTGTGTACAGGTGGCCATGTGAAAGCAATTCTAGAGGGAGAGCTGACTCTCCCCACCCTCGTTCGTACCAGAGCGTTTGGGCGCCATGTTATTAGGTGCAAATATAAACAACGGGATCATCCAAATTATAAATTAACCTAAAATTCATACTGTTCATATTGTTGCTGATCACGCCCCTCTGATATTTTTCTTGATAGTCTCATCTCATCGTCCTGATAGAATGGGATAACTTGAATCACTGCACGTATATGCTAGGTTCTACGCTGCTTATGACAAAATTATAACTGATTTAATCATTGATTTTTGTATTTTCTATTTACATGATTGTTATGACCTTGGATGTCTTGTTTTGCTACCACGCGACCTATCGACCAATCCGGATACGACTTATACGAATCTTCACACTAGACCAACCAATGACGTTCAACCGGTGTGGGCAGTTTAGTGTCCTTATTGGTCCTATGTCCTACGAGCCCTCCCACTTGAGTCCAGAACAAGATACCAGCTTCCGAATCAGAGCAGATCGTTTATTTCAGGCATACTTAGTTTATATATCAATCACACAGACCGCAACGTACCATAAAATAGGAAATAATATTTGTACACAAATAAGCCCAAAAAGTGGCTGTGAATGTGGGAGGCAGTAGTTAATAAACTGAACATAACTTAAGAACCGTAAATCGTACAATAATAAATTATAGGCCAAAATAAAGCTTGTCATAAGAGGGATATAAATATACGTAATGTAATTGTTGAATAATTATACAATAAGAATATTTATAGAATATTAGTCCATTAATAGTCCTCGGGAGTTACCTGTAATTTAATCTCCACTCGGATATAACAATGATAATTCATTGTACACGGTTCGTAACTAGACTACAACATATGAAGATTTTTTCTCATTCCCATTGTTTTTGGTTGATTAATTTTTTCTCAGGCAGAAAAATCATTGTAGACACATATGGAGGCTGGGGTGCACATGGAGGTGGGGCATTTTCTGGGAAAGATTATTCCAAAGTTGATCGATCCGCAGCTTATGCAGCACGTTGGGTGGCTAAATCCCTTGTAAAATCTGGCCTTTGTCGCCGTGTCCTAGTCCAGGTAACTAAATTATGTTATCATGAGTATAGCTTACTTTCTGGAATGTTTTAATAAGTATCCTACAACCCATGTCGTTGTACTCATTTAAGCTATCACTTTTTCCATTGTAGCTTCATATTTTCACAAATATGTTTAGTTAATTATCACTGTAGTGAACTGTTCATCGACTATTCAGACACCAATTTCATTTCTTGATTTCTACCCAGCTTAGATAATTCTATTAGATCGCTTTATTTAAATCTGATGCTTGTACGTTATTTAGGGGTAAGTACTAGGAGTTCTAGGTATTTAAAATGTCTCAGTGGATCGAATATCAAGTTCTTATTCTGTGTAGTGTGCAGTGTAGACAACTAGCAGTTTGGCCTGCCTATTGTCAAGCATTACTGACTAAAATTCTTGTCTCACGAAATTCAATCTTGTCAAATACAGAGTAGTATAACCAGGGGCAGTAAATTTTCAGGTCTTAGATCAATGAATGTCACTAGTGCAGTATGATTGTTTGGTTCCATAAGGAGTCATCCTTTTAATATGAATAGCTATTGGAAACGGCTATTCACCTAGCCTGTCATCAAACTCGTTTCTTTTCCACCGTATTTGTTACCAGTGCAAGTGGTTCAGGCTAACGGAATGTAATTATTACAAGAAGGAACTTTAATGTCCGAACCCTGTATTAAGTTAAACTAAAAACATCACTAATCAAGCCTCAAGGATTCTTTTATCATGAATCTCTACAATATCTCTAAAACCGGCATACAAATTCCATGTGTAGTTATTTAAGTGACCTTACTGAACTACTACACAATACCAAAACGGTTCAATTAGTGAAAAATACATGCCCTCAACGGCGAATTCTTCTAATATAACAATTGTAGGCTTAAGATCGATACTTATAAAAGACTCCATAAGGAAAGTTAAAATAGGAAGGTCAGTAAAAATAGGTATCTTAGATTGAACTATTAAATATCTATAAATAGGAAATTCAGCATTGCTTATGGCTAAAATCAACTCACTGAGGATCATAATGAGTAATAGATAACAAAATTCAATGTATTCGTAAAATGCGCTAGATTAAAAGTCCAGCGGTAAAATCTTTATTATGGTAAAAATACAAAACACTGAAAACATTTAGTTAACATCTAATTGTTCATTATATACACCGATAAACTTTACAGAAGAGATGAACATTAAGTGTACAACTCTTAGTGATGTTAGAATGAATTATCCCTAGCAATGTGATATCTATACGTTAGCCATAAATATAAGTATATTGTTGTTATATCCTAATGAGAAGAAATATTGTATTTGTGATGTTTCGTGACTTAATTTAAGCCACTTCTTCAGAGTAACTAAGTAAACAAACACTAAATTAACACAAGTTTAAGTAGTACAAAGAAAACAATGCAAAATATTTTAGTCAAGGTGAATTTGTGTAGCCCTGTCACTATTAGTTTGTGTGTCACATTGTGGGTATGAAAACTGTACGCATTTGTGATATGAAGTAGTGGTGAGTTGAAGTTTTTCTTTTTTTTGTGTGTGTGTGTAAAAATATGAAAAAAAAATAAAGTTCAATGTGGTTGTCTGGAAAAACAGTCCAGCTTGGTTGAATATTCAAGTGTTCTTTCCGATTGAGGATAGAGGGAATTAGCATTATGTGAAACGCTTTCCTGAATTATTTTGATATTTTTATTACAATTAGGTGATTATTGAAAATAGCATGTCCTGCTGTGTTGTGTGCTACTGATATCGACACATTCAATGCCAGACATAAATCAACTTCATAGTTTCAAATAAATAGAGCAATGGGTAGGAATATTGTATTTCTGATGTTTCGTGACTTATTTAAGCTACTTCTTCAGAGTAAATAAGTAACCAAACATTAAATTAACGCGTTTAAATAGTACAAAGAAAACAATGCAAAATATTTTAGTCAAGGTGAATTTGTGTAGCCCTGTCACTGTATTAGTTTGTGTGTCACATTGTGGGTATGAAAACTGTACGCATTTGTGATATGAAGTAGTGGTGAGTTGAAGTTTTTCTTTTTTGTGTGTGTGTGTGTAAAAATATGAGAAAAAAATAAAGTTCAATGTGGTTGTCTGGAAAAACAGTCCAGCTTGGTTGAATATTCAAGTGTTCTTTCCGATTGAGGATAGAGGGAATTAGCATTATGTGAAACGCTTTCCTGAATTATTTTGATATTTTTATTACAATTAGGTGATTATTGAAAATAGCATGTCCTGCTGTGTTGTGTGCTACTGATATCGACAGATATCAGTAGTATGCATCATCAATCGAAATTGAAATGCCTGGAGGTAGAAGGTTAACAAGTTCACAGAAAAGAGAACGAAAACAAAGAAATCTGAGACGACTGATTGATGTTTTGCAAATGAAGTATTTACTGTATGGTTCTCAGATCGAATACGTTCGACTGTCACAATGGATTGATCACTGTGTGGTGATCAATGTCATGTGTGTCAAGTCCTTATTAGTGCAGATCGAATGCTATCGACCATGTTGCAATGTGGCCACCAGTGTAGGTGAGTCGACGGCGGCCCGGATAGCTCAGTGGTAATGTCCCTGACTGTGAAGCTGGGTGACACGGGATCGAATCCGTCAGGGAGTCTATTAGTATAGATTGCAAGATGTTTTGATATAATCTGATAGGGTACATTGCATATCTGGTGTAAGGTCAAGATCACAAGATTAAGCGTTTCATACACTTCACATAGATGTGTGTGTGTCTCAGAACGCAGAAACATTTAGAATAAAGTTGTTTGATTGGACAGTCAACAAATATCAACTTGAAACATCACACACACACGCACAGAAAAACCAAATACTTCATGAAACATTCTTTTTGATTTTATCAATGTCATCTTCATTATTGTGCAATAGGTTTCTCAAGGTAAACAAAACACAGACTAGTCATACCGTCTAGACATAATTCATTTTTATGCCTAATAATGAACTAAATTTAATAGTTGAATTCATGAGTCAATTGAAGTTAGACCACCATGGAAAATATGGAAGCACTGAACAGTCCTTTTGTCTTATTGTAGGACACCTCAGAAGTGCCCATCTACTTTCATTCCTCATGAGATTGAAACCCAGGATCTGTCGGTTTCGCATACAAGCGCCTAATCACTAGACCACTGAGCCGGCTGGCATTCAACGATGTTAACGTCTAACTTCAGCCAATCCACGAAATTGCGCCACTGTCTATCATCATTGTCTTCAGTGTCTTACTATCCCACAACACACCCGGTTCAACTGCATTGGTCACTGCTTCTCACTAGAACTCCAGGAAATATCTCTTGAAGCCAGTCACTAGTGAGCATATGTTAGTTAGTATCGGAAGGGATTTTCGTGGATATTACAGTAATTTCATTAATTGAGATCGTGAGTCAATTGAAGCTTGACCACCATGAAAAACCTGGAAACACTGAGTCCCATACTAGAGCGAAACAGTCGTCAGATGCTTTCAGGTTTTTAATAGTGACCGAAAATCAATCGATTTATGAACTCAGAGAAATATTTGAAATTCGTTAATAATCTACAATATATTGGGTTTTTTTGGTCACATCAACTAACCATCTCATGATTGGCCTAGATTTATTTATTACTTATTTATTTAAACACATAAACATTGGTACAGGGAGACACCAAATAGATATGAGATTTGTGTGAGGGCTGTGATACTGGTTGGGTGCCCAGATCGAAGCAGGTGGTTTGCTAAGGGGGCCACACCTCGTACTTTTGACATAGAGATCTAATCTATAAGGCAGTGGAGCAGCGTAAGGAGATGCAGTCCTATAGTAGCCGGTGACCAATAATTAGTTCATACGCCATTTGTTTCCTTAGGATACTGAAGCCCATGTACACCATTGGTTTAGAATCGGGGTTTTCCAACTCCCTTAGGTGGATCCTCCGTATCCACCAACCCGGACATTCGCCTTTCGTCCTCTCAATTTCGTAAACAACAATAATGTGGCGAGAAGGCAGTGAGTGAGACTTGCCTGGCGTTGGTGGTATGATCGTGGCCACTTGATAGCATTTAGAGAAGGAGATATGAATTTCCTCACGAGTTAAAACATCTTCCCAATTGTTTTAAACTTATCTCTAAGCTATACTTTCACCATATTATTTCCTAAATAACATTAGTCAACTTGCATATTTTACTGAAATATTCAAGTTAACATTGTCTAATAATAACAAGATCTATTTGAAGAATTACACCATAATGTAAATGTATCACGTGAAGTGAATGTAGTATGGAATTGTTTTTTTCTGAACCTACAAAGTTTATAAATACACAATAAGAATGGAGTTTAATTAAATGAAGAAAAAAAACAACTGATAATATTACATATGATTATGTAGTTATATTCACCATTGATTGTGACTTCATTGTAGTGTTCTAAAGTAAACTGTATTGAGAATGTTTATTGAAGTTTAATACATTCAGTTAGTTAGTGATCAATGTAATACTACTCCTAATAAAGCATATATAGTTCACATCTGCTAGAATCACGTGTCACGTATGCCTGAACACCGATTACCACGACTCGCAATGCTAACTGACTAGTGTTGGAGATGGCTGGAATAAAGTTAGGGGCGGCTAAACCACAACATGGCATCAGTCATTGGAATCACTAAGTTCTGGTCTGAGCCATGTTGGTACATGTAGACTACTCGGTTGGGGTCCGCGTGACTATCGTAACCAATGGTTGCAGACTCTGAGTGCCATGACTCAGGATCGATCTTAATGGTGTAGGTATGGCAACCTGGAACGATGTATATATGTGCCTGGTCGTACGTTGTAGCTGACTGACTAAAGTAGTGGTTAGTGATAACTATATTAAAGATCAATTATTGTCAGTTGTTAAATGAATTCACAAAATTTAGTGTTCAGCCAAATATGAGATGAGTATATAAGATATGTAGGTATTAGATCATAAAATTATCTCACGATAAAGCTGGGTGACACGCGAACGAATCGCCAGGGAGCACCAGTTTCTTTAAGAATACAGATACACCTTGCTGACGAGTGCCAAGTAGCACGAAAATCGGGTGCAGGGTTTCCTGTCGACCTCTTCCAACCACCATCTAATCTTAACATAGTGCACGCACTGTCGAGTCACCTGGACTGGTGGCCACATTGCAACATGGTCGATAGCATTCGATCTGCACTAATAAGGACTTGACACACATGACATTGATCACCACACAGTGATCAATCCATTGTGACAGTCGAACGTATTCGATCTGAGAACCATACAGTAAATACTTCATTTGCAAAACATCAATCAGTCGTCTCAGATTTCTTTGTTTTCGTTCTCTTTTCTGTGAACTTGTTAACCTTCTACCTCCAGGCATTTCAATTTCGATTGATGATGCATACTACTGATATCTGTCGATATCAGTAGCACACAACACAGCAGGACATGCTATTTTCAATAATCACCTAATTGTAATAAAAATATCAAAATAATTCAGGAAAGCGTTTCACATAATGCTAATTCCCTCTATCCTCAATCGGAAAGAACACTTGAATATTCAACCAAGCTGGACTGTTTTTCCAGACAACCACATTGAACTTTATTTTTTTCTCATATTTTTACACACACACACACAAAAAAGAAAAACTTCAACTCACCACTACTTCATATCACAAATGCGTACAGTTTTCATACCCACAATGTGACACACAAACTAATACAGTGACAGGGCTACACAAATTCACCTTGACTAAAATATTTTGCATTGTTTTCTTTGTACTATTTAAACGCGTTAATTTAATGTTTGGTTACTTATTTACTCTGAAGAAGTAGCTTAAATAAGTCACGAAACATCAGAAATACAATATTCCTACCCATTGCTCTATTTATTTGAAACTATGAAGTTGATTTATGTCTTGCAATGAATGTGAGTGCTAATTAAATGATTTTCGGAAAAATAGAACTGGTTCTGTAATATGAACCGAATGTCCGTTTCAGTTGCCAAACGCGACGCTCACAAGATATCGCAGAAAGCCGTTAGGTGATCTAGCTAGTAGGATGGTGGCCATGAAATTCGGAAGCCGCTAAAATGTGTGTAGCAACCCACATATGGAATTAAACAGTTTTATAGCACTCCAGTGTTAGACACATACTGGGTCGTTGTCGTTAGCCGGATCTATGCTGTGTAAGGTCAAGTTGCGCTTAGTCTCGGGATGCACTAACGGCAACAACGACAATAAAAATCTCTGCGGTATTGTAAACCATTATATGGTTCTATTTAAAATCAATGTTTCTTCACAAAATTTTAAAATCATGCATTTAATACATCATCTGCGTATCTTCCTTGGGTTGTCCTTTACATGCTCCATCGTTTTTTCGCTCCTGTTTGTATTCCGATTGCTTTCTGTTTTCCTACCCTTTGTCTTCACTTCAAACTTCTGTTGGTGAGTACTCCAATTCCTGCTACTTATGTCTGTCCACGTAAGTAGTGCACACCACAGAAGTACCAAATATTCAAGTGATAACCTCGAACAGTAGTTGACTATGAGCCAGACTGTCGTAAACAATCCAGTAAATCGAAGCAAACATGGTGTACCTGATATTGTCGGTTCCCAAGCTTCGTTTAGTAATCTGAAAAGTACATATGTTTGTCGATCCATTCAAACATTTATCATATGTTTTGACCTAGTATTATTGTCGTCTCCACTTTCTTCAGCTCTCGTACGCTATCGGGATTGCAGAACCATTGGCTATTAATGTAAACAGTTATGGAACTGGAAAGATTAGCGATAAGAAATTATTGGATATTATTGTGAATAATTTCGATCTACGTCCTGGAGTAATAGTCAAGTAAGTAGTTTTCCATTCACAATCTCTTATTTTTCTTTGTCCCCAAAATAAAATATATGTCGGCTAATTTATTCAATTTTATTTTCAATTATAGAGACTTAGATCTCCGAACACCTCGTTATTTACAAACTGCTGTTTATGGCCACTTTGGTCGACCGGAATTCCCATGGGAACAATGTAAAAAGTTAACATTCTAACTTGTGAAAGATCAAGGCATCCGTTTTTTGTTGAAAACCCAATCGTGAATATATTTATATATATAATAAATTGGAGACACAAATTCTGTTTGTTTACTACTTTACGTAATTTTGCATTTGCTAGTCACATCCTTTTCAATCACCTATTACTACTCCCCCACTCCACTCTTCTACTCTCTAAAGTGTTCTCTCATATTTATATATCGCATCATGGAACTGATTCGTTCATTAGTGTATTTAAAATAATCATTGTCATTCCTTGGTTATGTTGTACGATTTTTTTTTTAAAAAAAAATTAAAATTGTGGTAGTGATTGTTTCGCTGTGGTGCTGGTACTGTGGTCGATTTGCTTTCAAGTGTAGTTTAGTCTATTTTGAGGAAAAAGTAAATAAGCAGTTACATAATGCAATGTGTGTATCTGAAGTGCGAATTCTTTAACGAATGACCAAATTTACAACTTTCTATTGATATTGATAGTCCGACCGTAGCTGCCTCTTTGACATGGTGGTCACACTTGCTTGTCGTCGTAATCCCGTAGAGTTACATTATATTTTACTTAAAACGATCGGCATGTAGTTTTATATCATCTGAAATACTTGACGTCTTACTGTAACCACGGAAGGAGTATATCTTAGGAATTCTTAAATTGTCTATATGGTAACAAGTCACTGCATGATGAGGTTTCTTGAAATCATCTTGAAAGTTACTAAGATCTCAGATGTCTGGTTAAACATTATGTGGATATGACTCAAAATTGCACTGTAAGAAGAATAATAACCATTTCTTACTATCTTTACCGTCCAGTTAATCTATTAAACTTCTTTCCTCATTTCCAGTTCTTTGTTGTCGGCATAGTCTATCCACTTTGTAATCATGCTCGATCTAATATTTCCCTTGTGGATTGTCAGTTTGATTTTTAATGCTTCTGTTTTCACTCCATTTGTGTCTCGCCACCGTTTCTAATCACTTTATCCCCATAAACAAGTTTTCAGTCCGTTTTTATGAATTAGCTCACTCGTATTGTGCATCGTCAAGTGTTAGTCCATTAATTTCACGTACTACTGCCTTGGAGTTATTCAACTTCCAACATTTTCCTCATGAACAACCTTGTTTGCTTCTTAGTCGTCTTAATATCACAAAAAATGCACACGTTTATTGTGTGACATATGTTGCTAGTATTGCTTGTTTATGTGATAGCAGCTTATGTAAGTTTATAGTATTACATTTTCATGTCGAGGGCACATGTCATGTCACCAAATGCCGCAGTACGGCCGAGAGTGGGGAGAGTTAGCTCTCTCTCCAAATGCTCTCAAGTGGCTACGTGCATACAACCACTGATGGGGAAATCCTACTCACTGCCTTCTCGCGTTAGAGGTGTTGTTTACGAAATGCGAATGTCCGGTGCTTTAACTGGGTTGGTGGGTACAAGGGATCCATCAAGGGGAGTTAGAAAACCCTGATTCCAAACCAATGGTGCATATGGGCTTCAGGATCTTGAGGGAACAAATGGTTTATGAACCAATCGTTGGTGACTGGTTACCATGGGACTGCATCTGCTTACCTTGCTTGACTGCGTTTTGGATCAGAGATTTATATTAAAGGCTCGGGATGTGACCTCATAAGAAAACCACCTGCTTCAGTTTGGGCTTCCGAGCAGTATCCCAGCCCTTACATCAATCGAATGATTTATGTGGCGCATATCTATTCGGTGTCTCCTTGTACCAAAGTTTTTGTGTTTAAATAAATAAAGAACCTAAACTGGCTAAATGTCTATAGGTAAACAAACAATAACCAATGGTTTGCAAAATTATTCTTAGCTTCATGTGATGTGATTACAATTATTTTTCCGTTTCTCAATGATTCCGTCATTAATAGCAAGTCATTTAGATTTCAAAATTTCTGGGAGACAATAAGGCATTATTATCTATAAACATTCTGAGTAGTGGCCAGTCTCATGCTTCTCTAGTCTTAAGTGCAAGTCAGGTTTTTAATCTTCGCTTTGCCCGCGTATCTAAATGACTTGGTACTACATGTTTATAACTTCTGTGGATACGTAAGTTGTGCTAACCAAGACAAGAGCCGATGGGTGATAAATAAGTTATTAACAGCAGCAGTCCTATCCTTGTGTTATGACCCTCCAACCTTGATACATGTGACAAGTTAGAGACATACAAAAAATTAGCTATATATTAGAAGTCGTGATCTATGCTACATAAATCAATGTTGGCTGGGTGATTAACGGGATTTTGTCGGGCGGTCGGTTTGTTGAGTTCATAACACACTTCGTAGGATTCTCAAATTAGAACGGAATATCTATCCAGTAACTCCTCGTTTCCGTTAGTTGTCTTACCAAATACAACTTGCTCTGTCAATTATCTTCACGCTAAATTTAATATACAGTTGATTGATTATTGGACAGTATCATGTTTGTTTAGTTCTTTGATGATAATCAAGTCTCAGTGTGATAACAGATTTGAGTGACTCCGCATTGCGTGCACTATACTGAGGTGCTGGTTCTAGGTAGATGGCAGGAAGCACTGTTCCACGTAGCTTTTGTAATATTTGGCACCCGTTAGCAACATGTAATTCAGGAGTGTAATGCTTCTCGACGGATTCAGTCCTGTGTCACCCAGATTCACAGTCAAATACGTTACTACTGAGCTATTCGGATCACACTTTGCTACCTGTAGGAATAGGGACAGTAGTTTCACATACTAGGACAAAACAGCTATTCAGTTGTTCCAGGTTGTCAATGGTTTTCTAACCTATATTGGTTCGTGATCTTAATAATCTATCTTCATTAATACCTGACAACATCGCAGTTAACATAGTCCATAGTTCCTCTTAACTACTGCTGCTATCTATCAAAGGGGACGTAGTTGAAGGATAAATGTAAAAAGATGTGGAGTTGGTAGCTATGTTCTTTTGTTGTTCAAAGCATACGCGAGGATAACACTGTATTTAAGCATACTATTCAATAGTAGTCAATTATAATTGAAAAGAATTACTTCAACTTAAGTTGTCATACCACATCAACAAAACAAGAATAACAAATGAATTGGAATAATCTCAAAAGCAATAATAGTGAGAAAGGCTACACATTGAGAAGACGGAGTGATTATTTATGTATGGTATAGTACTAGAACTCGAGATTTATCATACAATCGTAAATAATGCTTTCCTACTGTTACTAAGTCCTGAGCTACATTATCTAACGACTCTAACTACTGATCGCACGAACCTCAACTAAGAGGTCTTCATTTATTAACATAGCTGAAGCCAACAGGCGATAATTTTATGACCTAATACCTACATATCTTATATACTCATCTCATATTTGGCTGAACACTAAATTTTGTGAATTCATTTAACAACTGACAATAATTGATCTTTAATATAGTTATCACTAACCACTACTTTAGTCAGTCAGCTACAACGTACGACCAGGCACATATATACATCGTTCCAGGTTGCCATACCTACACCATTAAGATCGATCCTGAGTCATGGCACTCAGAGTCTGCAACCATTGGTTACGATAGTCACGCGGACCCCAACCGAGTAGTCTACATGTACCAACATGGCTCAGACCAGAACTTAGTGATTCCAATGACTGATGCCATGTTGTGGTTTAGCCGCCCCTAACTTTATTCCAGCCATCTCCAACACTAGTCAGTTAGCATTGCGAGTCGTGGTAATCGGTGTTCAGGCATACGTGACACGTGATTCTAGCAGATGTGAACTATATATGCTTTATTAGGAGTAGTATTACATTGATCACTAACTAACTGAATGTATTAAACTTCAATAAACATTCTCAATACAGTTTACTTTAGAACACTACAATGAAGTCACAATCAATGGTGAATATAACTACATAATCATATGTAATATTATCAGTTGTTTTTTTTCTTCATTTAATTAAACTCCATTCTTATTGTATATTTATAAACTTTGTAGGTTCAGAAAAAAACAATTCCATACTACATTCACTTCACGTGATACATTTACATTATGGTGTAATTCTTCAAATAGATCTTGTTATTATTAGACAATGTTAACTTGAATATTTCAGTAAAATATGCAAGTTGACTAATGTTATTTAGGAAATAATATGGTAATAGTATAGCTTAGAGATAAGTTTAAAACAATTGGGAAGATGTTTTAACTCGTTCTAAACCCGGTTGAGCCGGTAATTTTATCCCAAAATCCCATTGTACGACCGAGAGTGGAGAAAGTCATATCTCCCTTTCCAAATGCTATGAAGTGGCCACGTTCATGTGGTCACTGTCAGGGAAGTCTCGCTCACTGCCTTTTCGCAGGATTATTATTGATTACGAAATTGAGAGGACGAAAGGCGAATGTCCGGGTTGGTGGATACGGAGGATCCACCTAAGGGAGTTGGAAAACGCCGATTCTAAACCAATGGTGTACATGGGCTTCAGTATCCTAAGGAAACAAATGGCGTATGAACTAATTATTGGTCACCGTCTACCACGGGACTGCATCTCCTTACGCTGCTCCACTGCCTTATAGATTAGATCTCTATGTCAAAAGTACGAGGTGTGGTCTTCTAAGGAAACCATCTGCTTTGGTCTGGGCACCCATGAATTCAACTAATAAATTTAATTCATTATTAGGCATAGAAATGAAATATGTCTAGAGCGTATGAAAACAAGTCTGTGTTTTGTTTACCTTAAGAAACCTATTGCACAATAATGAAAATAACATTGATAAAATCATAAAGAATATTTCATGAAGGATTTGGTTTCTCTGGGTGTGTGTGTGGTGTTTCAAACAACTTCATTCTGAATGTTTTTGGGTTTTGTCACACACACACATTTATGTGAAGTGTATGAAATGCTTAATTGTGTGATCTTGACCTTACGCCAGATATGCAGTGTACCCTATTAGATTATATTATAACATCTTACATTCTATATTAATTGACTTATAATTGAATTAAAGTACATTTGGGTTAAGTTTATCATAACTCTAAATAATTAATCTTGGTTATTATTATCCATAGTGATCTAGATTTAAATAAGTCATGATCTCATCTGTTATAATTGCTATAATATCCACAAAAATACCTTCAGATACTGACCAGCATATGCTCACTAGTAACTAGCTTTAAGAAGTATTTCCTGGAGTTCTAGTGAGAAGCAGTGACCAATGGGGTTCAACCTGGTCTGTTGTAAGATAGTATCTCACTGAAGATAGTAGCGGACGGTGACGCAATTCCTTGGATTAGTTGAAATTAGACGTTAACGCCGTTGGATGCCTGCCGGCTCAGTGATTCAGTATTTGGGTGTTAGCGCGAAACTGATAGATCCTGGGTGGGATCGTGTATGCGCACTGCTGAGGTGTTCTATAATGGGACGAAGCAGCTTTCTATTACTTCCAGGGTTCACTGTATGTGTAATGACATGAGAAAAAAAATGCTGATCCTTCTACCTATTCGTCTGTTGTTATGACAACTGTAGAATGAATCGAAATTTGCTCTCCTTTTCAATAAACCAAGACTGATATGGTGGAATGCAAAAACAGTGAAGATCTATGTTTATTTATGGACTTACCATTGATTCAAAACTGATCAAGATAACATTAAAAAAATACACTTATTTATAAATCTCATTGTAAATGTTTACTCAGTCAATGAATTCGAATGTAATGACGTGATGATGTCACAGGTATTCAGTGTTTGACAACGCTTCTACCAGTAACACCTTCTAATATATTTCGTTCCCACCAAGAGAAATCAAAAGACAGAGTCGAGGAGATCGGAAGAGTATATTTGGCGATGACCAATATATCGGAATTCTCTGATCTAATCTGGCTAGCGATTGCGGTTGATGTTGAGCACGGCGTTACCACACGTGATCTGGTGCAGATGCCTGACCGAGCGCCTTCAGCTAGATGAGTCCACTAAAACATATGGTCAGCATCCAATGTCGAAAACTTAGTGCTATTTATTTTGGGGATTTATTTACCGCTACAGATCACTCCCCCTAGTGGGGCAGTGACGACCCTAAGACGTGGCCAGCCAGAAGTTTAAACCCAACGAGTTTGTCGTTGGTAAACACTCTTCTGATAGCTTACTAAATTTAGCAGCGTCTGGTCGTCTTTCCTTACTATATGGGACGGAGGTACAACATAGTAAAAAAGAAAATGTACAATGAAAATTTCGGATCCTCATAAACGTCATCGTTCTTTTCCAGCCGTCCTGGAAAAGAAAAAGAAAATGTAAGTGCATGTCGAAATACACTCGTATGTGCGTAAAAACACAATGTCGGCGGAAAAAAAATGGAAAATAAACTCATGAACACGTAATAGCGTTAAAAAAAATTGTTTTTTTTGTTTTGTTTTTTTTAAATAGAAATAAAAATATATAAGCATATTAAAATTGTTTTTTTTTAAAAAAAAAATATAAAATTTCGAGAAGTGCCTTACGTGCAATAGTCGTTTAAATGTTCTGGAAATCTCACCCTTCTTCCAGAACGCGTCGTTTTAAGTTTATTTTCGGATACTGTCGAAGTATCATCGTGTGTGTTGGTTGTCGGATGAGGTATTATAAGTGTCGGAGTCGTGTCGTTCGATTGTACCGAAGGAAAATCCACGTAGATAGGATTTCTTTCTAAATACGCTGCTTTTAAGCGATCGATACTGATGCTATCGTTGGTTCCGTTCTTATCGACTATATAGTACTTAGATTCACGTTGAAGAACTTTGAAGGGTCCTTCGTATGCTGATTCGAATGGTCGTCGATGCGAGTATCGACGAACGAAAACGTGTGTACTATATCGTAAGTCAGGTTGAACGAAAACATCAGTTGATTGAGGTCGAGTGGAAGCAGGTTTAACTGAACGCATTGCGTTTGTAAGCCTGTTCGTGTAGGAGGTTAGATCCATGTTCATTGAAGAGGATGAAGGATCCACGAATTCTCCTGGAAGTCGAAGTGTCGTTCCATAAACGAGTTGAGCCGCAGTGTATCCAATGTCAGCTTTCACTGCATTGCGGATACCTAGTAAGACGAGTGGAAGAGCGTCGGTCCATTGTGAAACGTTTGCAGCTGATAGCGAAGCTTTCAGTTGTCGGTGAAAACGTTCTACCAACCCGTTTGCTTGTGGATGGTAGGCGGTCGTTCGGAAGCGAGTGATTCCTAAAAGTGTGGTCAGACGACGGAAAAGATCAGATTCAAACTGACGTCCGCGGTCTGTAGTGATGGTTGAAGGGCAACCGAAGTTTGCTACCCATCGTTCGACGAAGGTGCGGGCCACTGTTTCAGCAGTGATGTCCTTAATAGGTACTGCTTCTGGCCATCGAGTGAAACGGTCAACGCAGGTTAAGAGATAAGAGTATCCATTTGAATCTGGTAAAGGTCCTACCAAATCCAGATGAACATGGTCGAAACCTTAGATTTTTGGCAGCTTACACAGGAGCGTGCCCACTCCCTCACGTCTTTATTCATTCCAGGCCAGCAAAACCTTTCTGCTATAAGCTTGATGGTTGCACGAACACCTGGATGCGAAAGTTTGTGCAATGTGTTGAAGACATTGCGTCGATAATGTTTCGGCACGATTGGGCGATCCCTACCTGTAGATGTGTCACAAAGTAAGGTTTCTTTACCTGTTCCCATCTGTTTGATGCGTAGTTTAAGGGTTGTGGACGATAACTCGTGCTGAAGATCACTGTCTTCTTTTTGAAGCTCGGCGAGTTTAAGAAGGTCGATTCCTTGGAAACTGTTCAAGGAAGTTATACGAGATAAAGCGTCTGCAACTACATTGTTTGCTCCAGAGATGTGTTGAATATCTGAAGTAAACTGCGAAATGTAGTCCAGTTGTCGAGACTCACGGGGAGAGTACTTGTCAGAAGGAGAGCTTAACGAGAAAGTGAGCGGTTTATGGTCCGTGAAAAGAGTGAATTCACGACCTTCGATGTAGTGTTGGAAATGCCGTACAGCACAATACATAGCTAGGAGTTCCCTACCGAATGTGCTGTACCTCGATTCGGTGTCTAGCAACCTTCTAGAGAAAAATGCCAAGGGTTGCCAGGAGTTGTTAACCCATTGTTGTAAGACTCCTCCGATTGCTGAGTCGGATGCGTCTACTGCGATGCTAATGGGTGCTCGGGTGTCCTGATGTGCGAGCATTGTTGCTTTAGCAATCAGTTCCTTAACTGTGGAGAATGCTTTTCGTGCGGTGTCGTCCAAATTAATGGATTTCGCATTTCCACGAAGTTGGTCGGTCAGAGGTTTCATAAGTAATGCGCATTTGGGTATGAAACGTCTATAGAAACTTACCAGGCCGTTGAACGTGCGTAATTGCTTGACGGTGGTCGGTTCTGGGTAATCCAGAATGGCCGCCACTTTGGTCCTAAGAGGTCGAATGCCTTGAGCATCGATAGTGTGTCCCAGAAAGTCTAACGAGTCGGTTCCGAATTGGCATTTCTGAACGTTTACAGTAATGCCATGTTTTTGAAGTCGTTCGAAAACAAGATCCAGATGCTTGAGATGTGTTTCTTTGTCCGGACTTGCGATTAGACAGTCGTCAACATACGCGTGTACGAAGTTGAGACCTCGAAAAACGTCGTCTATGAATCTTTGGAATGTTTGAGCAGCATTCCTTAGACCGAAAGGCATTCGCAAAAATTCATAGAGTCCGAAAGGAGTTATGATAGCTGTTTTCGGTATGTCGTCAGTAGCCATAGGGATTTGGTTATACGCTTTAACCAAGTCGATTTTCGAAAAGACAGTTGTACCTTTCAAGGTAGCCGTCAAATCGTGAATGTGAGGCAACGGGTAACGATCGGGAATGGTTTTCGCGTTCAATCGCCGATAGTCACCAGTTGGACGCCAATCGTTGCTGTCCTTTTTAGGGACCATGTGCAACGGAGATGCATATGGGCTACTTGACGGTCGTATGATTCCTAAGTCCATCATGTGATCGAATTCGTTTTTCGCTAACCTTAGCTTTTCAGGAGCTAGTCGTCGTGCTTTAGAGAATACAGGTGGTCCTGTAGTCGTGATGTGATGTGTAACATTGCTGGTTACACACGGTAATCTCGGTTGCGTTTGTTGTATCCCAGGGTACTTATCGAGTAGTGGTTGATAGAGTGGGTCTATCATATGTTTAACTGTGACTGGGGATACTCTACAACCAGTAAAAGAAGTTACGCAAACGGACAAATTAGTGTTCCCGTCTACTAGCCTCCGTTTGCGCGTATCGATGATCAGATTGTGGTGTTGTAGAAGGTCCATACCAATGATTGGCATAGAAACATCTGCAACAACGAAAATCCAGTGAATGGGTTTGCGTAAACCCACGTTAAGGTAAACGTACCTTTTGCCATACGTAGCGATCGGTTTTCCGTTTGCCGCCTGTAAGTTTAGGGTCGATTCGTGAGGTCGGTCGTTAGGATTTGCTGGGAGAACGCTAACTTCTGCGCCAGTGTCGACGAGGTAACGAACTCTCGTTGTCACATCTGTGACGTATAACAGACGGCTATGTTCGCCGGCTACGGTTGCCGTTAACGCGTGCCGGCCTGGAAGTTTCCCGAATTGTTTTTCGAATCAGTCGGTTTCGTGTTGGGAAAATTGCAGGGTTTTCTGCAATTTCTGGAAAGCTTTCCATACTGGTTATGATACCAGCACCAGTCGGGGTTATCTGTCTCTCGTGGTCTAGGGACAGATCGCTTACGAGAAATGCTTCTACGTGGTGTGCGCGATCTCTTACGGTCGGTACGAAGACTAAGATAACGCGTGAGTGTGTGACATAAGTCGGTTATATCATTCTGAGTCGTGTGAGGCTTTTCTTTGACTGAAAATACCTCGGTAGTAGGTTTCGTAATTTCTAGAATGCGGTCGGCAGATGCAGCTAGCTCGTCTAAGCCGTTGTTCTGGAACGAGACCAGAACTGCTTGCACCTGTTGGGGAAGTTTTGACAAGAAGAGTTGTTTGAATAGACCTTCGTCGAAAGTTCTTAGGCCTATAACCTCTCTCATCCGTTGCAACATGTCCGTCGCAGAACCGTGTTGCAGGTCGATGTTATTGAAGAGTTGATCTAACCTTTGTCGATCGGTTAGATCTTCTCGTTTAAGAATCGAGCGTTTTAAGATTTCGTAAGGATCGGAAACATCACTAGTAAACATACTAGGTGTTACGTACCTGTTGAATTCGCGCGGTAGTGCCTTGACTACTGCGAGGAATTGTGCACGTGTGTCGATCACGCCGTGCTCGTGGAAGTCGGCTTCTGCGTAGCAAAACCAGGCTTCGATGTTGTCGGGCCAGAAAGGCATCAGTTGAAACGAAGGCGGGGACAAAGTCTTAAGCTTGAGTACTTTAGGTGTCTGTTCAGTCATGATGAAGTATGAAGTACGATAATGAACGAGGGGAAAAAATATATATATCCAAGAAAAAACACGAAAAAAAATCACAATGTTCAAAAAAAATAAAAAATAAGGCAATGATATATAAAAAATCCCAAAAAGGAACAGACTCACAGTTACAATTAGGTGTACCAGATCACGTCGGTCTCACCAATGATGATGTCACAGGTATTCAGTGTTTGACAACGCTTCTACCAGTAACACCTAATATATTTCGTTCCCACCAAGAGAAATCAAAAGACAGAGTCGAGGAGATCGGAAGAGTATATTTGGCGATGACCAATATATCGGAATTCTCTGATCTAATCTGGCTAGCGATTGCGGTTGATGTTGAGCACGGCGTTACCACACGTGATCTGGTGCAGATGCCTGACCGAGCGCCTTCAGCTAGATGAGTCCACTAAAACATATGGTCAGCATCCAATGTCGAAAACTTAGTGCTATTTATTTTGGGGATTTATTTACCGCTACAGACGTAACAGGGATCTACATTAATTAATCAATATATGAAATGTTAAGATTAACTGTTTAACTGACAAATATAACTTAATTATTGAGTCAATTAATTTACTTCATCCTAATACTTTTCTACTTTTGACTGAATACTCTTTATGAATACAGTTCCATATTGTTATATCCTGATGAGAATTATGAATGATAAATGTTAGGATCCATTTATGGATTAATACTATGCTATATATACGTATTGTGTAACTGTTAAGCAAATAAACTATGAATAGTAATATTTATCTTATTATGAGCTTCATTTTGACCCATAGACTAGTACTATGAAATTTGCCGTTCTTGAGTTCTACCCAGTCTATTAATGACAGTCTTTCACATTCACAGCTACTTTTTGGCTAGATCTTGTACCTGTTATTTTCTATTTTATGATGTGATGTGGGCTGTTTGGTTAGTATATACACACAGTATGCATGAAATATAATGATTCATATCGTGGAGGCTGAGATTGATGTTCTGGACTGAACAGACAGGCAGAACTAGTCAGGAAGAAGAACCGATAAGGATTCTAGACTGTTCGTACTTGTTTTATGCGTCATCGATCCGATCGATAAATCACTGTTCTCTAATTGGCAGTATCATTACATCATACATTGATAGAGGCATAAGGCCACAAGATATAACATTTATAACAAGAATTAGAGATGTGTCTTTTTAGTATTAATTACATACAAGTCGTAATATTCATGTTTATCTAAGCCTTTCTGTAAATATGATCTTTCATTCTATGTTTTAATACAAATTCTGTCGATCAAAGTACAAATACTCATATACTAAAATAAATACAAGTAGATTTATTGAATTGATATTATTTATTTTAATGTCTATTCAAATGTCAAATAATGATTCATTGTTTTATCATGTATCTGTAACAGGACGCACAGTATATCTGTTCTTAATCTAGGATATTTTTTTCTCAGAGAAATGGAAAATTAAAAAACATAACATTATTATCAGAAGGGGTTTTGTGGATGTTATAGTCATTTAACAGTTGAATTTATGAGTCAATCGAAGATCGTTTATATAAATCAATAAAAGAGGTCTTAGTATCGAACCCTGGGGGACTCCTCTAGGACATTCCATAGCCTGGTAGAAAGTGAAGTTAACCCTGACCTTACAATGTCGATTTTTTAGATATGAAGTGAGGGAATCAATTAAGGGTGATTTGATAACTAATCGTTTCAGCTTATTGATAAGACATATATGGTTGGCCCTATCCAAAGCTATTGGGAATCCAAAATATATGACATTAACCTTCCCCTTGAGGTCAAGGATGGTTGTCTATCAGTCTTCCGTGGTCAGCAAGTTGGTTATACAAGAATTAACTTATCTGTTTGGATGAAAAGAATTTTGCGGTTGGTAAGTAGTCGTGCAGATCGTCGCATATCAGGGATTCCATAATTTTTTAGATGGGCTCTCGATCGGTAGCTGGAAGATTCGCTGAGTTGACCTCCTTTGAAAATTGGTGTGATGTGAGCCATCTTCCGAATTTCCGGTAGTGTGACTCAGCTTAGCGAGTGAGAGAAGGTCACGCTAAGCGGTGTTACCAAGACTGAAGCTGCTTCCTACAGTATAGCAGAATGAACCATATTCAGACTAGGAAAAGTGTCTCTTTTTTAGGTGCCGCAGTTTCTAGTACTCAGATTTATCTCGGAAATTCCTGAGGAGCTGCAGATGAAGCTTTCAATAATATGGCTAGTGTGTGTCGGTTGAAATATTCAAGAGTACTGTTCAATCAAAAGGTAAGCGGCGTCACCGTCGCTGTTAGTCGATCCATTAGGACCTAGCAGTTTGGAAACCGTTTTATCGATAAACTTTATCTGGTACTGAAGTCTGTTTAATCTCACTGCCCTTGTGCATATGTTCCTTATTTGTTTGCATTGCCTGTATGCGCCGTTTCCACCAGTTTGTATTTCGCTCAGCAGTGACATTTGAAGCTTGGAAGGTGAAGACTACGGTTGCTTGTAAATTTTGGCAACCATTTAAGGAACAGACAGCCTAGTAGCATGTAAGATCGTGTGTAGTAGGAAATCCCAGTGAGCATCCACAACAAGTTAGGGGTCAACCTGCCGTGGATTGTCCTGTAAAGCTGACACATCCAACTGTTTGAAATTTCAGCACCTGTTGTTGGCAGGATGTCTTAACCCAGTTTTGCTGATAAAACTAGAATCTATGACGGCGTGATCGCTCTGCTTTGGGGGGGCCAAAATCGAGAGGTTGTCAACTAGAGATCCTTCGTCTGTAAATACCCAGTCTAAGCGTGGAGGCGTTTGACTGTTTCTCTAACGAGTTGCCGGCTTCAAAATTTCGAATAATCCCAGATCCTCACTAAAGTTGAAGAAGCGAGCTTCAGTAGTGTTTTCACCTCCAATGAACGTATGTTCCGCGAACTTAACTTTAGGAAAAGTGAATCCTTCGAAAATGACGATATTATTGGGCTTGGGAAATTAGAGCGGGGTAATCCTTTCAACATTCGATTTTCGTACTCCATGTCAGCAATGGTCTTCATGTAGATAGCTCCAACTAGACAACACGAGGTGGTAGACAATCTTACTGAGCACCATACGGATTTATCGTGTTTGATAAACTCTTGGTGGTGCACTTGATGTGCTTCCAGGCAAAATCGCAAGTATAAAGCTACTTCACCTCCCATTACTACTTTTGTGTCATTGCGAAACAAATAAGTCCCGTCTATCGCTAGCTTCTTCTTTGTAAATTGGGAAGATATCCATGTTTCAGGCATTCCTATCAGATGAGCATCGTTAGCATTGCTAAGTTCACGTAGCTCATTCATTTTATTTGATAAACTTGCGGCGTTCATGTGTAAGCAGTTTATGCTTTCAGTTTGAAACGTGTGAGATTCTTCCTGTTTGTCAGTACGAGCCTTATGTGAATGTACTAACTAGTAATTCCGAAATGGTGCAATTTACTGCAAGTAGAGACCTATGAACGAAAATGGACGTATTGTATTTGGAATTCGTAATCAGCGCGCGATCGCGTACAAGGGAATTATTAGTTCATACAAATACCACATAATCGTTTTTCAGGAGCTGGCTAAAATCATCGAGGATGTACACAATAAAGCCTGTATAGAAAAGTTATACATGGTGAATACAAGTCATTCAATAAATCCAGATGATAAAGTGAGACAGAAGAGTACGGATACTAGACTTTAATTTTGAAGCAGTCTTATGAGGATGTTTGCATATGTGTGCAGCATTATAGTAGTATAAAAATTCATTGATTCAGTGGTTGTTTCACTGCTTGAGTGATATTATGCATTATTAGCCAACTGAATAAACATTGAACACTGTCAAACTGTACCTGTGTATGGGGTACAAAAACTGCTTTACCTCCTCAGTTGTATCTCAAATTCACGTACATCCTTAATCAGATTGTAATGAAAACAAATAAACGAAGGCCACTGACCTGAGTTATTCTTCACCATTAAATTTTTCAGATGTTATTCAGAGTTTGTCTCTGAAAAAACTTCTCACAAAGCTGCAATTTTTCTGCGCTTTGACTTCGTACTCAATTTTCATGTGATTGGTAAATTGATATAGCCAACAAAGTCCTCTTTCCAGCCTAATTATGTAACATCCATTCAAAACCCATTTTTTGTGCATGGCCAAACAAGACTGCACTTTGTTGACTGAGATAATGTGTATGATACTGTTGAAAGTTTTATTTATCGATGCTAAAGTTAGCTACTTATTCAATATGATTTGAGGGAGAAATTTTCTAGTGCTACTCAAAGATCTGAAAATCCGTAAGACGCCGACCTACAATGAATGGGAAACCAAACGTTAAACACTTGTTTATGGGGCAGTGAACTTCAACCGACCGCACGGAACCAGCTCTCCAGCATCTCAGCACGGAGGAAAGCGTTTCAGCATCCAGTCAACAGACAACCAAAGTGCAGTTCTTTCATCAGTGCGCTGAAATATTCAAGAGTCGTTAGAACAGAGCTACTGTAACGGTCTTCGTTTGCATAACATCTGGTGTGGTTGGACCATGTGATAGGCAAACGAACCCACCAATGTTAACATGAAACGCCCACCACCACATTAACTCCCCTGTTTGTTAACTAGCCACAATTCTTTTGTTTATCATAGATGACATAAGGTTTTGATTCATTTCCCCTATTCTCTGGTTACTATACGGCGTGTTATTTATTTCTAAATTTTCTTTTTTTATAGACTGTATTATTTGTTTATTTTGTATACCAGCAGTAGAATTTTACGTATTAGAAGCAGACAAAATTTATCAAGCCAAATAGCTTACTCGTCCTGACTTTAGATAGGATGAGACATTAAAATATGTTGTGCATCCACCTCTGGTTTCATCAGGACAAAGCTAGATGGATTATGCATTTTTTTGGTGCTTCACATCGGTTTTATCGATTAATTATCGGTAAGAAACAGAGGCTGATATCAGTAGCCATTTGAATCTGATAGGGACTGCAAAAACACCAGACACACTTCCAAAGTCAAGCGATTTAGGGAATCTGGTAAATATTTCTTTCAGTTGGATGTTAGATCACTGCAATTAGACCACTCCTTGAATGTTATTATAAATCATGGAGATTTGAAATATTCTTCTAAAACCTGTCAGCCTTCATGTCAAAAATCCTCATTTTGTAGAATCATGTTATCAAAATAAGTAGTTTCAAGGCATATAATTTATTCATTGGATTGCATTATAGATTTGTTTTAATCTAGCAACTTATACTTATTTTTCAGCGTCTATGGAGCTAGGCGGTTAGTAAGAGTTCGACACGTTTTTAACATTAATAGTTTCATAAAATTGGTGGGTTTTCATCTGCTTCTATCATCGTTGGCATGCTATGTTTTGATAAAGTTCGCATTTTTAGGTCAGTAAACGGTTGTATATCATACTGTCCGAAAAATACCAAATAACATCAAAACGACATTTTGATGTTTTGTATGACGTTAAACGCGAACTCGCAGAAAACTACCAGGACATCCTCCATAAAAACGTGTTATAAAAACAAGTGGAATCGCCGAAATACTGTTTTTTTGTCCAGCTTTTTCAGTCAACTATAAGCTAGTACGAGGTTATATAAACCGGTTGATTTCTTTGCACTCGCTTCTTTTTTCGTTCTCGGAACGGTTTCAGGGATCTGGCAACATCCTTTGAATGGTGGCGATACTTTTAACTAAGCACGAACAGTATACTGTACTAACTATATCAAAATCAATGTGAGTTTTTATATAGTTAGTATTTCAAAATCCAAACTTTGGTTCACCGTCGAATGTATACCAAACTAATTCACTAGCTGCGAAATACCATTTTACACCATGTATGTGACCGACTTAGCAACGGGTGAAATAAAATCAGCCCTAATGATTGGGCACTTTGAGATGTAAAGAAGATGCATTCGCCATACAAAAGTTCTGATTTATGTATTGGAACTTTCAAGTGCCTTATCTTGAGTACCTTGGTATTGGTTTTACGTTTGACGACAAGTAGTAACACAGTTTTTATTTATTTGGGCTGCCAGTTAGCTTATGAAATAATAATGTAGTGAAGAAGCCTGCCTGCGGAAGAGTTAGGTAGATCACACAAAACTCACAGTATATTAGCTTCTTCCTATTGAGCTAGTTGGAACATATTTCAGAAAGTCAAAACTTTCTGCGTGAGTAATGACAAGCGAGAAGAAAGTTGATAGTGTTTCTCAGAAGATGCTCATGTAGTTGAGGGCTTACCAAAATACTCAAATGCCTACGATAGAACGGCAAACCTGGATGCAATCAAAAAACCTAACATATGTTCAAGCAATGGTTAAGGTATATGTCGTTTTTGAAAATGTTAGATGCATTCAGCATTGACATCCATTATAGCATATTACAATAGTCATACCAAATCCAAATTCCAACCTCACAAGTATCTATCAAAATAATGAGACACGAGTTTTGTTCATTTCTGTGAATACTATAATGATCCTGAAATCATAAAGGTTCTCTCACTTGCTCACAGCAACTATCATATTACGGTGTAGGCATTCATAGCACTTTCAAAACCCAAAACCCCATAATTTATTCATTCTTATTTCGTTGTGGCAAATTAAATGCTAGCGCTCAGTAGTTTTAAGCGTTTGACCACTTGGTAAATGATGATGTATGTTAGTAGTAGGCAGTGTTAAATTAGACGAAAAAATTGTTAACATTGTGTCACAAATACAAAAATACGATTCAACAGACCAATGTTTATGATGGAATAAATTTCGAAATACTCCTACCTTAAAGTATCAGTTGTAATGTATCTCAAGTAAATATTTCCAATTCCAATGTTTTTATAATGTAACACAACGATTATCCGGTGGTAATGTTGATGAGTATTTCACTATTAATATGACTGAACCTCATAAACCATAACATTTTACTAGATGCTTAAGAACCCGTCTTTAAACGAAGTCATTACTAGTGAAAATTTTATGTTATTATTATTATTATAAAGCTTTGTGCTGTTTGTTTGTTTATTGTTCAGATTCGCAAATAAACAATGAAAATGATGATGTGTCTGAAGAACCATTTGTTGGGTTTGTTTTTCACCTTATAGCTATCATAATTAGGATAGATCACAAGAACCATTGTCGGATTTCGATGTTGTTGTTGGATATTTAGAGGAGATAATGATGAGTAAGAGTAATTATATTTAAGTATAAAAGACTCCAAAGTTTGCACTATAAACTGATTTTAGTTAGACTACTATTGGAAATCAGGAAGCACTGAACAGCTGTTTTATCTTATTACTGGAATCTTTTGTAATTCACACCCACGACCTCATTACCGGTGACCTTACCAAAGACTTTCGTGTCTCGTAGTGAGCACTTAACCTCTGGACGACCGATGTTCTGTACGTCCTAGTTCTTAATGTTCATTTAACTAAGGTCAGTTGTAAGGCTAACTATGAAAACTTAACAATATCCATTAGCTCCTTATATTAATTTTAATCCTATCCTTACTAGTGACTAACTTTGAGAAGTAGTTTCACGACTTCTAGTGGAAGTTGTGACCAGAGGATGCGAGATTTGTTGTATTCCGGTATTAAAAGATTATCACTCAACGTCACATACTGATTAAAGTCGGGCTTGTACACTGTCGGATGCTGGCGTGAAGTCAGAAGTCCTGGGTTCATTCCCCTGTGTCCGAGTCATAGATGTACACTATCGAGGAGTCCCATACTAGGTCAAAACGGCTGTCTAGTGCTTCCCAGTTTTTAACTGTTGTCTAACTAAGATTAGCTCGTGATTTTAGACCATGAAAATTCAAACCCGTATAGAAATTATAAAGCACTTTACAAGTTTGTATTAAAGCAGTATCCAGTTTGCCTTTCATGATAGATATGTGACAGTTGTGTATAATTTGGTGACATTAGATCACGTTATTTAGCGTGTACTTGATTATCTGTTTCTAAAACGGATAATCTAACATTTATAAAATTTTACCGTGTATATTCCAATTTTGCCTATTTTAAATCGTTTCATGTTACTTCATAGTCTTAAGAAACCATCATTTTCTTAGTTATACTGTAACTCGACCAATGATCTAGGGCATCACCTTTAGCCAGTCTAACTCTATTAGTTTATTATGACTTAGCTACTAATCGAGAAAAATTGTTGTCTACCTACAATCACGTGATCTGTGCAATAAGTACGTGGACTATGATTGTATATAGTTCCTGATCCGCAATTTCATTTTCGCATCAGATTATACTTTACTTGAATTATCCACTATGAGATTTCTTTATGTCTCGGTTTAAGAAGGGATCATGTGAAAATAATGAAACATTAAACAATGAAACAGTTGTAGAGCCCGACCTTTGAGGATTCAAAGAGATTTGTTCAACAGTGAAAACACAGACGAGTCTTGTATCTATCCAATAATGGGGGTTATTTTGAAGAACATAAAAATGATTAAGGCTAAAATTTCCATAATAGATCTTAATGCTCATATTTATGGGATGTAGTAGTCAAGTCCATAGTTTATTGCACAAAAGTTCATACAAAGTAACTTATACTACTTATTTATTGTTCAAGTAGGTCCTGGGTTCGAATCTCGCAGGGGGCGAGGTCGTGGACGCGCACTGCTGAGGAGTCCCACAATAAGACGAAACGGCTGTCCAGTGCTTTCACGTTTCCCATGGTTGTTTAGCTTCAACTGACTCATGATCTTAACCATTGAAATTACTATAATATCCACAAAACCCATCTGATATTAATATATTTACAAAATTTTTCTACTTCCATATTCTGATCCTTGAAAACAAACATAGGTGATCACTTCCAAAGTATCCAAGATACATTTATGAATGAGAATTACAATGAATTTGATGAAAATGAAGAGAATAAATTTTGTTATACAGAAATTCATGAAAAATATGTAAATGAAATTTGTTATTCGTTTACTTCTTTTACTTCATCTTCATCATCAATTCAATCTAAATTAATGATCAAATATCATTTTATAGATTGATACAGTTGAAAGAGTATTAGAAGAGCAATTATGTCAAAGAATACCTCATTTCTCAATGCGTTCATTTACAGATAGCTTAGTGTAAGTGTATCTATCTATATATATGTGGATTTCAATAGTTGAGATCATGAGTCAATTGAAACTAAACCACAATGATAAACCTGAAAGCACTGAACGGTCGTTTCGTCTTACTGTAGGACTTTTCAGCAGTGCACATCCACGACTACACCTCCTCGTTCGAATCTAGCGAGGTGAGGTCGTGGATGCACATTGTCAAGGAGGAGTTCCACAATTGGATAAAACGGCTGTCCAATGCTTCTAGGTTTTCTATGGTGGTCTAGCTTCAATTGACTTATGATCTCCATTATTAAAATTACTATATTATCCACAAATTCCTTTCTGATCTATGGATTTGTTTGTAATTGGTGATCTTTATATATCCTTGTACTTATTCATATACTGAAGTTTGAACTATATTACTTGTTTTGTTTGAATACTAACTATACTACTCAATTTCTCAAAATGATATAGGCAAACTAGGGTTTGATCCTTTAACCTACAGATTGTAAGTTGAATAGTTTGAACGCTATAATTTATAATTTCATAGTGTTTATTGGCTTGAGATCGAACATAGAACCTTCAAGTTTTACGTCGACAGTTTAATTTCTCAATCAACTTTACACTTATATATCTTTAGTCAAAACTAAATTTCAATAGGATAACTATTATCTGTTAAAAATTTTGCATTATCTTTCTAAATAGATACACAGACATTGACTTGAACAAGCCTATAGGATAAAGGTGAACAGCGTGATAGAATAAATTAAGTTTGCTTTAATGCATAATACTCATGTTTGAATTATTCATGATTGACTAGTTTGTTACTTCATACTACTGTTTGATTGTTACTGACATTTTTCTCAACTCATTCTGAATCAAAATGAGATTGAGTCGGTAAGTCAGTCAGTCAGTAGGTCAGCAACAACGTTGAACTTCATACGTATGTACATCAGTTCGAGTAGCCATACCACATCAGCACAGAGATACAATTGTCAATTCAAATCCCGTACTGGTAGAGGTGGTAAGAGTATAAGCAGTAATCGGAAACATTAGGGTTTAAAGATGTTATTCAACGAGTATAATCCAGTGAAATAAATTTGGAAAGAGAAAAAAGAAAGGGAAATGAAGAATTCAGAAGATTGGAATTTGGGCGAACATAAAGAGTGGATGCACCTGCGCCATTGCAAACCATTTTGAGCCATGTCACTCAAAGTCTCTAACCATCGAATGCTATCGTCTCGCGGTCCCCGACCAAGTAGTCTACACCTACCGACATAGCTCAGTTCACTTATCAGTAACTTTGTGGGTTTTCGCCATGTTTTGGTTTGGCCTCCCATGGCTTTCTTCCAACCTTCTCCTACACCACAAAAAATCGCTCATCGGGGCAGTCAGTGGTTGAGCATACGTAACACATGTCTCAGCCATCTCAAATGATGAAGTTTCACTACTTCATCAATTGATTTGCTGTCTTTACTTAGTACCCGTTTCCTAATAACTGAATTACTTACTCAGTAATCCTAGGATATACGAGCAATACTTCGTAGACATCTACGATCGAATACTAGTAATCTACAAATATCCTCTACTCTTAACGTCCATGAGCATATCTCATTCAAAATGCTCCGTCACAACTTTTTAATTACGATACATTTACAATGTGATTACACTACTTTCATAGTTCATTGTAAGATCATCTATAATGATAATGAATATTCAAATCAAACGAAACCTTCTCAATGATCAATGTCATATTCATGACCTCGTTTTTGTTTTCTTCTGTACAAGCCATTTTTATGATCATTACTTATTTGTGTGTGTGTTTGTGTATGTGCTTTCTTCTCTTTTTACACAGTTCCAACTATAGTTCATTAGATGGTGAAGTATTTGAAATGTTGTATACATTCACTGATTTTCTTGCATTCAAAGAAATGATGATTGATTATAAGAAGGTAAGAAGAAAAGTCAACATTTCAATGATGAAAATAAATCTTTGTATTACTTTCTATCTCTTTTTATAATACAGAAGAGACTTAATGAAATTCCTTTCTGTTAGGAGGGTAGACACAATCAACTTCACTCTGATAACCATGTTTATCACTGGTGTTTTGATAGTTATGGAATATTTATCATCTAAATCATGAATTGGTCATCATTAGAGCATCATTAGAAACTTAGAAGCATTGAATGACCGTTTCGTTCTACTACGAAACTATTCAGTAGTATGCATCCACGACCTTCCAACTATACAATCTCTACAAATGTCCTTATACTTGAAGAATAATTATTAAGCCGAATTCTATATGATGTTGAACACTAGTGAAGTTGTTCAGAATTTACAATTGAGCAGTATAATTCAGAGAATACAATCATATTTAAGTGTCCGAATGAGCTTAACATTTTGACCATCATTTCACACTGCAAGTTGTTTAGAAAGAATAATAAATTACTTAAAGGTTCATTCAATCATTTGCCGACCTTAACTGACTAATATAACATATTAGTATAATAATAATGATATCAAGGATAATAATCGTACCAATTACATGAAATATTTACCTACTTACTTACTTACGCTTGTTACTCCCAATGGAGCATAGGCCGCTGACCAAAATTCTTCAAACCACTCTGTCCTGAGCCTTCCTTTCTAGTTCTGTCCATTCTCTTTTCATTCTTCACATGTCTGTCTTTATTTCTCGGTGTAATGTGTTCTTTGGCCCTCAGGATTCCATGTGAGGGCTTGCTGGGTGACGCAGCTGGGTGCTTTCTTCAATGTGTGTCCTATCCACTTTCAGAGCTTCTTCCTGATTTCCTCCTCCGCCGCGACCTGATTTCTTCTCTCCTACAGTACGTTGTTGTTGATAGTGTCTGTCCGACGGATCCGAATTATTTTGCATAGACAACTGTTAATAAACACTTGTATCTTCTGGATGATGGCTTTTGTAGTTCTCCAAGTTTCCGTCCTACGCAGTAGAACTGTTTTGACATTTGTATTGGAAATTTTGACTTTGTGTTGGTTGACAGTTGTTTTGAGTTTCAGGTGATCTTCAATTGTAGATATGCTGCTCTTGCTTTGCCGATTCGCGCCTTCCTATCCGCATCAGACCCACCGTTCTCATCAGTGATGCTGTCCAGATAAGAAAAGAATTTACATCATCCAAATCCTCTCCATCGAGTGCGATTTGATTGATGCATGTTGTGTTGTATCGGAGAATCGTTATTTCTCTCTTACGTACGTTGAAATCTAATGCTACCGAGGCTGCTGCTAAACTGGTCGTCTTCTCCTGCATTTGTTGTTGCATGTGCAATAGAAGAGGCAGATCATCTGTGAAGTCTAGATCGTCCAGCTGCATCTTAGCTTCTGATTGTATCCCATGCTTCCCACCAGATGTTGACGTATTCATCATCCAGTCGATCACCAGGAGAAAGAAAAAGGGTGAGAGTAAGCAATATTGCCTGACACCGGTCTTTACTTCGAACGAGTCTGTCGATTGTCCTCCATGCACGATTTTGCAGTTTAATCCATCGTAAGAATTCTGTATGATATTGACTATCTTCTGAGGCACGCCGCAGTGTCGAAGAAGCCTCTATAGTATTGTCCTGTCCACGCTATCAACTGCTTTTTTGTGGTCAACGAAGCTGATGATGAGTGGTGAATTCCATTCAATTGATTGTTCCACAGTGATCCATAATTTTACGATTTGGTCCGTACACGATTGATCCTTACAGAATTCAGCCTGTCGGTCTCGAAGTTGGGCGTCTACGAAGTCCTTCATTCTATTTAACAACACCCCATACAGTAGAACTGTCTTGATATTTGTATTGAAAATTTTGTGTTTGTGTTGGTTGATTGACGTTTTAAGTTCCAGATGTTCTTCAGTTGTAGATATGCTGTTCTTGCTTTGCTGATCCATGCTTTCACATCTACATCAAATCCACTATGTTCATCAATGATGCTGTTCAGATATGTAAAGGTTTTTACATCTTCCAAATCTTCTCCGTCGAGTATGATTCGATTGGTGTACGCTATTGCAACTTGATTTTCACGTCGAATCAATATGAAGGTGCATCTTTCATTTCTCGCTTTATCTTTGAATGGGTGGATAAATTATAATGAACTACACTTGTGGTATTTGTTGAAATTCTCAATAATCGGATTCATGATAGATTGTAAACATTTTATAGACAATCATGATAATGTTCTTTCGAAAGACATAATTAATGAATGGAAACAAGTCTAAACACAAAAATCTTTGGTAATAAATGCCTGTTTCGAAAAAAAAACAGTATCCAAGGGGTTCGAACAGGTCACTGGTTTTATAGTGAATAATTGAAAACAATCAGACAATCAGACAGACATCGTCAACATAGAGCCCAACACAAATTATTCGCATTAGCCTAAATTGTCATATTACATTGATATAATAAAATGAAAATAACAAAAGAGATCGAAATGATGTAATAGTGTAGTGAAATAAGAACACGAGTGGGGACAATCAAATGTATGTGAACATGAAATTACAGAATATCTCACTAAAATCTGAGAACTATATGGTAAATAGTTAATTTGCGAAATATCACTCCATCGTCTCAGATTTCATTGTTGATTCATTTTTATATCAATTGCTTTCCGTTCTTATTCTTTCCTTCTCGGTCTTCTATTGAAATACATTCTATTTTTGACCAACATTATATACTACTTATGTAAATATAAGTAGCTGACAATAGCAATGATAAAAAGGAAGAATAAATCTTGGGACTATGATTTAAAAAAAAACAGTGGAAAGTTATGTATAGAAGCGGTACTAGAATTCAAGATAGAATGGAAGATAAATAGTGAATTCATCTGTTCTGTTGTAAATAGTCTTAAACAATGTTTTCAACCACTGATTGCGTATGTAACATGGCCCCCAAATGCCCTGGTACAGCCGAGAGTAGGGAGAGTCCGCTCTCCTTCTCGAAATGCTCTCACATGGCCATGCGTATACAGCCTGTGCCAGGGGAGTCATACTCACTGCCTTCTCGTGGCGGAGGTGTTGTTTGCGAAATTGAGAGGACGAAAAGCGAATATCCGGCGCTTTAACCGGGTAAGTAGATATGGAGGATTCACCTAGAAAAGTTAGAAAACCCTGATTCCAAACTAATGGTGCACATGGGCTCCAGTATCCTGAGGGGACAAATGACATAAGAACCAATCGTTGGTCACCGGCTACCATGGGACTGCATCTCCTTACGTCGCTCCACTGTCTTGTGGATCAGACGTTCAGGTCGAAGGCTTTGGGTGTAGCCCTCTAAGAAAACCACCTGCTTCGGTCTGGACACCCGGGCATTATCACAGCCCTCACACACACCAGTTGAGATCTGTGTGGCACATATGTATTTGGTGCCTCCTTGTACCAATATCTATATGTTAAAATAAATAATAAAAATAATAAACCCCAATCAAGTATTTTGCATGGCGAGACTATAATTTATGGACGAACTAATCATGTATAAGATAACAGGTCTCGGATTTTGGCGCGAAATTCACTCACCCATTTGGCTAAATAGTATCTTGGCATTATATCTGATGTTAGTTCGTTATGAAAACCACTCAAATCGAATTCTTAACCTTAATCATCAACTGTAATTCATAATTCGAATTCCTCACACTAATTTATAATCGTCATTTGACCCTAGTTATCAGGTAGACAATCTCAGTCTATCGTCGCTCGAGAGTGGTCCATAAATTATGGTCTCACCATCATTACTACTAATATCATTATTAGTAGTATTGACATTAGTATTTATTCAGTTGATTATGAAAACTATCGGCGAGACTATAATTTATAAAAGAAACCAATCAGATTTAGAATAACAGATGTTAGATTTTGGCGCGAAATTCATTGATCCATTTGTCTATAACCCTCAGTTAGCACCAGTAAGTAAGTGAACATTCTCAAGGTTACTAAGGTATCACTCTAAGTTTATCCATAAATGATAGTCTCACAGTTTACATCCACCAACACGGTTTAGACTAATAGTCAACTACTAAATAATAATACCAGATGGGTTTTGTAGAGATCATAGTAATTCAAATGGTGGAGATTATGAGTCAATTGTAGCTATATCACCATGGAAAACCTGGAAGCACTGAACGGCCGTTTCGTCCCATTGTGGAACTCCTCAGCAGTGTGCATCCACGACCACGACCCCCCCTCACATACATACCTTTTTCTTTACTAACATTGATCTCTGATTTGACTCCTTGTCTTTTTTCTTTTTTCTTCTTTCACTTTAAAAAAACAAACAGGCTAAAACTGGACAAACTGTTCATTTGGAATTGATTAATTCTTATCCTAATTATAATCATCTATCGATCATAATGAATGATACAATGGATCATTCATTACAATATGGATCTAATAGTACAATTAGAAACTCTTGTTCTTCAATAACAAACTATACAAATGGAAAGAATAAAATAGATCATTAAATTTTAAAACAAAAATTTACCTATCTGTGAAATGAATTACATCATATTCATTAAACTGATTGCATTTGTTGATAAATTCATTTCCATTTGTGTTATTTGAATGATTTTTCATTATATTGCATGAATTTATTCTTAACTTCAATATGTACTACTTTTAAACTTATTAAGTAATATATTTAGTCAAGGGTTTTGTGGTCAATTAGTTAGTTAGTCAGTCAGCTACAACGTAGGACCAGGCATATATGTGCATCGATCTAAGTTGCCATACCTTATTAGCACAACAAGATGAACATTGATGTTAGATCTATCGAAGCGTCTAAGTCATCCGATTGAGATATGCGCAAAACCGAAGTTTCCAAAACAACGATTTGTCTACAAAAGCGGTTCTTTATTAAATAATACACAAAATTTAGTTACAAACCTCAACTTGTAAGGTGTCTGGGGAGTTTAAACGCGTCCTTCAAGAATGAAAATAACAAAGGCTTCCTGTAACAGTAACATAAAGAATAATTATAACATACGATAGTACAAATGACAGCTGGTAGCTGTGTCTATATTTGATAACAGTTTATGAGCAACCGAAAAGCGAACCAAGAGCGAAACAATATGGAAACTGTTGCGTTTAAACAAGTGCACGAAACTGTGGATAACCGCCACAGCGATTAAGGTACAGTAATTAAAATGATAAATACAACGCTAAGTATAATAAACGTTCTAAGTATATGTGAACATTTCAGAATATTACACTACAACTTGCATCACAACATATGTGTAAAAATTGTTCGAAATACAACTGCTTACTGAATATAAGTAAGTAGTGTAAGACAATATACAAAAGAGTGGAAAGGGAGCGAGTGGAAGAATGTCAGACAAACTTAACAATTGGATTCATGGAAGTAGTTAATTCAATGGTAGTAATATGTAAAAGAAAGACTGCATATAAGGACACAGTACAGGAAGAAAAGATTAGTTCGTAGACAGATTGTAGTAATCTAATAATTGAGAGATTGATAAGTCTTGGGTTCGAATCTTGTTGTGTGGGATTGTGAGTGTGCATCGTTGAGGAGTTTCATACTGGGATGAAACAGACATCCAGTGCTTCTAGGTTTTCCATAGTAGTATGTTGTTTTTTGTTTGTATTTTATTTGGTAGACTGATTTTAGCTTAGATATTTACTAAAATTTGAACTTCTACCGGGAGATTCACTTTTTGACCTAGAACATGCCGATTGCATAGTTTATTTGGTGAAGACGCTGACAAAATGCAGAGTCTTATAACCACTCTAAGCAATAATGCAAGCATGTTCGGGATGCGATTCTCCCCCTCGAAATGCAAAATGTTGCTTCAGGATTGGGTTGCGTTGACACCCGAACTAATGATAGGGAGTGAAGTAATTGAGCGTGTCGATCGCTTCACTTATCTTGGAAGTCTCATCAGCCATTGTGGTCTGGTATGTGACGGAATCTCAGCACGAATACAGAAGGCTCGACTAGCTTTCACCAACTTACGTCATTTATGGCGTAGGCGAGATATCCGTCTATCAACCAAAGGACGGGTTTATTGCACAGCAGCTCGTTCCGTCCTACTTTATGGCAGTGAAACATGACCGGTAAGGGTAGAGGATATTCGTAGGTTACTATTATTTGACCATAGGTGTCTTCGAAATATTGCTCGTATATCCTGAGACCGTCGAGTAAGTAACGCAGTTGTTAGGAAACGGGTACTAGGTAAGGATGGCAAATCCATTGATGACGTAGTGAAACATCATCAGTTGAGATGGCTGGGACACGTGTTACGTATGCTCAACCACTGACTGCCCCGACGAGCGATGTTTTATGGTGTAGTAGAAAGTTGAAAGAAAGCTAGGGGTGGCCAGACCAAAACATGGCACAAGTCCATGAAGTCACTGACAAGTGGACTGGATCATGTTCGTAGGTGTAGACTACTTGGTCGGGGACCGCGAGACGATAGCATTCGATGGTTAGAGACTTTGAGTGACATGGCTCAAAATGGTTTGCAATGGCGCAGGTGCATCCACTCTTTATGTTCGCCCAAATTCCAATCTTCTGAATTCTTCATTTCCCTTTCTTTTTTCTCTTTCCAAATTTATTTCACTGGATTATACTCGTTGAATAACATCTTTAAACCCTAATGTTTCCGATTACTGCTCATACTCTTACCACCTCTACCAGTACGGGATTCGAATTGACAACTGCATGTCTGTGCTAATGTGGTATGGCAGCGCGAACTGATGTACGTACGTACGAACGAAGTTCTACGTTGTTACTGACTGACTGGATTTGCTTAGTCATAGTATAGAACTCTACTGTCCATGAGATCAATGCTGTTTTAAGAAGAAATGTTATTTGTAAATAGAGATTTTATCAGATGAACGCATTATCTTTGGAAGGATGGAGAATCATAGGACACAAGACAAGTATTTCATTGTAGTTTCAAGCTCTTTAAAAGTGAACTGCGGAAATCCTGCGTGAGTTTAGATACAGGATGCTTTAGTATCACAGGTATCGCGTATATTTTCAATTAGTAAGTTGTAAATTCAATTGTTTACTTTTCTAACTCAAGTAAGTTCACGATGTGAGGTCGAATTTCTTGGGATTTTATAAATAGTATTAGTGACCTAAATACTTTACTGATGACTTCTTAGACTGTAGAACCAAGTGATACATTCAAGTCAGCTAGGTAGCAACAATTTCCTTAGGAATGAAAGTGTAGCGTGCTGTCGAGTCGCAGTTGAGTATGAACACCACTAAAAAGAAACACGTGCCAAATAAATCAGAAGGCGAATGCGGATTGGAACCAAGTTTATTTCGTTGGCGATCTCGTGGTATCGAATGAATACTGAGATCGTGCCAAGAAAAGGTACAAGCGGAATCGGTAGAAGAAAGTATGTGCGAACAAGGTGACGAACCGCGAAACAGTAATGGAAAATAACGGAAGAGCAATATGGCTGTCTTTAGCACAGTTAAACAAACGAGCACAGTAAAAAAATCATTGGTACAATTGATTATAATAATAATTGTTTTCATTAAATTAATCGCGTTCTTGATAAAAGTAGGTCAGTACAAAAGTATGATTTGCTGATTAGTATAACCCAACTTCCAGCTGCAGAGGAAATCAGGAAAAGACAATGGAAATTGACAGGACACTCATTAAGAAAATCACTAAACTGCATCACGATGCAAATTCTAACTTGGAATTCTGAAGGAGGGCGGAAAAGTGGAAGGCCAAAGAACACATTACATTGGAAAGTAGGAGTAGATATGAAAAGGATGAATTACAACTGGAAGGAGGTGGAAAGGATTTCCCAGGACAGGGTTGGATAGAGAATGCTTGTGAGCGACCTATGCTCCTTCACGAGGAGTAAGAGGCGTTAGTAAGTAAGTAAGTATAAAAATCACAATAATTTATTATAGTCATACTATAACTACTCCATTACATTTACAACAATGAACATATGGAACTCAAAACAACTGTTTGTCAACCAATATCAAAAGAAGAACTTTCAATACGAATGTCAAGATAGTTCTACTCTACGGAGGTGAAACGTGGAGAAGAACTACTACAACCATCATCCAGAAGGTATAAGGTTTAATAAATAGTTGTCTACGCAAGATACTTAACATCTATTGACCGGATACCATCAGTAACAGCCTACTGTGGGAGAGCACAAATCAGTTTCCAATTGAAGAGGAAATTAGGAAAAGACGTTGAAAGTGGATAGGACATACATTATGAAAATCTCTAAACTGCATCATGAGGCAAGCCCTAACTTGGAATGCTGAATAAAAGCGGAAAAGAGGAAGATCAAAGAAAACATTATATCGGGAAAGAGAAGCAGATATGAAAAAGATGAATAACAATTGGAAAGAACTGGAAAGGATTGCCCATGACAGCGTTGGTTGATGAGTGCATTGGACGGCCTATGCTTCCCGACGAGGAGTAACAGGCGTAGGCAAGTAAGTAAGTAAGTAAGTAAGCAAGTATGTATGTATGTATGTATGTATGTATGTATGTATGTATGTATGTATGTATGTATGTATGTATGTATGTATGTATGTATGTATGTATGTATGTATGTATGTATGTATGTATGTATGTATGTAATATATCATCATTCGAAAGTGAAATACCTGTCAACAGAAGGTTAAGAAGTTCAAATGGAATAGAACGAGAACAGAGAATGTTTGGTGTGGATACGAAAGAACAATGAACAATATACTCTATATTATCTATAGTAGAATTCAAATTGAATTCATCCTATTCATTCAATGGATGTAATCAACATTTCATGTTTAAGCATTCAATAATTCATTATGTTTCATTGTATTAGAATATATTCCATCTTATGAATAGATTAGGAATTTTTATAATAGTTACTATATATAATATAATTGTGATCCATGATACAGTTAATGAACCTGAAAGAAAGATTAAATCTATAATTGATTATCAGTTATGAATTAGGTTAGAAATGTGAATAAGAAATTCAGTTGATATTGTTTTGCTTCAATCTAATCATTCATGTTTACGACCTTCATTGAGAAGTCTCTCTCTATTATTGACAGATATGAATCTTGTTAGGATTGTCTTAATGTTGTAAGTATTGTAACCATAGATAGATGATGGTTAGCAGTGGAATATGGGATGCATATTTTGTCTTATTTAGGATACGTCAAATGGATGTATGTATATCTCTGAGTTGATATCAATCAATCAATCAATCAATCAATCAATCAATCAATCAATCAATCTATCAATCAATCAATCAATCAATCAATCAATCAATCAATCAATCAATCAATCAGTCAATCAATCTATCTATCTATCTATGTATCTATCTATCTAATTGTGTTTAACCTAATTCTTCTGAGAGAACATCCACACTAATCAATTTTACTTATATTCATACTACTAGCCATTATCTTGAATCTCAGATTATCGACAATGTCATTAATTGAAACTACATTAGAAAGCTGAATTATGTAACTGAAAATAAGAACTTAGGAAATAAAATCTCAGAATATAATTAACTTAAGAAAGTTATAGTTTTGCCAATCTTTGACCTGCTAAATTGTTATGTTCTGGAAAGAAGAAAAATATATGATTTTAAATTTAGTATATGAAAGAAATGTTTTACTATATTACTTAAATAATTATATTAGGATAATTCAAATGATTATAATGAAGTTTTGTTTTATGAGCTAAATAGTTTGGTTGTGGAGCTTTCATTGTACTACTGAACGACATCATCAGTAGCACAAACTTTGAATACATCATTTCTACCTGAAGTTTATGCTAGTGATGATGTTATTCAGATGAACAATGAAAGCTCCACAACCAAACTATTCAGCTCAAATAACAAAACTCCATCTAAATCCACCACTTGAGCTATAAATCTTCTCAATTATCTGAAAATCCAAATGATTTTGTTATATCCGGATAAGAATAATAAATTGTAACCTTTAGGATCCATTTATGGACCAATACTATACGTATATTTTTATCATATAATTGTTCAGTAACTAAGCTATTTATATTCGTGTCCCCCTTATTATAAGCTTTAATTTGACCTATAAACTACTATTATACGATTTACTATTCTTGAATTATACCCAGTATATTAATTACTATCTCCCTCATTCACAGCCACATTTAGCCAAATCTTGTACAAATGTTATTTCATATATTATGGTACGATGTGGTCTGTCTGGTTGGTATATAAACCCCGCATGCTTGAAGTAAATGATTGATATTGTAAAGGCTGAGATTGATGTTCTGGACTTAACTGGCTGGGCTAGGTGGAGAGCAGGACCGATAACGACTTTAGACTGTTCGTACTTGTTTTATGTGTCATTGATCCGGTAGATGATTCACTGTTTTGTAATTGCCGGTATCATTGCGTTATATATTAGTAGGACACAGGGCACAAGTTATAATAGATTTTGTTGTGAAATTATCCAATATGTTTCATCAATTTAGTAGTCTGTCTAATAGACAACAATTAGACTGCTCATTCCACAGTGATTGCTTATAATTTCCAGTTCAACTATTTCATCAGATAAACCTCTTTATTCAATAGATTTAACTTCTAACAATTCTAATTTGTTCTTTAAGAAGCATTAGAATGATGTCACAACAATCGGAATAGTATACGTTATAACAATAGTCTAGAACCATTACGTCTGAAGACTTCCAAGGATGGTGACACTCTGATGACTGATGTACATTTCACCAAGATTCGTATACACTTTTTTAGGATAGATCAATAAGCCATGCATTAAACAGTATGATTAACATGTAATACAAATTTTCTATGATTTACTTTGCATCATTTTACGTTCAAGAGCTAGGAGAAAACAATCACCAAAAAGGTGAATGAAGATGAGGCGGTGTAATAAAAGATTAAGAAGATACAAAATGATAATCAAAAGGAGGTTTTGTGGATAATATAGTAATGTAGTAGTTGAATTCATGAATCGATAATATCCACACAACTCTCTGATTATAAACATTATATGCTCACTAGTGACGGTCTCCAAGTGGTATTTCCAGGAGTTCCAATAAGAAGCAGTGACCAGTGGTGTTCAACCGGGTGTGTTGTGAGGTAGTAACTCACTGAAGACAATGGTGGACGGTGGCGCGACTTCATGTATCAATTGAAGTTAGACATTAACACCGTTGGATGACTGTTGACTCAGTGGTCTAGTGGTTAAGCGCTCTCGCGCGAGACTGATAGGTTCGTGGATGCGCACTGCTGAGGAGTCCCATACTATGACGAAACAGCCGTTCAATACTTCCAGGTTTTCCATGATGGTCTAGCTTCAATTGACTCATGATCTCAATTGTTGAAAAGTTATCTTCTAAACTGCTTGAAATGTTACTATTCATGAGGCATTTAAGGGTTAGATGATGCATTCACTTTTAATTTACTTTGGAGCCAAATTTTGTATTAAGTTTGAAGATGACTAACACGAGATATTGTGTTATATGTGAAACTGAATGCTTTTCACCTATTCAATAGCTATATAAATGATGCTGTTCAATTGTGAAATGCGTTGAGGCTAAGCTACTTCAGACTAAGAAATATTATAAGGAAATGAATAGGTCATCAAAACCACTAGAAAGTGTCAGAAGTATCAGAATTGATTAAAATAACCGTTAATATTTTAACAAGAGAAACCAAACTACTTATTTAGTGGTTAGTAGTAACTGAGAGTAAAATGTAACAAATTTGACAAATTTCTTTAAGAAATGATCATTTAAGTTATTGAAGAAGATGGTGAGATGTGAAGAAGGAGTATGAGCCAAATCCATTCGGTTACGTGTTAATCGATATTTATAGTCATACAAAAATGAACTATATACATGTGATGAATAAGATAAGAAGTATACACACATATATACACTCACACTACAATAGTCAGGGTTGATAATTGAATAATCAATAAGGTCAAAACGTGACTCAAGAAGAATGAATAGATCAGCTTATCCAGAAGCTAGAATAAGCTGTCTGAGCTGAATATATCAATGGACACTACACTGTTTGTTATGGGCATACAACTTCACAATCAATCACTTAGTAAGGAACTATATATTTACCAAGTATTTATTAAACTATAATTCAGACAGGAGCTATTATTGAATGTTGTCAGCTTTGTTGAAATTGCTCATATGAATATCAGAAATTTGTTCAACCATAGATCTTAAGTTCAGTTTTTATGAAGCTCAATTATAGTTGTCATAGTACTTAACTTAATTATTTTCTGAACTTTCTATATTTACATTTGATGTGTAGACGAAGATGATAACGATTGATTGTTTGCTTAGTCAGATTAGTAGATAGTCTGGCAGGAGTTAGTTGAGTTATATATTCTTCTATCCTTAACATTATTGGATTGTGTCAGATTGATGTTGGTTTTTGGTGTGGAAATGTATTTACACTCTAGTCAGGCTAATCACTTGTTCTTGAACTGAGTTGTATTGAAGTCCTGTAGAATAATAGACATTGGGAGATGGAATCTTTTGTAGATAATAAAATCCGTCTAAGGTAAGTAAATTAACTTCCCATATATGTAGACAAAGTAAAACCGAGCGTTATAACAACAACATTCATAGGTGGGAATTGATACATTGAATACAGAATTGAAATATCGGTTTCTTGAATGAAGATCAAGACTTGGTTTATAATTTCGAATGGAATTATATTATCATATCGTAATCTTCTTAACCATTAAGAGGAATTGATTACAATTGATCTTGTAATATACAATTGTAACATTTGTCTCGAATGATGATGAACATTTTAGTATAAGAAAGTGAGACTACTTAAATAGTAATTAGTAGTTATTGAAAGCTTGAGAAAATCTACCAACTTAGTGTGGTTTAAAGAGGGTAATAAATGAATGAAAGAAATCAGAATTAGGATTTAAAGCTTTCAGATCAACATGATAATTTCCTATATAGATGAATGAATCTCACACTGAAATTCAAGATTGTTTATCTTAAGTCTGATTGGTTTGAATCTAAATTATTTTCACTCTTTCATTACAGTCTTTGAATTATGAAGAATAAAGAATAATAGATACATATTAACAAGAGGAATTATTTTATGAATATTGTCAATATATGATGTGAATCTTTTCGTCAAAATTAAGGTTGAGAGTTTGCACGCAAGATCAATAGATCTTGGGTTTGAATTATAGATGTACACTGCCAAGGAGAAGTTCTACAATAGGATGAAATGATCATTCAGTACTTCCAGGTTTTCCATGATAGTCTAGCTTCAATTGACTCATGATCTCAACTATTGAAATCAAAATGAATTGTTCTTATTTATCAATTATAAGAGTATGGTGGTTAAGTATAATGATAAGTTAAATAACTGTTCAAAGTAGGAAACTCACTTGGTTCTATGGTAACAAAAATAAAAGGATTAAATATGTTGACAAAATTAATTGACTATATATACATATATATACGTTTTTACAATTATTACTGAAATCGATACTAAATAAATGATGGTTGACACTGCTGGATGCCGAGTCAGTGATCTAATGGTTAAGTGCTCGCTCGCGAAACCAATAGGTCCTGGGTCGGAATCTCGCAGGAGGCGAGGTCGTAGATGTGCACTGCTGAGGAGTCCCACAATAGGACGAAATGGCCGTCCAGTACTTTCAGGTTTTCCCTGGTGGTCTAGCTTCAACTAACCCATGATTTTAACCATTGAAATTATTATAATATCCACAAAACCCATCTGATATTAATCAATTTCTGTAAAACATTAATCATTTAATAGATGAATTCATGAATGAATTAAAGTTAGACCACCATGGAAAATCCGAATAAAACACTGGAAAGCTGTTTTGTCCCAGTATTGCACTCTTCAATAGTGCTCATCCGATAAGTTCTACGTTCGAATCTCATATGTGAGATCATAAATGAACATTGTTGACAGATATCATACTAAAACGAAATGGTCGGTTTATTGTTTCCAGGTATTCAATGATAGTCTAAAATTGATTGACTCATGAATTTAACTACTAAAATGACTAAAATCTTAACAAAATCCCCCCTAACTTGGAATCCTGAAGGGAAGCGAAAAAGAGGAAGGCCAAAGAACACATTACATCGGGAAATAGAAGCAGATATGAAAAGGATGAATAACAACTGGAAAGAGCTGGAAAGAATCGCCCAGTACAGGGTTGGATGGAGAATGCTGGTGAGCGGCCTATGCTCCTTCACGAGGAGTAACAAGCGTAAGTAAGTAAGTAAGTAAGTAAAATATATCATTTCTTTATATTCCATACATTATATTATATAATTAACCAATATGATATATAGATTGTAAAAGAACTATCACATACTAGTTACATGATCATCGTCAAATAAGAAACCACCTATGTACAAAATATAAAGAGGATATAAGTCAATTAATAGTGTTACATAAGTTCAATAAAACATATGATATTAAGAATTAATCATGTAACATTGATAAATACAAATAAATGATTATCATTTAAATGAAAATCTCGTCGAGAGATGGGATCGTGGATGCACACTTCTGAAGAGCCCCATACTAGGACGAAACGGTCATTCAGTGCTTTCAGCTTTTTCATGATGGTTTAGCTTTAATTGACTCATGATTTCAACTAGTGAAATTTCTAAAACTTTCCACAAAACCCATTCTGATAATAATCATCCACTCACTAGTGAGTGACTTCAAGAGATACTCCTGAAGTTCTAGTGAGAAGACGTTATCAGTATAGTTCAGTCAGCTCTGTTGTAAGATATCAACTCACTGAAGACAATAGTGTACGATGGCTCAATTTCGTGGAATGGTTGAAGTTAGACATTAACACCGTTGGATGCTGGCCAGCTCAGTGGTCTGAATGAAAATAGTTAACAAAACAGTATAATTTAATAATTAAATTTGGAAGCATTAAATGATCATTTCATTCTATTTGGGACTTATCAGTTATATGTACCTCTATCTTATAATTGATATTCACTCCATGATTCAAACTATAGTATTGTTCACTTCAAATGTCATTATGTTATTCACTAAGCTATTGAGTCCAAATAGCTAATTAATTGCGCAGTGGGGTGAAGTTTAAATTCACTTGTTATTGTTTCACTTGTATCTTCCCATTGTTGTTTAGAACTCTAATCGGTCAGTCTCTTGTTGGCATCTATACATCCTGTCCGGTCTGTCTCGATATTGCCTTATTTTATAAACATTATGAGCAAAGATGGATAGTTTCTAGCAGTACAATTCAAAAAGCATGTTTCGTCCTATTTCAGACTCATCAGCTGGATGTGACCTACATTTCAGAGTTGATGTTTCATCATTGATTATAATAAAACAATATTTTTTTTAAAAAAAAGAAAAGAAAATGAACATACCTGAAACATGATATATAATCATACTACTTAATAATACTACTGATATCAATGTACTTCTAATTTGATCAATCGAATACATTTTCCAATTACGTTGATACAAAAAAAAGTGAAACAAATTTCTTTTTTTTTTCTTTTTTTCTCTTAAATATTTTCGATTGTTTGTTTACTTATTCGATTTATTTATTTATTTATTTTGTTATTTAATCCTTATGTCAATAAACATTTGAATCGTTGAATCTAAGATATGAATGATCGGTAAAATGGAACATATTCTGGCACCGTCAGAAACCATTTCATTGTTTAATTCATTATAGTACAAACTAACAAATTTATGTATGTATGTTTGTGTGTGTGTGGGTTGGTGGGTGGGTGGCAGGTTGGATTTGTATTCATGTTTATATAGGGATATGTGTGTGTTTGGGTGGGTTGGTGGGTGTGAGTTTGGATTTGTATTCATGTTCATATAGGAATGTGTGTTTGGGTGGGTTGGTGGGTGTGCGTTTGGATTTGTATTCATGTTCATATAGGAATGTGTGTGTGTGTGGGTGGGTTGGCGGGTTTACATTTATGTTTATACAGGGATGTATCTTAGATGTATGTATGTATGTATGTATGTATGTATGCATGTGTATATGGATGGATGGATGGATGGATGTACACATACTCGAATGTATGAGGGTATAGATATATTCATGATAAAAAGAAAACATAACGTACGATTTTTTTTTACTTTAAAGAAATAAAGTAAATATTGAGTTACATTTTTGTTTACTGATATTTATACTAGTTGAATTTATGAGTCGATCTAAGTTAGATTATCATTGGAAAGACTACTGCGTACTGTTGTGCAATAACCGTCAAAGGTTTTAGAACCTTATGGTTAATACATAGGGATTTTAGTTATGTCGACGCTAAAACGTTTTTGACTTTGTATACAGTGTTCGTATGTCCTAAACTTGAGTACTGCATACAAGCGGTTAGCCCTTGCTTAAAAAAAGATAGTGAACTTCTGGAAAAGGTTCAGAGAACAGCAACTAAGCTGATTCCCAGAATAGCGAAGCTTTCGTATGATGCACGACTGGCCAAGCTAAACCTTTTCCCGTTATCATATCGTAGAACTAGAGGCGACTTGATTATAGTTTTCAAGTTGCTTAGTGATAAATTTACACGTGATATGCCCTCTTTTTTCTTGTCTTCCAAAACAGAGAATTTACGAGGACACTTCAAAAAGGTTCACAAGCCTAGAACAAATTACTTGTCAGCTGACTATTGACTTTCCCATCGAATCATCAACTAGTGGAATTCATTATCTCAGCACGTGGTTGAGGCTCAATCCGTCGATTCTTTTAAAAGAAAGTTGGATCAACTAAGAGACCACCATTGCCAGGACTAACACAGGCCATCAAGCCTCCTGTCCTTTTCAAACTGAAACTGAAAAGCTAAAAGTAATGAATAACCATTTAGTTCTAGTATGGGACTGTACAGAAGTCCTTGGAATATATTCATAACTTTTTCATTATAAAATGGTTTTCTGGTTGTGACTTTATTATGTCCAGTAAAACACAGAAAAAGAAACTATGTGCTCAAACTAGGGTATGATCTAATGCTAAACATGTATTCCAGAATGAACAACATACTTTAGTTAAGCCCTTCCAACTGTGACCAATAGCAATGTGGTCAATTTGAGTCCATCGATCTGTAGACAATGTTTTTCTTTATGTTTAAAGTTGGTTTTCTGAGTATAGTTACAAAAGGTGGTGACTATTATCTGTCTGCTGAGCTAAAACACTACAAGATTCGCCTAAGATTCTTTCGGTTTGGTATAGTTGATTTATTTGAGCATTAAAATCATCCATCATGATTACTATATCAGAGCGTTTAGGTTTTTGTAGGAGGTTGGATAGCCTTCTATCAAAATTCATCTTTAATTCCTCATGAGGTAGGATCAATGGGAGAGTAGGTAAAGGAAACTAAAAAGCAACGGTATGTGTCCCTATCTTTTCGAGTTTTCATGGTCGTGTTTAGTCGGACAGCGTGCAAGTGACTGTCAATTAGAATCTAGTCTAACAGAGCCTGTTCTGGTTCTGAACTTAATGTTTAGCTTACACCAACAGGATGAAGAGAAGTAGAAGCGGTTTCTCTAGACACTCGAGGAGTAAATCGTTCCAGTTTCATTGTATTGATAAGGTGAGGTTAAATGAGTGACTGTACTTGGATCTTGTATGAGTATTTTGGTGATGGAAAGTACATCAACGACCCTAAATTCAAGAGTCATAGCTAAAGAATCCTGTTGTCTTATTTGACAAAAGGTATGAACATTAAAAGCCTCAACATGTAACTTATAACATGGTTTCAAGCATCAAGGATAACAATTCATGAGCTCAAATCATAGGCATTGGTAGCACGTGGTGATGAAGGTATACACGCAGGGTTAGTCGTATGGATGAGATAAATAATAAAAAGAAAGGGTGGGATTTGATCGTGAGGAAGATGATCTCGAGTGCCGTCAGAGGTACGATGGTGATTGTTACTTCACAACTACTTATACCCTGGAAAGATATTAATTCATGCGAGACCTGAAAACGAAACTGGGTTAGTGGTGGTCCTAGAGACCAGGGAGCATGGCGACAGAGCCCAAGAAACAGCTACTTGAGGCCTGTTACACGAACTTTTCATGGGAATTTTTTCATGTGCTGGCTCTACAGTTCAAGAGGCTTTTACGCCGGAAACAGAAATCCGTAGGGTAGGGTGAGTTGTAACAGGTTTAGGGTTGATCTTTTCTAGCATTTTCTTTCTGTTATGAGAGGGCAGATACTGGTTGTACAAGGGAAACAACTTAATGTTGTCACAACCCTCCACAGTCAGCAGCACGACTTTTAGTGTCGGATCATATGAATGTTTTTTTGTCGCCTATCTTCGTATACCATCATCGACTTAAATCGCGTTAGTCAGTAACGGAAGTAAATAAGTCAAATAACGAGAATGGACTTGTGAATACATACATTTTGTATATAAAGCGGATGAAATGGAGAGAAGAGAGGCGGCGGAGAGTGGAGATGGCTGGTAAGCTAACACCCATTCAACCAAGCGTTAATCAATAATTATAGTTACACAAAAGTAAGTTACAGACATGTGATGAGTAATGGGATAAGAAATGTACATACACCTATGCGCTCATATTAAAACAGTCAAGACTGATAAGTGAATAAATAACAAGGTCAGAATGTGACTGAAGTAGAATGAATAGATTAGGCTATCCGAAAGCTAGAATAAGGTATATGGGCTTAACATAATAACCGACACTACAGTGGTAGCTTTAAGCCTAACTATTCTTAAATTAATCTGCCTGGCAAGATGGGACCTAAAAGAATATCTGTTCCAGCTAATATAACTCATTTGAGTTATCACGATTGGTGAACTCAACCATCACATCATGTTGGCAACTGTTTCAAAGTACCCTATATATATGTGAAATTTGTTATTGCTGTTGTGGTGTCTAAACTGAATTAAGTCTAAATAGTATCTAATCTGTAGTGCCCGATGCTGTGTTAAGCCCATTTACCTTATTCTGGCTTCTGGACAGTCCAATTTATCCATTCTTCTTGAGTCACGTTTCAACCTTGTTGATTATCAACTTATCAACCCTGACTGTTGTTGTATGAGCGTATGTGTGTGTATACTTATGATCGTATTGTTTACATATCTGTAACTTATCATTATTTGGCTATAAATATTGATTAACGCTTGGTCAAATAAAGTTGGTTATCATGCCATCTCCACTACGCGTAATCTCGTTTCGCTGTCTTCGCTTCATCCCTGTGATTGTCTGTCCAGATCAACCTGCGTAAAAAATATGTGTACTCATAAATCCATTCTCAAATTCAATTTATTTAATTCCACTATTCACACCAAAACAATTTAAGCCTATGAAATATAACGAGGTTAGGCAATATGGGTATTTCGATGACAATCAGCATACAATCGAGTGGTAGTCAGATCCTGGGCCCACTAAATCTCTACAACATTCCTTGTTGAAAAAAAGAACACTCTTATTTGACATCATTCATTTAGCTTTTCTTTTCAGTATTCTTTAAAGTTTGTTAGCTCGTCAAAGCATCATAGAGGCATTAATAGGGTGATTATACTAATTTAAGTAGTATATAAAGTGTCAGTGTAAATGTAAGTTGAAATGTAAACTTAATTAATCAGTTTTACATTCATCTCATTACATCATATTACAATCGCTTTTTTCTCTTCTCCTTCATTTTATTTACATAGAGATTACATAACAAAAGTAAACAATTCGAATATCCTTTTTTTTCATTATAAAAAGTAAATAAACGAACATTTAAAACTACTAACGAACTATCCATTCGAAGATAAGAGATTCATATACACAACAATCATGCATTATCATCAATGTCTTGGAACGTTTATCAGTACAATTGTATTACTGACAATTGTACATGATGTAACAGGTAATTATGTATCATCTAATGAATAATATGAATGTTTTATTGTTAATGTAAATACATTGAAGGAGAAGAATAATGACAGTTATTGTAATTGTGAATATTTCTGTTTTCTAACATTCAGGTTCTGGTTTATTCGATGAGGAAACTAGTAAGCTTGACTGACATTTGTTTCTTTTGTACATTTTGAATAAATCACCTTGGTATTGTCGTTTCCACACGAGCTCTAGTGAGGTTGAATTGTGTTGAACGGTTTAATCGGAGTCTCGTTTCGTACCTTTCCGAACTCGTCAAATAGATTTAGTCAGTCAGTCAGTCAGCAGCAACGTAGAAATTCATACATACGTTTATGGGTTCGAGTTATCATACCACATTAGCACAGTGATACAATTGTCGATTCAAATCCCATAGTGGTAGAGGTACTAAAAGTATAAGCAGTAATCGGAAACATTAGGGTCTGAAGATGTTATTCAACGAGTATAATCCACTGAAATAAATTTGGAAGGGGAAATAAAAAGACCCGAAGAATTCAGAAGGTTAGAACTTGAGAGAACATAAAGAGTGGATGCACTTGCGCTATTGCAAACGATTTTGAATCATGTCACTCAGGGTCTCTAACCATCGGTTGCTATCATCTCGCGGTCCCCAACCAGGTAGTCTACACTTACCAACATGGCTCAGTCTACTTGTCAGTGACTTCATGGATTTGTTCCATGTTTTCATGTGATCGCCACTAGCTTTCTTCTAACCTTCTCCTACACCACAAAAAATCGCTCATCTGGGCAGTTGATGATTGGGCATACGTAACACATGTTGCAGCCATCTCAAATGATAAATTACGCTACTTCACGAATTGATTTGCCATCCTTACCTAATACCCGTTTCTTAACAACTGAGTTACTTACTGGGTGGTCTCAGGATATACGAGCAATATTTCTAAGACATCTGTGACCAAATAATAGTAACCTACAAATATCCTCTACTCCTACCGGCCATGTTTCACAGCCATAAAGTACGACGGAACAAACTACTGCGTCAGTAAACACGTCCTTTAGTTGGTAGACGGATATTTCGTCTGCGCCATAAATAACGTAAGTTGACAAAAGCTAGTCGATCCACTTATAATTTATTTTACAGTCTTCCTAAGCTTGACTGAGATTTATTTTCTATCGATACTATACACAAAGTAATTAAGATTATTTTTATTTTCATTTGTCCATATCCTTACACAAAAACAAAGATTAGTTCGTATCAGAAGGGCTTTTGTGCATAATATAGTAAATTAATTGCTGAGTTCATGAATGAGTTGAAGCTCAACCATCATGAAAAACCTGGATGCACTGGACAGCCGTTTCGTCCTATTTTGGGACTATTCATCAGTGAGCATCCACGACTCCACCCAGCTGGATTCGAACACAGAATATATCAGTCTCGGGCGTGGACGCCTAACCTCTAGACTACTGAGCCGGCCGCCGTCCACCATTGTCTTCCATCAGTTACGTTATCACAACAAACCCGGTTGAACTCTACTGATCACTGCTTAATTCATCATTTCACGTCAAATCTCTTCATTCAGTTATTGCTGTTATTATTGTTGTTTTCGTTGCAAAGAGTTACATAGAACATCCAGCTGGATGTTCTATGTGTGACAAAACTTCATAACAAGAGGAAGTGGACATCAAGTATGATATGTTGAGCAATCTAGTAAGATGAAGTCTGAACAATGAGTCGTATTGGTCAATAATTATATTTAAAGGAGATGATTGTGTCATTGGTTAGCGAAGTTCGAATAAGTTAAGTGAGGTACAATGGAACTACAGTCGATAAATAACAAATAACATTTGGTGGATATCAACACTTTCAGATTACAATTGCCCATCATGACAAAGATATGTTTACTACATTGTCACATTGTACACTTAAGTGTAGTTGTAAATACTTGATGAAAATAAACCTTTGAAAAGTTAGTTTGAACAATGATCGGTACTTCCTAAATGACTTCAAACATATGAAAGATATTCTTCTATGTGTCTACTAATTATTCAGTGCTTAGTCATTGTTATTTGAATACGAGTTTTAGTGAAGTTGAATTATCTCTAACAGCGTAATCAGATAGTCTTGTTTCATACCTTCTCGTACTCGGATACGCCCATAATTCATTTTACAGCTTTCCTAACTTAAACAAGTATCCCTGTAAAACAAAATCATGATTGTGTAGATTGATCAACATCTATCAGTAATTAGTCCATATAATCTTCAGTGACAAAGAAGGAACTCATCAATTCCTAATCCATTTATATTTCTATCACAGAAAATATTCTAACACACACATATCTATAGTTCACTTCATAATGAAACGTACATTGCGATTGACAATTTTTCAAGAATGGTACTTTGTAGTTGTCTTTCACATAACATTTGATCATTGTTAGATTAACTACTAATAAACATGATAATTGAAATTGTGTTTCAGCTACAAGTGAGTTCTAATGTGAATGTGTTTTATAACTGATTATTTATGATGAGATTCTTACATGACTGATTTATCAGTCGTTTGGATTCGATTAAATCCCTGAACAAATCAAGTTGTCATTTCACAGAAGATGGAATCATTGATAAGTTAACTTGTCAATAACTAACAGTCTACTTCAATTTTCTGTAAATCAATATGACAATGTTGGATAACATTTTGAGATGAACATGAATAACCAAGTTAACGCATTACAAGAACTGTCTATGACAGATGACAGTTGTGCTGGATCGATTTATAAGGCTGCTGAATGATTATCACTAGGACAGAGATTGTCTCGACTGAAGAATTTCACTGCATCATTGAATTTGAGAGAACATATCACTGACAGACAACAAATAGAATTCTTAACCAACATACGTTTTCAGGGAACTGATGGCACATGTGTATTAGAATGATTTATGAAACACTTTCATCTCGAAGAGCGAGTATGATGGTGACTTAGATCCGAACTGAATATTCGAGTTTTCATTATGTGATAATACCACATTTTAGACTGTTAACCCAGAAGATTACTGACATAGATGAAGTTCCTACGACTACTAATCATTAAAGTTTTCCCGTATAAGTAGACATTTGAAACGGATCATATTCTGGAATAATGTCGAGTGATGCAGATCTTGTCAATGATCTCTCTGTACCATTCATGATGCATTTAACGTGATATCTGTATTTACCACAGTTTTGAATAAATTACATAATTACTCAACATTTATTTATGATTAATAGAGTAAAAAGCGAAAGTCTATTTTAATTACAGCCTCAACAACGAGTAAGTTTTAAGCCGTTACCAATTATACTTATGGAAATTGTTTATGTTCTGTTTAGTTAATCAAGATTGGAGTTATTGATGAAAAGTTTTAAATGAAAAGTTAACAATGAGATCTGATCTTGTGTTGTTTGTATTCAGGACATCATAAAGCAAGTATTTTGAACTATTACACGAATGGGGATCCTGTGATTTTCCCTCTGCTAAGTGAAAAGGTTATTCCAGACTAGTCTTTCTTGATTGATGAAACAGTTAGATGGGTACATGTATGTTTGTGTGTGCAAAATGAATGCTCAATTGAATAATCTATATGTAAATCAGTCAATCTTCACTCATTTCACTATTGGTAAAGGTATGAGTTGATCGATCAGTATTCAATCCTCAATAATACAAATCGAAGAATTCACACCTTCGGTGAAGGATGACATAAACATGATAGTTTCGAAACAAGTAAGTGACTAACTGAACTGAGTAGAACAGTGAATACACAACTCACTGGTGTTTGAAGTGAAAGACACTGCGTTCGAATCCTATTGTGTGAATACGGACATCAACAAGTACATATATCTAACAGACAATTGTCAAATAGAACATACAGTGTATCTTCCATTTTGAGATTAACAGCCCAGAGAATCATACACATTTCATACATATGGATCAATACTCATTTTATACAATTTGAAGTTTCATGAAAAGTTTTCAAAGCATGAATTATGTATAAACTCACCTTGTTCTTCATACAACTCTATTCACAGCTACGGCTGCAGCCAGTAAGTGATTATGTCAGAAATTATTCAGTTGATCATTTAATCTATCTGTTCAATTCATTACACTATCCCGTGTTTAGAAATAACTTTTGTGAACACTTTGAATGTATACAAACCCATCAGTAGATTAGTAGTTGATCACCCAAATATTACATAGCGAACAGCTGTGGATTAATATCAGTGCTTCAAGGTTTTCCATGATGGTCTAGCTTTAATTGACTCATGAACTCAACTGTTAAAATCACTGTTCGACATATGCTCACTAGTAATTGGTTTCAAGAGATTATACCTGGATTTCTAGTGAGAAGCAATGACCAGTGGATTTCAACCGGGTCTGTTGTGAGGTAATAACTCACTGTTGACAATTGACGACGGTGGCACAATTTCGTGGATTAGGTGAAGTAAGACACTATTACCTTTGAATGCCGGCCAGTTCACTGGTCTAGAGGTTAAGAGTTCGCGCGCAAGACTGATAGATCCTGGATTGGAATATCAAGAGGCGGGATCGTGTATGCGCACTACTGAGGAGTCACACAATATGAAGTAACGGCCGTCCAGTGCTTTCAGGTTTTCCATGATGGTTTACCTTCATTTGACTCATGATCTCAGTTATTAAAAAGCTTTAGATTCATTTCAGTAGAAGTTATTTCCATGAAGATCAACAGTTTACTCCGGCCAATATGAATAACCTCTGTTAGTCTACAAAGCCATTCATCTAACTAATTGTACTTTGATTAATCCAAATGTTTGTTTTAAATTCATTATTTACCAGTAAATGTTTTATTTCTCTCGAACATTTTAGGCTCTCTGAATGTGTCTTGGATAACCATTTCATCAATCTCTATGATAGTGATTGGACTGATCAGTGGTCATTTAAGAAGATTCATCATCTAGAATATGAGAATTGTTGATTACAGAGGATCATATTTTATGTTACATTACTAGTATTATTTAAAAAATACAGAAATACTTTGGTGTGTAAATTGTTCTGTGTTTGTAAATTATGCGGATAGTTATCATCGATGGTTAAGCATAGATGTTACTTTTATACTAGGTATTGGTTAAAGCGTAGTTTTACCAACGATTGAGGTGTCTATTGCGAAACTTCTGGATTGAATTGTATCGTGTAAGATGTTCAAGAAATCGTTGTGTTGAAAATTATTGTAGTTAGTAGACAGTGACTGTGATTCCCACTGTTTTATTTGACACATGTCGTCCTCTACTTCTAACCGGATCAACATCATTATCAGATCATTCATTTTGAATGCATTATTCGATGTTAATGATCCATATATGGAGTGGAGTGCCGTCATATTGGATTGAAACCATGATATGAATGATTCTCAGATGATGCAGAGAAAAACTGTATCCCTATTAAATCTTTTTATTTATGATGAATCTTGTATAAAATTGTATTCATAACAAACAAAATATAGATCACCACCTGTTTGATACAGTTTGCTTCTATTGAATAGAACAAATGGATCAAATAATGTCATTTCATAAGTCAAGATTCCTTGATAACGGTTTGCATAGTAAGAACTGTAAGGTTTGGCGGCCTGTTTGAATATATGGGCTACCTGTTCATAACATCAAGGCATTTCGTCAAGTTATCTATTTTTGTTTATATGGATATATCATCATATCTTTTAATAACATTATCTAACCAGGCTTGTTTATGACAAGTTTTTGACCCTTCTCTCTACAAAGTACATTCATGAACATCGTGGTTGCTGGCGGGCAATATGTATTCAATAAGAATGAACATTATTCAGATGATTATTTTCTCAGGTCATAGAACAATAAACTGATGAAATAAGTAGTATAAAACATTTTCTGAATGAAATATTCAAGGCAAATCCGGACTTACGTATACACTAAGTCAAATCTAGAGATTACTAAACACTGATCTTCATAATTGAATTGATTGTTACTGTAAATCAATAGTCCCATAAATCATTCATATATCAGTTATTGGTTATCTCTCTATCTGACAACAGATGAACAACATACACTCATTACATCTTCGTTTCTTTATAATATTTATATGCTTGTTAACGTCAACTTATGAACATCCTGTAACATATTCAAGTACGAAATGTGATTGATGAAGGATCGTGTATTCACTCGAAGTTGATCATCAAGTCTATCTGTTTAAGTTATGCAGCACTAATCATCTATCCAACATCATTTTGTCTAATTACATGTAGAATAGTGGGTTGATCAACTACTAGCGTTATTCACAATGCGAACCTCACCAACCAACTCTCTTCATTCAATATATTATTAATAAACAGTATTTATTTGAGATAATCAATATCTAAGTGGTGTTATCTGTGAAGACCATTTGTAGTGAATCAACATATTTAAATTAGTAGGAATCAAGTAATCAATATGATGTAGATATTTCTACGTAACTACAATGTAACCGGTGCAATAATAAATATTTTGAACTCTAGGGTTCAATATATGATATCACATCAAATGGGTCGAGTTTGAATACGATGAATTAAGGAAGCTTAACAGCATTTTACCATATAGTTTAAAGTCATTTCTTCCATCTCTAATACAATCGCTGTGTATAAGTTCTGGAAACATTTGTTCAACTGTTTTGATCAATCGATCCTTTTTTTAATGATGGTTTCCATCACTTATTTCATCTGAAAGTGTTTATTCATATAGTGGTAGACTATGTCACGTGGTATATGCACATTCAAAAATCTACACAACTGTTCACAATTATCTTCAAGATGATATATCAGAAGGCATTCTTCGAAACGTGCAAAAGCATTGGATTATTATTAGTATGATGATGGAAATCAATACCATCCTCCAGAAATGCAATCACCAGTGAACTGATAATAAAATTATCCCATTACGGATCTAATCCTGTCCGTTCACTACTTACTTTAATGGATCATCTGATTTTTATCACGTATAATCAATTCAACTAAATAAGATAACAAACAAGCAAACAGAACAATGATTTTCAAGTAGTTAGTATTAATTTGTGTTCACAGTAGTGCACAAATTAGAAAACCATATATTAGTCCATAGTAGGGAAACGAGCGACTACGTGTTTAGTTAAACAGTTCACAAAAGGAAGGCTCTACCAATCACAATGAACTAAGTAAATAATGTGAAGCTCATTGATCGATCAAGGCAAATTCATTCAAGCTGAAAATTCACCCTAATCGCTGAGTATGCAAAACATCATTTAAAGAACGTGAGAGTTTTAAGATACTATAGTCGTCGTCATTCAAACGATAGTTCATAAATATCGATCGTGTGATGAGTAAATGTGAAACTGGTTAAAATTCATGAAAATATTCAATGTAACACTTCAGAATATATTTGAAATACAGTTTGTCAAGTATCATTCTAATAAGCTCATATAAGTAATTCATAATTTATTAAAAATTATACTATCCGTCGCTCTATTTTCACGAAATGTATCCTAGATCATGAATTAAATCTGACCAAATTCATTCTATTCATAAATTACAAGGATGATTACAATGAAATGATGAGAAACTATTGCACTCATCCTTCAATAAAATCTCTTACGGCATAATTCAGATTCGACTATTTGCTTGTGTCTTGTTGGAATTAGAAGTATTTCGTTAGATTATTTCAAATTCACAAATGATTTACTTTGATTGTATTTCGTCATATGAGATTGCCGAACACTATTGAAAAACGTTAACAGTAATTCTTCAATCATTCAAACTGATTCATAGTACAGATAATTTTGATTTGAAGTTGGTTTATGAAATGTAAAAGTGAGGCCCACGTTTTCTATGATACTTTACTCAAAATCACGTTGAATTGATATTTATATGAGTGTTTATTGGAATGCGTTGTGTCAACTTTGTTGCCTCGTGATCACTCAACTTAAATGGAATGGAATCGATTATACTGATGGAACATATGTGATATTTCATTGTTCTTCCAAACCTCTTTATCTCCGACATTTGGTCGACAGATTGAAACACTCCATGTGATCAGTAGTACTCGGCAAATAATTGGAAATGCACAGTTTCAAGTTGTTTGTAGTTGGCTAAAAGACGGCAAATTAATTGAGTGGTCATGTATTTTCACAATATATAATCAGACTTGAATAATCTTATGCAAAATAATTCATCATGTATCAACTAAACAGTGAACTACCCATTGTCATCCACCTGACAAGCGTGAACAAGTATGTGAATGAAGTGGATAATCTGGGTGACAATCTGATCCGCTCATTCAAAAGAACCAAAATCATCTAGAAATAACATGAATCAGATATTCCGGTATTCAAATTCTATGGAAAGCACTTGTTGCTTGAATTTCTTATGGTGGAACACAGTCGTCCGTTAATCACATTATAGTACTAATAAAGCAATCCCGATTTTTGCTCTACTTCTAAGTGAACCATCTTGAAAATGGAGGGAGAGGAGAGAGTCAACAAAAAAGTAACGATCCAGTTTCTCGTGAGTTATAGGGCAACTCGACCTGAACTAATCTCATACGACATCAAATGTTGATGTAATATCCTATGGTATCCTTTAGAAAATTTAATGAAGTACGTGTTCATTTCGCGAAAATTCAGACAATGAGTCCTATCGATGGAAATTCTTGGGTGAACATTGTGTTTATCGCAATCAAATATGACCATTCATCACTGTTCGTTTGCCACAAAATTCACAACAATTATATTGCTCACATTAGCATGGCGATAAACAGTCTTCAGTTCTCTATAGAAACCACATGATGGAGAGTCTGTTACAGCTATGTAACAATCCAGTATCTCATTCAGACATCTATGTGTCATCGTTTCATCAAGTGTTGTCTTTTGAGTTTTATCTTATAGTTTCTGATATTTATCAACATCACAAATTTTATTCAAATCGATTTCTGCCGTGTGAAACGACGGTTGACTTTAAAGTATTTCCAATGCCCTCTACATTCTCTCTGTTCCAGTTCTTGGAAGATCAGCTCAAATAATTCGAATTAATGTCTGTATTCCAGTCATTTTTACAATCGATATTGATTTATAAGCTATACTGTTAACTGATATTTATGATCTCGTTGATGGTAATATTTCATTTCAAAAGTTCAGTGGAAAAGCAGCTGATGTATACCTTATCGAAATACAATAAATCTGATATCTAATTGATTACATGTTATCACAAATGTATCATGTATGTAGAATGAATAATTCAGTATATATTATGAATGTTCAATAAGACAAATAACTTTCATTTATCCTCTAATGATGTTGTTGTTTAGTAATCTATACTAACCTACGTTAACTATTACTGTAATCAATGAGTTTTCAGATCGATTCATTTCATTAGAAATCTAATAAATATATGAACAGTAAATATATTCAATCCACAAATCCTTTTTATCAATTAAATTAATGTCAGAATCATCAACAACAATCAATGTTATTGGAGTTGGTCTTCCAAGAACAGGAACGAGTAGTTTGAAAACTGCATTGGAAATACTTCTCTCTCAACCATGTTATCATATAATTGAAACGATGACGAAAAATCAGTATGATGTTGATAGATGGCAAAAATTGTTCAATGAAGCTCGAAAGACAAACCCAAATGAAATGGTGATACACAGAGGTTTGAATGAAATACTGAATGGTTATGCGTCAGTGACAGATATTCCAGCATGTGGATTTTATAGGGAACTAATGACTGTATACCCTTACTCGAAGGTATATTCAGTGTTATTTATGAAATTTCATGATATGTGTGAATTGTTTATTGTAACATAATGTAAATAATGAGACTATGTCAAAGTCTGTATGTGTTGTATTAAATCAACTGGTCGATCACATTTGGATGGATACAATAGTTTACTTACAAAATTATTTTAAAAATACTCTCATATTTTTGGAGTGAATCTTTTTCTTCCTTTCTTTCCTTCGGTCAACTGTTCTCATTGATTTGTTTACAACATATTTGTAAATTAGGAAGCATTTATGAGTTTCGCGCCTAAGCGTTGAACTACATTATTGATTTATCGATCATAGTAGACTTCAAAATTATGAAGTAATCAGTATTCCTACGTTTGAAACTCCAAACCATCGTGATTGAACAGTTTGTTGCCAACCCAGGTGTCACCAGGTTTCGATGCTGTTTGTTGTAACGGCGGTAAAGATTCCCAGTCCAAGTGAATACTGGTGATATTCTTGAGTCCTATGAGCATAATATTTAAGTGGATTAGTCGTAAATGTTTATCAAGACAACATCATTCATGCTTACTTCAACCAGTGGTGAACCTCATAGTTGTTCTAGTGAACTGGAATGATATTTGATGATTTCTGACTAGACTAAACGAAAGATAACTGATGAAAGCATCAAAACCTTGGAAAGATATACACTTGCCCAACTGCCAATGAGTACATTAATCGAAGCTATCTCCTCGTTTTCTCAATAACACACACTGTTTTATTTTAGAGGGTACAAACAAGTATATTCACCCACTTGAGAGGGTGGATGATGACTTCTCGCTTCGAACATATTTACTGTATCTGGCTGTCACTTACTCATCACACGGATATCGCTGTTACATAGCCATTGCCCCCTGAAGTTTGTGACATATATATATCAGCATTAGCACTCTTTCTCGGAAGGCTGATAATTACCTCATCCCAGTATTTCCAACCATAATTTTTTTATGTTTTCAACCTGATAAACTGGGTCGCCAATTTCATTAGACATAGGGCAAACATTTTGTCAGTTTCTTGTGCTTACCCAAGCGCGTTCGCTTTGCATATACCCACACACGTGAACCAAACAAACCGAGACACACGCAGTTCATATGCATAAGCATACAAACTAGGCAGCTCGCAAGAATTTAAAACCGTTTATTCTCTTATTACTGCATATCACACTATTAAATGATTATTTCACTTGAATTTTATTCAATGCTGCAGTTTGTATTGACGATTCGTGATAAAAACGACTGGCTGTCAAGTCTACGACAAACAATATTGCCGAAAACCAGTCATTCACACACACTAGTGGTGGAAAAAGTCAAGCATATACTGGGACTTGATGCGCGATTCGTTAAAATGGCATTTGATTCACTGACATTCGCATTTCGTAAAGGTGAAATTGACTTTGATGATGATGCGGTGCTATTAGAATGTTTCGATGAATATAACGAATTGGTAGTTGAGAGTATACCATCAAGTCGCCTTCTAATACATAAACTTGGAGATGGTTGGGAGCCCTTGTGTAAGTTCTTGAATGTGAATGTACCTCGCTGTGTACCATATCCTCATGTCAATGATCGGAACGAAACACAGAAGCGTGTTGATTTGCTCAAAGACATTGGTATCCTCTGGGACCATTAGACCACGTTGTCTTAGAAGAAGTCGTGGGGTCTGATTATCAGACGTTTGTAGAATATAATCGAACAGATCAGATAAATTTATTTAACGAATAAAAGACTGAATAACATTGAGATCTTACTTGTTTTGTATAATTACGGAATATCATTCGGAAATATTCACGAAGATTGCATTTGTAGAATAATGGTATACCTCGATATCAGTACTGCTCTAACAATAGACTTAATCCTTAAATTGTAGACTTGCCATGATTTAACTGCCTAATCTATAAGATCTTACTTGACAGTCACAGCATTGTCTGCCCTGAATCATCTTATTGCAACAATCATCAATATATGATGAAAAACACGTTTAGGCTGGAGATAGAACCGTATATTCGATATGGATAAAAAACTGTTACTTAAGTATGAACACGCCTGCAATGCCGACCCATGCTATCCGATCAATTCGAATTAATCGAATTTATTCTTCCCAAGTTCTCCATCGTTGAGTTTTTCTCCGCGATAAATGTTGAATACCTATCTTCCTGGTCGTCTCGTGTTCAGCAATGAGGATTGTGTGGTTTGAGCCCAATACCACTACACACTCACCACTGGGTGTGTTAGTTGCAAAGTTCACTTCGTTTGCTAAATCACCTATACATGTCATTTATAAGTCACACAACAAACACTTAGTATTTATAACTGCTGCAGTTACTTTGAGAATTAACCAGTTGCAGTGGAATAGACATCGTGAAACGTGGAATTAGGCTTCACTTTGTACTGCTCATAAGAATTTCAGTGAATACATTTCGTTTGATTATTTTCGACAACGAACTCATTTGTTGGACGGTGCTTCATATTTGACATGCTAACCGATTTCGGTTACAAAATATGAATTTTGGAAAATGTAAACTTCACCAGACACGAACTGTCACGAAATTACAAAACTGAACTTAAAATGTTTTTTCGAATGTAAGTCCCCTTTGGAATGTACACTTTTAACTTAACTGGAGACTAGCTTATGAATTCGAAGTATAACGGTAAGTTAAGTAAACGACGACCACCAAATGTCATGTAAGGTGATTGTTACACTACGAAAATACCCGAATGAGACAAGTGATGACTACATTACACAGTTTTAGGAAACAAAATGTGCTCAGGTGAAAGATGAGTACATGACTACAGCTTCTCTAAGTTTGACGTCTGTTGAAGTGACACTGAAAATTATGAATCAGTTAATCGCTATGCTGAATGTTATCTTCTCATAAAATGAATCTTCAGAAAAGCAATAACATGTTAAAGTCATTTGATCTGTAATGGATTACTGTGCTGACCAATTATTGATCTTTCACAATTTCGTTTCGATCATTATGGATCTTTTGTTCGCATTTCTGAAGGATCCTCACAGATTGTCGTTCATAGAGTTCATCAGCTTGACAAATGCTTTCAGTACGTGAATTTATTATTCCATCTGGATACAATCCAAATATTGGAGATTACTGACTATCATCATGTCCTTTGTCAATTTGCAGTCCATATGGCTGGTTAATTGAATAAATCTAAGGGATTTCGTCTGCCTACTCTCCTCCTTCCTCTTTATTATGGTAGTCGACTGGATTATGAAGACCTCGACATATGAGGAGAAGCACGGAATACGACTGACAATTCAGAACCAGTTAGAAGATTTGGACCTAGCCCTTCTATCTCATACACACCAAGTGCAGATGAAGAAAACTGATGTAGCAACAGTTTCTGCATCAGTAAGCCTCAACATACACAAAAGAAAAAACAAGATCCTCAAATGCAACATGAAGAACACCAACGCAATCACATTTGATGATAATGCTCTGGAAGACTTGGAATGCTTCACGTATCTGGGAAGCATCATCGACGAACAAGGAGAATCAGTTACAGACATACGGGCGAGGTTTTGACAAAGTAAGGGCCATATCACTACAAATGAAGAACGTGTGGGACTGAAAACAACTGTTAACCAGTATCAAAGTTGATATCTTCAATACGATCATCAATATAGTTCTCTCGAACTGGGCTGAAACGTGGAGAGCAACTTCAACCATCATCAAGCGAGCGCACGTATTTATCAACAATGGTCTACGCAAGATACCCAGTATCCGTTGGTCGGATACCATGATTGACAGCCTCTTATGAGTGAAGCACAAAACAAGAGGATATTCTTGAATGTTGATCAATAGACATATGTTTTATCGATTGTGGTTTGAAATTATTTGCAAATCTGAGTTATGCATTCAACCATGATATTAGTAAACCACCGCCCAATAAGTATATAGTAGGTTAGTCGATAGTGTTTTATACGTCCATAACATCACTGACGTCAAAAATGAAGTGAGCTAGGTGTCGAATCATCGGTTTAAATAATATACACTCAGATCAAATCTCGAAGGTTCCAATTTGACTACTGACTAACTTGTGGCTTGAAATTTACGGGGTATTCCTTACCAAGATAAAAAGACTGTCTAATAGTTTTGATTTATGATCGGTATGCAGACAACTTTAGTTTAAAGTGTAGATTACATATAATCAATTGTAATCAACCTAATGAATAATTCAGCTAGTATTTCTTATAAGTGGTTTGATATTACTCGTCAGTTCATCATTTATTGATGTTCTTGTTGTTCTTGTGAGTAGGATATCAAATGAGAATATTGGATTGTTAGACGTAGTTTATTGACATTTTGTCACTATCATTCACCTTAGCACTATAAATTGGCTAGTGTACATGTAGGATGTAATAAAGCGGAGGGAAGCTGATCTTTGATATAATCATAGTCTATGATATAAATGACTGCAAGTCTTTTACTAAGAAACATATGAAAAATATTAAGAACTTCAACAAAGTCAGATCATGGATGTTATGCTGAACATCGTTCACGTTAATTTACTTCGGAAAATTTGGTATTTTCAATAAACATCCCACTGATATGATCCAGACTTATATTGAAATTAAAACAAACATTACATTGAGTGATCATAGTAATGAAATGAAAAAGAAAGTTTAGAAAAAATTTCGGTAAAGCGTATTTCTTAACCAATTGCACAATGTCCATCACCTCAACATATACACATAGTTGTAACGATTATCCCATGTTTGGAAAAAAATAGATGAAAATGTGATTTGATTTCTAAGCAGAACTGAAAAAAATGGATAGAAAATGTGATGAACAATATGGTGAACCTACAGTTGACTGATTACTGATTTGTGATCACTTCCTTTGTTGATGACTGCTGAATAGGACTAGTCCTGAGTTAAATGTCTTCTGATAACTATGTCCAATCACTTATCTAGATAAAAATGTCAAACGATCAACCAGAGGGAATTGTAGATATCTAGCAATATAAGTCGAGATAAATACCTTTCACAATTATTAATTCATTAACGATCTACAGACTAGTTTATCTGATTTTAAGATGCATGATTCATTTTTGGCCAAGTTATAGTACACGAATGTGTAATTCGAAGCAGATGGATGGTGGTTGGGACTTGTAAATTAGTGGGTGAAATAAAAAAATTCAATTACTGTACTATCAATAAACATCAAAATACGTAAAACTACTTTTTGCTTTGAAATGGCGATTGACTGGACGATAGACTGGCAAGTGATTCAACACTTTGACATGATAATGATAATTTATCTTGGTTGAATAGAATGCTTTATTTACACCTACGTAATAGTTTGAATAATGTTTATCGGCAGATCACAAAAGTACAGTTGCTGCATATTCAAATTTCTAATCTTCAATACTGACCATCATCCATCTATACATAGTGATATCGCAACGGAAATTACATGTATATCAGATAATTCTCTCTCAGAATGTTTTCACTCTGTGATAACACGTTTTTGGCATTTGATCTGTCCTCAGTGATCATCAGTGTTCTGATTGTATATAAATATCAGCTATCAGTTTCATGTAATAAACACATTTTGTGGCTGAAATGATATCAGACAATTCAACATCACTGTTGTTTATTGGAGCTGATCTACCCAGAACAGGAACGACGAGTATGGAAGAAGCACTGGAAATAAGTCACTCTCAACCATGTGATCATGTGACTGAAATTGTGACCAAGAAGCATTGTGATGTTAGCAAGTGGCAGACACAATTCGATGAAGCTTTCAACACGACGTTCGATGAAACAATGATACACAGAGGTTTGGGTGAAATGTTGGATGGTTATGTAGCTTTGAGCGGTGTTTCGGCATGTGCGTTCTACAGAGAGCTGATGATTATATATCTGAATGCAAAGGTAGGATCAGTGGTATTTTTGAGAAGTGTTTGATTATCCAATGATTTATGACAAATTTACAAGCAAAGACTCTTTATTTTATACTATCATTTCAATTCAGTGTGACCGTCTCATTCAAGAGTGACTTAATTCCGATCTGAAATAATCACAAACTGGATGATACGGATTTGCCAATCACACAAACTTATGATTTGTTTGTGTTTCCTCCCATGAATCAGCAGTACACTTCACACATCCGTCACTGAATTGAACTTTGAAAGTACGATGAAAATCGGGCACTCGTTTGCCATTTGAGAGATTGATTGACCTGTTTCTTATTTTCAAATTGTTGTCGAACCGTCAGATTTGTGTTTTTCGAATGAATACGTCGATTATGCTAAATAAAGATTGTCGAAATCTCCAACATTCGACTATTAACTTAATTTACAAAAGTTATTGTTTATCTTATTGTGTAGTTATAGACAGTTGTCACAAAACTCCAAAGTTTTGGAGATTAACTTGTTAACGGGTATGAGGGAATTAGTAAGTTTTTTGTTATCCACCACCGTTGATATTAATAACTGAATATCAGTGACGTGAGACAACATAATTTCACTACGTCTTACGTACATATACTTGGTTTGTCGATGTTTATGTATATCTGTATATTCAGCAAATTACATACACAGCAAATTACATGCCTATGACTTTTGTATTGGTATTTTGCCTGTTTCAGGTCATATTGACTGTATGCGATAAAAATGCTTGGTTCTCTAGTGGACGACGGTCGGTATTGCCAAGGTCAAACGATCCACACTATCAGAAACTAGATAAAGCGACTCAGGCATTGCATTTTATTGACGAGAAAAACAAAATGGTCGTGGATTCACTGAAATATGCTTTTCAAAAAAATGATCTGAACATTGATATCGATGAAGTTCTGGCCGCTGCCTTTTGAATAACACACTGGATAACCTCTTTATCACTCACCCAGTGTTTTTTCTTTAGTGAAAATTGGACCTCCATTCCCCCATGTTGAAAACCTCGCAGTTGTTCATGTTAACTCATTAGTGATTAACTGACTCATAGGCACAATGATAATAATTCATTTAGATACGATCCGTTTGTGTTTGTGACGTTCTGTAAGCACTGTGTCAAAGAACACACATACGTATTGATTCGGTCGAGAATTTCATTATAGTGGTCTTATTTTTACAAGTGCTGACATCCCAACTCATCCGCATCCATGTTCAATAAGCTAAATTCAATACGTTTTCGAATATCTTAAAACCAAATACAGAATGCTGGGTATACTACCGATTTAACACTGATATCTGATGATCAACTAACACAATAACGCTGGTTATCAGTAGCCCGCTAAAATGATCTTGAGTGGTTTTGCGATCTTCATTCATTCATTTAAAATCACTGTCGCAGAATTATGAAAAGTCCGATGATGATCTAACCGAGAACAGTTAAATTTGATTATATGTATTATTTTGATTTTAAATATGAAACAAGATCATATGTCATATAGGTACATATGTTGTCTTGAAACATATATATATAGATCGCTAAGCACAGTAAGATGAGGCAAAATCGTCCACAGTTGTTTAGGTTCTGATTTAACGAGTAAATATCACTGAATACAACAAATGTAAAGGAAGATACATTGAGAATAAAATAACTAAATACCCTTACACAAACAGAATTCATGAGAATACGTTAATGTTGACTGTGTGAAATACACAGTTAATCGATATGAGGACAGTGATTCTGATTATCTTCCTCTCACCATTGTGTTTCGGGATATGGGTCAGTAATAATTCACTAATAAATGTTTCAAATGTAATAGACTCATTTGTATACATAAAAGTAGCGCATATCACAATGAAGAGGCTCAGAGTTGGCTATATGCTTAAAATTGATCCAATCTACTTAATATTAACAAGTAATATGGTGGGATACGCAAAAAAAATGAGATCTGTTAAACACTAAATCTGACCCAATTAACAAGTACATTTAATAAACTTACAAAACATAAAAAACAAACTAATATGTGCAAGTTTTCTGTCCTTCCCAAAGGTATCGAGGAAAGGCGATTTCTGAAGCTCAGCACAAGTGATAGACAATAATGCACATTGAGATTGATCAATGTTTAAGAAATGTTTTCTAAACAAAATAATTTTCAGTCAAACCATATGACTGATTACTCCAATACAAACTGTGTGAATGAATTAAGTACTTATTGACTATACGATGAAATATGTTAAAGCACATTATTATAGAGAGTTGAACCTGGATTACCCAACAGACGTAACACCCGAAATTGTGTTCTTTTGTTAGGTTCGTTAACCTTGAGGATACTACTGATTCGACTTATTCGGAACGGGACGAAGGCTCAGGATTTAGAGACTCAATAGACTATTCTGGTCCGTTGTCTTCGACTCAGCTAACTTGATCAATAAGTCTTGGTAAGGCGTAGAAAGTGTATTCTACAAGCAACAGCAGATACCAAGTCAGGTCAGGCAGATCAGATCAAGCATACAAGTCAAGCGTATTTATACAAATATATATCGATTTTGTCATAGGAAATTTTTTAAACAATAATCAATGAGTCATCAATTGTCTGCTATTTAAAAATTTAATCGATAAATTCATCAACTGACTGCCGTTCAAATATTTAAACATTTAATCGATATGATAAAATTACAAAATATGAGTTTGGGGGATATATCGGCCCCCAAATATATTATATCTGAATAATAGAAGTATCGAATTTATTATTATTAAGATTCTAATTACAAGGAGTTATATCCCTAGTGGCAAAACGAACGGTTGTCCTATGGATCAGCTTGATGTGTTCAGTTTTGTTACAGTCGAAACCTTTACTTACTTACTTACTTACTTACGCCTGTTACCAACAGTGGAGAATATGCCGCTGACCGGCATTCTTCAAACCACTCTGTTCTAGGCCTTTCATTCTAGTTCTATACAATTGTTGTTCATTCTTCTCATGTCTGTCTCCATTTCTTGGCGTATTCTGTCCTTTGGTCTCCCACTTCTCGATTAACCTTGAAGATTCCAGGTGACAGCTTGCCTTGTGACGCAGTTGGGTGATTTCCTAAATATCTGTTCTATGCACTTACAGAGCCTATTCCTGATTACTTCCTCCTCTGGAATCTTGTTTCTTCTCTCCCACATTAGATTGTTGCTTATAGCGTCTGACCAGCGGACCGAGGTATTTTGTGTAGACAACTATTAAAAACACTTGTATCTTCTGGATGATAGCTTTCGCTGTTCTCCAGATTTCGCTCCATACAGTAGGACTGTCTTGATATTCGCAACAACCTTAGGGGGATTCGGGCGAATTTTTATCGTAAATAGTATTTACTGAAACTGCCCCTCATGTAGGAGAAAAAGCCGCCGACAGAGATTCTCTTATTAAATTTCTACTGAGCTCTCATTTCTAGCTGTTTCCATTTGCTATTCAGTGTTTTGATGTGCACCTGCTTTTCCCCATCTAATATGTCCTTGAGTCTTCCTCTATTCCTTAGGACTCCAGGATTCCAAGCTGAGGATTACCTCATAATGCAGTTTGAACCCTACCATGTGTGTCCCGTCGAGCGCCAGTGTCTTTTTACAATTTCCTTCCGAGCTAAGAGCTTACTAGGTTGTTGCTGACGATATCCGACCAACAGATCGGTAGTGTCATGAGTAGACAATTGTTTATAAATACATCTGCTTGTTTGATGATGATTGGAGTGGTTCTGCAAGTTTCGTATCAGTAAATTACAACCAACTCGACGTCTGTAATGAAATTTCCGACTTTGATGTTGGCTGACAGTGGATTTCAGTCTCATATGTTCTTCGAATATGTATATGCTGTTCTTGCCTTGCCAATACGTGCCTTTACGTCAGCATTAGATACCCTTTGTTTATCGATGACCCTGCTCAAGTACTTAAGACTTTTCGACTATTTCGGAGCTTGTTCACCATATTTGCTGTAGTTGGTGCTTTCTGTGTTGTATTCCAGGATCTCGTCTTTTCTCCTAAGCGTGTTGAGGATAAGTGCTGTATTTGTCGGTGTTTATGGGATAGCAGAGCTAGGTCATATGTGTAGTTCAAATCTTCACGCCTCTTCCAATCTGTCCATTATAATCTTGCTTCCGCTCTATCGATCTTGACAAAACACGACCACGAGAAAAAGGAGAAAGTGGAAACGTGAAGGCACTAGCCGGTCGTTTCAAGCAAGTATAGGACTCCTCAGCAGTGCGCATCCACGATATCGAGTGCATGAGTTGATCGAAGTTCGACATCAAAATGCCGGCTAAGTGGTCAAGAGGTTGAGTGCTTGCGCGCGAAACCGAGGTTTCTGTGTTTGAGACTCACACGCAGGATTGTGGGTGCACACTGCTGGGGAGTTCTAAAAGAGGACGAAACGGCTATCCAATGTCTCCAAGTTTTCACTGGCGATGCAGCTTACATAAAATTATGAATTCGACTAATTAAATTATACATCTAGTAAAATATTACTGTTCTCAGCTAGATCATCATCAGACTTTATTTAATTATGCGACAAAGATGTTTAAATGAATGAATGAATGAATGAATCCAAATCGTACGACAAAACAAGGTCATCTCAGTGTGTTAATGATGATAATGACAAAAGGATTTAATGAGTGGGTTTTATCAGCAAAAATCGTAAATTTTCTCTTCACTGACACTTTTTACATTACGACTATACCTAATGATAAGAATAATTAAGAATAGCTTGATAAAATTCACAAACATTTCGACGAGTAATGTAAATCAATTGTAGAATAAATGAACCTAATGACCGTTGTGTAAAAATATGTTTCATATAAAATATATGTCTAGTCAGTTTAGGAATGTAGACCATCATCAATGAGTGAAAATAGACGAAAAACGACAGAACTAGTTTGTCTTGTCGTCTGTCATTTATCTTCTAACCAACGAACTAACTGAGATATATGAACCAGTTTTAACACAACGCCAAGTTTGCCAACATGATTAACCAAGGGACGAAATAAACCCTGATGAGAAATTGTGAATGTATCATTTGGATAATCGGGAATACGTTGTTCCTTGAATGACTAATGTTGATAAAAATTTGTGATAGAATGGAGTTGCTAATCGATTTCTCATTGAATAGTTTTAATAAATTTTTGTTGTCCGTTTGTAGTATCGTCTGAGCGCGTATTCTAGTTCTGGCTGTCTGGGTCAAATGCTTTGTGTGTTTAAATTAAAGAGATGAAAATATTCAAACTAGATCAGTTAGCCACATTGAAGCTACCTTGATTCATTATCTACAGTAATTTCGTATTCGTCGGTTGTGCTCATTATTTTGATACAAATTAGTCTAGTTCAACTGCTATTCTTCATGTATAAATATCTTAATAAGCGACTGTGTAGTCAGATATTTATTTGTAATGTAATGGGCTAACGAATATCTCAGAGATATTGAAAGTTCTTATCTTGCTTTGTTCTCGTGTTATTTTAATTCTCCACTTCCATGAATGTGTCAGTGTCCATAAAACGTTCACCATGAATTACACATTATATAGATAAACAATGATCACGGTTAAACGGACATAATCACTTCATATTTGTGGAACGCTCGTTTGTTTACAAAGAAATTTTGAAATACGTGATACCGATCGATAAAATAAGATTAATGTTTTCACTGAAATTAAACATTGTAATGCACTGATTCCTGTTTATTTGTTTTTTTCATGTCTTCCTTCAGAGTTGAAATTATGTCGGAAACTCTAACATCATTATTAGTTATTGGAGCTGGTCTGCCAAGAACCGGAACGACCAGTATGAAAAAGGCATTGGAAATAATTTACAATCAACCTTGTTATCATGGTTATGAACTTGTGACCAGAAAACAATGTGACATTGCTAAATGGCAAATGCTTGTCGATGAAGTACGAACGACACGTAGTGAGGGGAAGATACATAAATGTTTGAGTGAGATATTGGATTGTTATGTGGGTGTGACTGATGCTCAATCATGTGCATTCTACAGGGAGCTGATGAGTACATATCCTGATTCAAAGGTACGGTAATTGGTATACTATTATGATTTACGATTTTTGAGAGTTAATACTCATGTTTGTTGGAGGAGACGAATCCTGTATGTTCAGCCTAATGAATGTTATGACTAAGGCACATTGACACTGCACTGAATCTACTCCATTTCTAAGCTATAAACATTGTGAAAGTCGTGTATGACTATTCGTTATAAAACTGTAATGAATGGTTTAACTCGGCTGCTGAAGGTTATTATTTATGCACTTATAACATTGAAGTTATCCCGAAAATTTACTCAATTGCTCAAACAAACGTGATTCCTAAAACAGACCAAAATAATGTTTTGGTATACATCTTTGAATGATTTTTGAAATGTGCTATTTCTATATTTATAATACCTTATTATATCACAGATTTCTTTTTATATAGGTTGTACTAACGGTTCGCGATAAAAACGATTGGTTGGCTAGTTTCCGACAAGTGGTCATGCCTAAATCAGATGATCCACGTAAAATACACATGGATGAGGGGAAAAGACGTGCAGGGATCCCCATTGAATTGGACATACTGCTTACTGATTCATTGAAACTAGCATTTCAGAAGGAAGATATTGATTTTGATGATGATGCAATGTTACTTGAATGTTATGAAAAATATATCAAAGCTCTTCAGGAAAATATACCATCCGAACGCCTTCTAGTACATCGATTTGGAGATGGTTGGGAACCATTGTGTAGATTCTTGAATGTGGATGTACCAGCTAACATATCATACCCCGAGGCTAATAATCAGTCTGACTTGCAAAGGCTACGGGAATTAATAAAAAAGTGTGGATCGATTAAGGAAGTAGCTAGAATGCATCCAAGAATTATATGAAATTGAATTAAACGCCTAATGTGTTAAACCCTGATGTTATTATCAGCTAACAAATAAATTGTCATAAAGCTTTGACATCTATCTTCTTATTGACAATCATAGCAATGTTAGTGAAATATGTAGTCAGTATAATATACTATAATTTTGAATTAATTCATTATTTTCTTGTCACACATCACTATGTACATCGAAACACCTTGTTTATAGCAGTCAAATAACTGAATGTAGGAATGATGTTATGAAGGTCGTCACCAAAAGATTCAGGTTTGTGAGGAAATATTTTGATAGCATTTGCGGGTACAGTGGATGTTTTTGAGCAAAGACATGAAAATATCGATTAAAGTTATACAGAACAAGATAGATCTCGAAGGTATTCAGTCGTTTATTCTACAAATAAAATTATCTGATCTGTTTGACGATGTTCTGTTCGTAGGTGGTAATTGCTAAAGAGGTGACCGATACACTGGCTGTCCTAATCTGCATTCGTTACTGTGTACGAAACTTTGGCATTCATACGTATTTATCTGTGGACTTCTCACTCAGCTTCACAATATGTCCAGTGGCTCCAGTAAAAGAGAATTTTCACCAAATTCTAGGCCAACTAAAAGGTCAAATCCTGCAACCCCCTATTTCTGACGATTCAGTACATGACAGTGTCATACGCATCTTATCCACAAATATCTCCATCACTGCCTGACTTCGTGTCACAACCTTTCTTCCACTCAAACTAACAAAAGTTACCAGAGTACTAGTCACTTCACTCTCCCTCAAAATGCGTAGGAAATAGTAATAAATATTATATTAACAGGTTTATCACTTCCAAACTTTTTTCTATTCTTCGGGATTACAATTGTAGTTACTCTAGGATAGAAAATATTTTAAAGAGCATTTCCGCCCTTACTTGCTGAATAATCTCTTCAAACAACTACACCGGCCCATTTAAGTTTTTCCCCAACTAATGTTCTCAGCGAAATAAACTATCGAGGAACAAACATCCCGTCGCTTTAAGAACATTGCTGTCGCTCCTTCACAGTTGTTTTAGCTCTGTGCCTGACTCTTACGAACAATTAGCGAATAAATCATCCGCTCATTCGCCCCGTTCTACTACACCTGTTCCTGTGGATTTTAGGGATGAAGAATCCCTATTCCTTACAACGAATACCATATTTCTCAACAGAAGACAAGTGACTTATTATAAAGAATCATCCGTAAATCGCAATCACATCAACATTGAACGAAATAACCTTTCGAAAGGGAAATCGGTAGGAGATTTATCTAGTGTGATTATCCCTTTACAGCTTTCCACTGTTTTATTCAATTCACTCTCTTTCGGCAATAAGATGGGTAATCTCAGATCTCTAGCTGGTCTGGTCTATCCATGATGTATTGAAATTACTGAAACTAAGTGCATACCTGATATTTTTTATTTAAGACTGTATTGATGACTACAAAATGTATTTTTAAGGTTAGGGGCTGAATAATATATGTGCAATCAGGTACTGTTTACACTATAATTTCTCCAGAAGGTTTTAAGTTGTTAGACGATGCTATTTTATTCACCATAGATATTTTCGCCCTTCAGCATTTCTTAATACGTTGCATCTATTGTCAGCCAAATGCCGCTTGTTCAGTGAATACATATATGGGCCATTACGTGGTCCTTCTTATATCGAAAAATGCATCAAAGTACCATAAACAAACAGTTGAACACAGATATACTTGTCTTATTCATGACATTTGCAACCCTAAGCTCCACTTTCATATTCTTTGATCTGTTATCAAATTTATATCACGCATACTCTGACCGCTACCTCATAACTGATACCATTAGTTAGCTTCATGGCACTAAGATTTACTTAATCAATGTTCGACCGACATTAAAAAGGCTTCAGCCGTCTGATTTGCTTGTAGCATGAAGTTGGTAGTGTCAGAGTATTTCAAGTCGCTGTGTAGCATTGGAAGCAGATAAAAACAAAATTGATGTATACCACTAATGTAAGAGAGCCTAACATCACAGCAGAAGGGATAGTAATGTTTCTGACGTTAATGATCCCTACGGCTAAGTGGGATATCACAAGCAAATCGAATTATGCTCTTGGACCCATGAATGTCTAAGAGGTCATACTGTAATTGTTCCCCTATAAATGATCAAACTTCACTATTCACGAACATTGTCCGTCTCGATCCTGGCTCTTTACGTTTTCAGCACCCTCATTCTATATCAACGGAAACATTTGTGGGACATACGACTTTGTGCTGCACTATCGCTTGTACCTCTAGAAATTATGTGAGATCACTTTCGAGGAGGACAAATTTATACGTTCATGTTAACGTCTTTGATTGACTGCTCTGGAATTAACCAACATTCATTATCGACCATCAATTGCTTGTCGTAACGCCACTTCCACAAACCGTGCCAAATCTCATACTAGAGATTGGAACCATTCAAGCACAGTGGTCCGAATATGGACGACTTCGCGTGAAAGAATTTCTGTCCTTTCGATTCATGCAATTTGCACAGATTACAGTGTCAAGATAACAGTATCTAATACTGACCACATTTGAAGCAGTACACTATCTCATGCTATGTTCATGTTATTAACAATATGAATAGATTTCTTAGATTAATGTACTCGTCAACATTTGACTAAGCAAGTATATATTCAAGAGTCCAATGACTTTATCAGTCATCTTTCATTTAGTCTACGCGAAAATCACTAAATATCAGTTCAGCTCACCAGAACGAACTGATATAAGAACAGTGGAACAACTGAGATGTTCACTACCACATGAAGTAAGCGTGGATGACGCTTTGCGGACCAACATTTGAGATAATCCATTGAAGTATTATGCTCATAGGACTTAAAAACACCACAAGTATTCACCTGAAATGCAAAGATGAAACATTACTTTGCCACATATTCGTGTGACTCTTGTCTAATCACTGAGGAATGCCTTTTCTGATACATGAAAATGGAGTAATTTTGGCAGATGACGTATTCTATTCAAATATGGTAAACCAGTTAATGTATTACAAATAACCATGCATTTAACGCAAAGAGACGTTGTAATAGTTTCATTATTTACATTATGATTTATGAATCGCAATAAACAATTTAAACTATCGCGAAATTTCAAAAGTAACACTGATTTTACCTTCGATTAGTGGTATACAGTCACCATTCCCGTATAAAATTCACGTGCTGTAACATGCGTTACTGACTAATAACTATTCAGAATGTTTTAGCGGCCCCAAATCTCACTCCTTTTAGGTGGTATGACGGATTGTTATTGAAATGCATGTCACAAAACCTCGAATATATTTTCTGAGTGAAATAAATAATTGAATTAAGTAAGCTCAATTCGAGAACGGATATTGGATACACAAATTCTGTTCAATCGTTGGTCGGAATGCAAAGTTAGACAAAATGATACACAATGGAGAAGGCGGTTAAGCCAACCTCACTTAACCAAGCATTAGTTGACATTTCTAGTCACATAAAATTAGTTACAGATATGTGATGAGTCATATAAGAAAAGCGCGCACACACACTTACATAAGACCAATCAGGAAAGTTATCTGTCCTAATACACATTCATAATGCATTCTGAACTATTCATTCTCCACTGCACTTTTGATTTGAAATAATACTTAAATCAGAGGTATAAATATCAGTTATCTCTGTGACTTATGAATGATTAGCGATTAGAATAATGACTGAAATGCAGACATTAATTCAAGTGAATGGAGCCGGTCTTCAAAGAAATGGAACAAAGAGCATGACGAAAGCATTTGAAATCCTTTATACTCATCCGTGTTCTGAATTACATCAAAGTATCACGCAGGCTTCATCATGATTATTGAAACAATTCCATTTCATTTGATTGAGTACAATAAATCAAATTTGACACAATGTACGCCTACAAACACTTATCTAGATATCGATTCAACGTGATTTTGAGAAAGGTGTCATGAGAAACGTGGGCCTCAAATTGACATTTCATAAACTAACATTTAAATCGTAATAATCTGTACTGAGTCAGTTTGAATGATTGATGAAATACCGTTAACAAGGATCAATATCTTTAAACACAAAATCAAATTCTTTGTTGTACAGTACGTGTAATAGTTATTCATCACTTCATTGTAATCATGCCGATAATTTAAGAATAGAGTGGATTCGGTCAAATTTATTTCATGAACTAAGACAGGTTTCATGAAGTTCGGATAGTGGATAGCATATTCTTTCCTTACTCATGAATTACTTATGTAAGCTTATCAGAACGATACCTGAACAACTGAAGTTCAAATGTAGTCTGAATTTATCCATTGCCTCTTTCAAGGACTTTAATCCAGTTTTCTATTTATTCATCACATGATCAATATCCATAGATATTAGTCTGACTGTCTTTTGAATGACCATGACTGTGATATTTTAAGACTCTCGCGCTTCTTAAATGCAGCAAGTACTGTGTTTTGGGTTCATAACAGATAAAGATGGAAGACGACCAGATTCTGAGAACATTAAAGCTGTGAGATCGTTCACGGAATTGGTTAGCCATTATAGTACATGTAAGATCCTTTTTGAATGTTTTGTGTGTATGTGTGTGTGATAATCCCTCCATATATACACTCACACTTTGTCCCTATTGTTTCCCGTAGTTGTACATTTTTAGTTTTTTTGATTCCATTTGAGTTGTTAATATTTGTATTTTATCATAGTTTTTATTTTTCTTACGCCTTCACTAAGTTTTTGTGTTTCTTCCCAAACTGCGTCCATGTTGTTTTACTTGATACTTGTTCTTGACGGCAGCCATATTGATTTGCTCCTCCTCCTGCGGTGCGTGTTCTATCCTGTCAGGATAGGATAGCGTTCATTTGTTGTGACTGGTAATTTTTCCTGCATCTTTTATCAAATTCCTTATTTATTGTAATTTAGATTTGATTGATTGAACAATTGTTGGCTGGATAGCCGGGTGGTAATATTTGTTTAGGTAACAATGTACATTTGAATTTATGATGAATTACAGAACTGCTATTTACCCGATTACTTGTTTTAATTTTGACCGGCAAGGGTGCTTGTCTAACCTACCTGAACGGCTATTCTTCAGTCCAAACTACGGTTTGTTCTAAACAAATATCAATTGGTCAAAGTCGTTTGGCTTTCGTTTCGCGGATCCCAATTATCGTTTCTAGGAATATTTGGTCGCTTGCTTGTGATGCAAAACAATCGTCGAAGGAAATTAAGGTCAAGGCTCGTGGATGTTAAGAGAGATGGACAAAAAATGGATCCCCTCAAACAAAGCAAGTGCCCTTTGATGCGTTTATGTGTCATGGTTCAATTTCCAATAGGGACAACTGTCATGATAGTGAATGTAGTTGTGATGTAATGGCAGATAGCGTAGACAATCTTAGTTTAGATGTGAAGCAAGCAAAGAACGAGTAGTGTTCATGGTGCCTTTTGTAGGTCTAGAGTTACCAAAGGTTGAATTAAGTTATTTTGACGGACAACCGAGAGGTTACTGAAAGGTTTTAAGGGAGTTTGAGACCAATGTAGAATCAAGGGTCATGGATGATAGACAACGCCTGCTTTATTTGATACATTAATGTAAGGGTAGAGCGAAAACAGCTATCGAGGGTTGTGTTATGTTGGATGCCTCTGTTGGCTACAAGTAGGCCAAAGAAGTTCTAAAACGGTTGTTCGGACAGACACATGTAATTGCTCGAGAAACTTTAGGGGACTTATTCAAAACTGCAAATCTTGATTACAGCTTTCAAACCTAGCTTTAAGGATGAAAAATTGTTCCATGGTCTTGAAACAGATGAATTATACAGCCGATTTAAATTCCCTAATTACTTGAGAGAGAATAGTCAGGGTTTTGCCTCAATCTATGCAAGCCCAGTGAGCGGACTGGGTGGATGAATTGACTGAAGACAATAGAGAACCGACGTTTGACAAGCTCACTCAGTTTATAGCATCTCGTGCGAGAGTAGCTCATAGTAGATTTGGACGGTTAGCGAATCGTTCAAGAAAGGGACACAACTTGAAGACGAATTGTCACTTGCAATCGGAGCAGGGGGGTAATTCGACAGAGAAAACTAAATGCAGCATGTGTTCTGATGACCACGCTGTTAACAAATACCTGGAATTTAGGAAAAGAATTGTTAATCATACTAGCAAGGTACAGACGTTAGAGGAACCACCCGGATTCCAAATGACCTTCCATCCTTATGGTGTCACGTCATCGCCGTTTTACGCGAACCTTGCCCAAACATTCTCTGATGGTTATGATCGTTATATCGTGGATGCTTTCAAGAACAATTTTAATGTTGATGATCTTTTGACACGCGTTTCTACTTGTGATCCGGCAAACACGTTTGTTAAACAGATAGCTGAGTTATTACGTAGAGGATATTTTAATTTGAAGAAATGGATCTCCAACTCCGAAAAAGTAAGGATTATCTTACCTGATGTATGTAAAAAAGGATCTTTGGTAAAAATGTCAACGACCTACTATACCGCTCATCGAACTCAAGGTGTAGAATGTGATTTCAAAAGGCATGTATTTAAGTTTTACCTTGATGCACCGGAAAGGCCTTTGACAAGCAGAGGGACTCTATCCGTTGTTTCTTCTCGATTCGATCCATTGGGTCTAATTGCCCCAGTATGCCTTACAGTCAAACTTCTCTTGTAAGTCCCAAATAGGCTGGGATCAGACTCTCAATAAGCCATACACGTCCACGTGACTAAATTGGATGAATTATATGAGTCGGCTAGGTCATGTTACTATGGCTCAAGGGATCAAGAAGAGAATCGACGAAGCTGAGGCAAAAGTAGAACTACACTTGTTCAGTGATGCTTCACAGATTGATTATGGAGCAGTTGCTTACGCGCGAGTTAGTTGTTTGAAGGAACCACCATACTGCATCTTGTTGTACAGCAAGTCTAGGGTAGCACCTATCAAACAAGTTACTATACCAAGGCTTGAGATGGCGGCAGCGGTGTTAAGTGTGGGGCTTAGTGAAGTCTTACGGAGAAGTCTGCACAATTTTTTCTGCAAAGTAAACTTCCATACAGATTCCATGATCGTGCTATACTAAATTAGTGAAGTTAGTGAATTTAAAAACAGCAGAGAAGTAGTTCATAAATGTCCACGGATTTGTCCAGCTCACAGAAAGACGATATCTCATTAAATGCTTATGAAATTACTGCAGTACCCGCCCACGAAGAAACAGAAAATGAATAAAGCAGCATAATGAAGACAGTTGGATTAGTTGGAGCCCATTATTCTCCGACAAAAGTTTCTGATGAACGTACTTATCGGGGTCCTCTAATTGTTTAACCAGATATGGGTTATCTCAATCACTCACATGCTTTTGATTAAATTTCTACCAAAAATGAGGAAACGTCGTCGGATGCATTAAACGGTGATCAAGAACCTGATAAGATTTTGATAGATGCTGGTTATTGTGGTGAGTTATTATCTCTCAATGAGATTTTCAAGAGATTTGGTAAAAATGTTTCACAAGAATCAAACATTATTGACATGATATCAAGTTTCGCTTGTCCTTACCATCTAATCCGTTCTACTGGACTTTCTTCTCAGTGCGGAAAATATGTTTTTAATAGAGTCAAACTAACTGTATCTTGAGAATATGAAGACCCAACGTTATTTCGTGGAGAAGGTTGTAGTCATAAAACTTAACGATGGATCTCAACTTTCAGTCTTCAAAAAAAGAAGGGGAGGAGATGAGATGGAATGTCAAAGTTCAATTGATTTACTAATTATGAGTTTTGTTCAAGATTACTTCCGTTTTGATTCAATGTGATGATTACTCATTGTAGTACCTGTTTTCCTTTCTCGCATGATATTTTATTCTGTATAACATACGATACTCGTGTATTGAAAATTGACATGAACTGTACTCAGTATGTGATTTGTTATAACTCTAAGTATTTTTTGTATATGTGATTTCATCCTAATGATTAATCAAAATGGGTGTACGAATCAATATATAAATGAGTATATTTTTCACTTTTACCAGTTTATGTGTTCTTACTTTCGCGTCGTGGGAATTGCGGAGATCCCTCGTTCCGAGTATAAGTGATAAGCATTCCCGTTACAACAATCAGCGATGACCAGATATAAAAAGTATCACTAAGAGAGCCAAGACAATAGCCATTCGATTCACAAGTTATAACAAGTATCTCAACTTCAAGATGATTGGGAACCATTGTGTGAATTTATGAGTATGGTTATACTAAATGGAACCTCTTATACTCATAATAATGATCGCGAGCGTATGAAAGAAATGATGGAATTGTTGAAGAAAGCAATCTCGAAATGAAGAATCATACACATGTTTCCTGTGGTCATTCAAAACAGCAAAATATCTTAACTACGTTTACATATGACACAAAATTACTAACAGACTATAAATTTTAAATAACCTTGTGTAATCATGATACAAGTTTGTGATAAAGCATTTACGAAGTACTAAATACCAACCGCACACACTTTCGGTATACCCGTTGCAGTTATAATTCACAGTCGTACACCCTACACATATTGTAAAAGTTGTTTGTCTTAACACTGTCTGGATAATTGGAAAGTTTGATGTAAAACTCGTGCAATAACTAGTATCGTACGATTGCATGTGAATTCTGTCATCAATCTCATCCCTGATATCCTTAAATGTTGACCGATAGACAGGTGGTGTGTGGATTTATGTTCGAAATTATTTACATTTCCGAGTTATACTTTCAACAAAGATATCTGGAAAGTACCGCCTCATGAAAGCATATTAGTATCACTGGTGGCAAAAACGCAAGGATCTACCTATCGAATCATTGGTTTAAATAATTTACACTCGGATCGAATCCTGAAGGTTTCGATTAGACCACTGATCACCATGTGGATTGGCCTTTACGAGAAATTCCTTATCAGGATGAAACGAATGTCTTATAAATCTTAATTTATGATCTTCACTGAGCAACTTCAGTTTAAAATGTAGATTACATCTAATTAGTTGTAAACTACTTAGTGAATAACTCAGCTGGTATTTCTTTTAATAAGCGTGACACTACTCGTCAGATAAGCAATTATTGTCGTAAAACAACAGAAAACCATAATCACATAAAATAAATAATTGATTTTCGTGTACACTTGCTCAACTGAAGTTAGAAACAAACTGTTCTCTCAAAATCTTTGCTTGCAGTGCCAATTATTGGTGAGTATGCAGAACAGACATTCACTCTTTTCTGCTATATACTTGGATTGTCAAATTAATGTGTTGACTATGTTTCTAATATTTCGTTTCATCTATCTCCTAAGCACCAGACATTCATAGGGAGTAGGAAACACTTCAGTTAGATATAGTAAACAAAAGATAAAAATATCGACTTGTTTGCTGTACATTACTGTACTTTATCTATAAATGACGTTCGGCATACACAGAGATTAGTAAGAATTTTAGGCTTGAATTTGTAACAGCTTGGGTTGGTTGGCTAAGAGTTGACCCCAAACAACCAAGCATATGCCAAAACAGTATTGTTCAAGTATTCATTCACTTCCTTATTTTGTATAAGCGTCATATTCCCTATTATCTTATATTGAATGTTGAGAGTCTTTGTTTGTCTGAACAGATAATCCCACGCTCAGCTGTGACTGCGCGAAAATCGAAATAAAGACCTATTCACTACTTGTCTGGTTTCTTCTATCAATAGCACGAGGGTTACCTTAAGGCACGAAAAATTAATGTGTCTTGATCGATCTTCGAGTTTCACATTATTTACTAAGTTCAATATGTCTGGTGGAGCCTTCTTTATGTGAAAATTTTATCTGGAACACTTAGTCGCACATTCCTCTAATACATTCTCCCATCGATTTTGTCAGTGTGTGTATGTAGAATATAGCGATACAGACAAAACCAGTTCGTATAAGCCATTAAACTGGCCGAGTCGAGCACTTCACTGAAGGACTTTACAAAACATAAAATAACTATCAAACCATTATTAGAATTCAATTGTATCAACAAGTGATTTGAATGAAATAGATTCATGTAAATACACAATTATATGACATATCACAAAGAACACATTCGCAGATAGCTACATGCTTAAAATTGACTCAATCTACTTATAATTAGCGAGTAATATAGTGCGATACACATAAAACTAGGTTGACTAAACACAAAAGCAGGCCGAATTTGTAAGTACAACGAACGAATTTACAAAACCTAAGAAATACTTTATTATTTGCAATATTTGTATATTCTAATGTATGGACAGGAGGCTATGTCTGAAGCTCAGCAAAACTGAGAGGCAATACACCACACTTAGATTGATCAAACAATTTTAGATAAAGTATTATGAGCAAAACTTGTTCCGTCAAACCATATGAATGACTACTCCAATATAAACTGTGAGAATGAATAAACTACTTATTGACTGTAGGATGAGATGTGATAAATACATTAACACAGGGACTTCAACCTGAGTTAGGCAATAGACGTAGCACGCAAAACTGTATTAAATAAACATATCGTGCGTGATATTTACCAAAATCGACCCTCACGAAGAAAAATACGCCGCCGACCAGGATTCCCCAACTATATCAAAACTGAGCTCTCATTTCTTGCTGTTTTCGGTTGTTATCGACTCATTTGGTGTGTGCCAGCGATTTCCGACCCAATGTGCCCTTGAATGTTCCCCCAATACTTCCGTCTTCTGGAATACTAGCTAGTGATTACCTCATGATGCAGTTTGGTTTGATGTTCTTTCAACAGCTAGAGTCTTTTCCTAATTTCCTTGTGAGCTAAGAGTTATTTCGCTTATAAATACGTGTGCCTGTTTGATGATGAATGAATTGGTTGTTCAAGTTTTGACTCCGTCATTTACAATCACCTCGACGGCCGTAATGAAGATTGATATTGGCTGACAGTGAATTTGAGTCTAATGTGTTCATCGAATGTGGGTATGCTGTTCTTGCTTTACCGATTCGTGTATTCACGTGCATCAGATGCTCCTTGTTTATCGACAATGCTGACCGGCTACTTCAATTTTTCCGACATTTTCAGAGCTTTTTTACAAGATTTGCTCAAGTTGGTGCAGTCCCGGTTTTCCCTCATAGACATTGAGGCTGGATGCTAAAGGGCCGGCTGATAAACTGACTGACCCAGTCTACACTAGCCACTGCATTCGGGATAGAGAAGCTAGGCTATATGCGCAGATCGAATCGTTTTGCCTATTCAAAGCTGTCCATTCTATTCGTGCTTCCTCTTGATTATGGAGGTCGTCATAATCCAATCTACCGCAAAAAGAAAGAGACAGTGAAGAGGGAGATTTATATTTCGGCATAGTGGCCTAGAAGCTAAGCAATCGCACGTGATTCCGGGCCCCTGCGTTTGAGCCCTGTATGCTGTTTTGTCGGTGCACATTTCTTGAGAGACACATACGTAGAGAAAACCGCACATCAATATCCCCAGGTTTTCAAAGGCGATGTAGCTTAGATTAAATCATGAATTTCACTCAAAGAATAATACATCTAGACAAATATTATTTTCTCACTTAGGCCATTATTTTGTTTCACACAATTATGCGAATGTGATGTTTAAATGAATGAATGCAAATCGTACGACAACACCAGTTTTCTCCAGTAGGTCAATGATAAAAATAACAAAAAATTTCACGAAGGAGATTTGATTATTCATGTGACAGTGGTGTTAGGATGAATGAATGAATGAAAATGGTAAGACGAAAGGAGGCCATTCTATTGTGTTAATGACAACAATCACAACGAGATAACATGAATAGGATTTATCAGTAAAAATAGCAAATTTTCGGTGTACGGACATACATTAGAGAAAGACAAAACTTATGCAGATGAATATCCCAGAAATAATGAACGTTCTTATTTTGTTATGTTCTCTGGTTGTTTTTATTCTCCACTCTCATGAATAAGTGTCATGAAATGTTCGCCATGAATTACAGATTATATGGGTAAACAGTGATCATGGCTGAACGTATATAACCATTTGCTTTGTGTGGAATGTTTCTTTGTTTACAAGGATAGTTTAAAATAAGTTTCACTAATCGGTAAAATGAGATTGATGTTCTAACTGAAATATAACATGATGATGCACTGATCCTTAGTTATTGGAGCTGGTCTACAAAGAACCGGGATATTGAATGTGAAGAGGCCATTGAAAATAACTTTCACTCAACCTTCTGAGCTGTGTGTATTCACGGTCGAGCGGGGATTCATTGGTTTAATTTGGACATTAGCATGCTTACTCATTAGTCTGGAGAGTAAGCGTTCGCATTCAAGACCGGACACACGAGGTTTGAGCCCCACTCGCTGGATTGTGTGTGCACAGTGCAGGAGAGGACCATACATGGACGAATCTGCCCTACTATGACCTCAGGTTATCAATGTCGATGCAGCTTGTAGTAAATCATGAACATGACTAGTAAAATAAGACGTCTAGACAAACGGTACTGTGCTCAGTCAGATCATCAGAATTTACTTAATTATGCGACAACGATGTTTAAATGTTCGAATGAGGATCGTAAGACAGAACAAAGCCATTTCAATGGATGGATGACAAAAACAATAACCGAATTCCAGAAATGATCTTGATCACTAAAAATCGTAAATTTCGAATGCATCGACACTTACAAGGTTAAGACAACACTTATTTATAAGAATAATTAAAAGTAACCTGATGTGATTTACAAACACTTCAAGGATTAACGTAAATCAGTTGCAGAATAAATCAACTTGGTGACCACTGTGTAAAAATATTTCGCGACAAATTGCATTTGGACATAACAGAGGTTCAAATTTACGAGTCTGTACTTGATAACGTTTTCAAAGCCCTAGCTATGTCAACTTTGTACGCCGTTTCAATTATATGTTTCGCTATCGATGAACATGGTTTTCCACCATTCACGTTGATCGGATCATTTGACACTAATTAGCTCTGAAGCCATCTAGGCACATGTTCAATGCCCCGTGATTGCATTGTTCGATTACTCCGCTCTATGTATGCGTGTCCACACAAGCATGTACATTGGCAAATACAATGGGATGTGACGTAATCATTTATGGATTATCTAGGTCTATTCGGAACCATGGTCTTAGACTTTCCGATCACAACTAATTGAGCGGCATAATAGATCTACTCGATGACTGCTTTTAATTGCTGTCTTAAAACTGTACTATTGAATTTAAATGTACATGGTAGATAGTTATAAATGATTTCCTTGCAACCGAATAAACAAGAGGTAATGGCGTTCATCGACTTTTGCACATATTAACAAACTTAAGTGAATAATCATATGATATTAATGCGCTAGTCAGCAACTTTTCATCCTTTTCAACAGTATCTTCAGTGCAAATTATTTGAATCCTGATAAAGAGACACGCAATCAAGCATTACTTGTAATACAATGTGCAGAAACTGTGGAAATGTAAGTACCGCCCCATCCAAATTATTTTCCAGTAAACTGACTGTCCTATAATAACATCTTTTCTCAGGCTCGAAAGTATGTCTTTAAAAAACGCTTGATCATTATTTTCTGCTTTGTAAGTTATGACGACATTGTTTTGAACACCGTTGATTTTATCAATAAACTGAGAAACCTCAACATCTCTATCACAGATAAGTTGTATATCATCCATGCATATTCTGTACAAAGTTCCTTCGCTTATGAGCGTACTCGTCATATTTTCAATCTATGACATATGTGCATCAGGTTAGATATGCCTTAAAGTGCTACCCAGAGCAACTTGTCAGAAATATCCACCTTAAAACATGAACTGAGCATTTGCAGTACATATCGAAAGTGATTATTTCGACAATGATGACCAAATAAGAGATTCTCCGTTCAGACGAACAGAGCTTCTCAACATTCAATATAAGATAATCGGAAATATGATGTCTATAGAAAATAAGGGAGTGAATGAATGCTCGAACTCTATTGTTTCGATGTATACTTAGTTGTTTGAGGTCATTTCTTAACCAATCAACCTAAGCTGTTACATGAGCTTCCACCTAGAATTGACCTCCATAGGAACAACGGCTCGATTAACCTACCTGTCGAAGACACCTTAGTTCTGTTGAAGCAGCTCAAGGGGAATTTCCAACCCGCTCACGCTTTGAATTACAATCAATGACCACTAACACTGTCAGCAATCGACGACAGTCCATGCATGTCTGTTCATTAATTGGCTTGTCATCTGATTTTGTAGCATGCAATTTCTTCTACAACTATCGCTGATGGTTTGCTACTTGTTTGTGAGATAAAAGTGTGAGAAAGTGAAACAGGAATATTTGAGGAAGTACCTATTCTGCTACAGATGTATGATCAGAAATGTAGTCCACAATCTATGTTAACGATACGTTCGTAGAAGGAGAGTTTACATCAAAGAAATGCAAAGCCTTATCTTCGATATTAATGTCTCCAATAATATCAGTTACTAGAAATGTATCTTTTAAGGAAAATTTCATCGTTTGTTAAGAATCGAGCTTAAAAATTTTACTAAGCATTCAGCTACTTAATGTGAATGAGAAGCACGCATAGATAATATCGGTCGTAATGGATTAAGAGACTACCACTGTGCATTTGGGAGAACAGCGGTGAAATGTTTAGAAGTCAAAATGTTCCGGTATTCGAGAATCGTGGAAGTGGTGTGCAATAACCATTTACTTCATCTTAAACCGATTTCGCTTATCTGTAGTGATTGAGACAACAAGGAGCAACCGATCATAGAGACTTCCGAATTGATCATCTATCGATAAATCAGAAATCGTGTCATGTACGACGGAGAAATTAGATCCAAGTAGTAGGGCTTCTATCACAAATACAGAAAGTTTTAAAGATGGTCAATTTGATACGTAATTGTCACAGTAAAATTGAAATAAATTTTCATCATTATCATTGAGAAGAGATTTGTTCGTATTTTGATCAGTAGTAGTAGTAGTAGTAGTAGTAGTAGTGTAGTAGTAGTAGTAATAATAATAATTGTAGGAGTAGTAGACGTGGTACCGATTTCTCATTCTTACATTTCGATAAACTTTGGTCATCCTTTTGTATTGTCATCCGAGCACATAAGTACGTTGTGGCTGTCTGGGTCAAATCCATTGCTTTGTTTACGTTTCAGATATCAAAAGACTCAAAATAACTCATTGTGTTCAAAAATAGCTTTTTCTCACTTTGAAGTTACCGTGATTTATTATCAACACTTCTTTCATTCATTTTCGTCAGTAACGCCCTCAAGTTAAATAAAAATTAGTCTAGTTTGGCCATTATTCTTCATATATAAGTTTCTCAACAAGCGATTGCGTAGTCAGATATTTAGTTGCAAAGTAATATGCTGATAGATATCCTAGAAATAATGAACGTTCTTATTTTGCAATGTTTTCTGGTTATTTTTGTTCTCCACTCTTATGAATAAGTGTCATGAAATGTTCGCCATGAATTACAGATTATATAGATAAACAGTGATCATGGTTGAACGTATATAACCATTTGCTTTGTGTGGAATGTTTCTTTGTTTACAAGGATAGTTTAAAATAAGTTTCACTAATCGGTAAAATGAGATTGATGTTCTAACTGAAATATAACATGATGATGCACTGATCGTTGTCTATTTGTTTTTAAATTCTATCTACTTTCACAGTTGAAATTATGTGTGAAACTCCAACATCATTGTTGATTATTGGAGCTGGTCTACCGAGAACTGGAACAATGAGTATGAAGAAAGCATTGGAAACAATTTTCTCTCAACCTTGTTATCATGGTTTTGAAATTATGACCGGAAAACAATGTGACATTCCTAAATGGCAAATGCTTGTCGACGAGGTACGAACGACACATTGTGAGGAGAAAATACACAGATATTTGAGTGAGATATTGGATTGTTATGTAGCTGTGACTGATGTTCCATCATGTGCATTCTACAGAGAGCTGATGAATATACATCCATATGCGAAGGTAAGATAACGGTTATATTGTTACATGTTCTTTTGTTGATAATGGTTCAATACACACGTATTTTGATCATACAAGACAATTATTACTGCATATCCTCATGCAAAGGTGGGTTGATTTTTGATCATATGGATGCTTATAATTTCTGGATTTCATTAATTCAAGTTATTGATATTTCTGAAACTCTTATTTGTTACATGGATATATACCACAACGTTTGAGAACAGGTATCAGTCATCTGATATTTTTTCTATACCGTAGCCACCTACTTATCCACACAGTATTTTACTTCAAAGTACAGGGAAATTCAATTACTTCGTCATTTAGCAAACGAAGTTGCGTGATCTAAGTCAACTAAGATATAACTTGTTAATTAAGTTATTAGTTATAGGACTTTTGAGCTTCCTGAATTGACAAATATCATTCTCCTCACTTCTCAACAGCCTCTTCACCCATCAATGTCGGTGATCTATGTCAATGTTGAGGTATCTAGGGTCATACAGGAATGGTGTGACTTATATGACGCCAAATTTCCACCTCAGGTTGATACCTGACCTTAATTAGCCTACTGTGATATCGAGGTGCAGAGGTTACTTTGATGACTGTATAGAACAAGCTGAGTATTGCTTGAGCAATGTGTTATAGGAAAAGATATAAGAACTGAATGGAAGATGCACAACCGCACACGTCAATTCATTGTGTATGACCGATTAATCTGTGTCAGTCTTCACTAACTTGGACGATAATCGGTACCGAAAATATTCAGCCTCGTGAGTGATATTTCTAGGGCTCACTGACACCGCACTGACGCAACTCTATTTGTAAGCTAAACACTGCGAAATTCACGAATGTCTTAACTCTGTAAAACTGTGATAGATATTTTTACTCGTGTGCTGCGAGTTAATATTTAAGGACTTATAACACTGAAGTTCAAGAGTGAAGTTAATACGAATGGTTACTCAATAGCTAAAACAAACGTGATATTTAAAACTGACCAAAATACTGTTTCGGTATACATCTTTGAATGACTTTTGAAATGAGTTATTTCTATAACGACAATACTTTCACACACTACATATTTCGTTTAATACAGGTTGTACTAACCGTACGCGATAAGGACGATTGGTTGAACAGCTTCAGGCAAGTTATAATGCCAAAATCAGATGACCCGAGTAAAAAGCAATTTGAGGAGGCGAAAAGACTTGCAGGAGTCCCAATTGAATGGGATAAGCTTCTTACTGATTCACTAAAACTAGCATTTCAGAAGGAAGATATTGATTTTGATGATGATGCAATGTTACTTGAATGTTACGAAAAACATATTGCAACTCTTCAAGAAAATATACCACCTACACGTCTTCTGGTACATCGACTTGGAGATGGTTGGGAACCATTGTGTAGATTCTTGAATGTGGATATACCAGCTAACATACCATACCCTAAGATGAATCAACTGTCTGACATGATGAAGCTAAGGGATTTGATAACTAAATTTGGATCGATTGAGGAAGTCGCAAGAATGCATCCAGGAATTATGTAAAATTGAAGAAAACACAAATTATTATTATTATCAGATAAGAAATAAATTGTCATCAAGCTTTGAATTCTTACTTGTTGTTGACAGCCATGGTAATATTGGTGAAACATATAGTCAGTATAATAAACTATAACTTTTGAATTTCCTCATTATTTTTTGTCACACATAATAATGCTCATCAAACCAGTTAGTTTATAACAGTCAAACAACTGAATGTGGTAATGATGTGATAAAGGTACGACGAGAAGGAGGTTTTTGAACTACGTTTGAGTGTCTTGAGCAGAAAGTAGTATTTAGAGAACATCACCTATTCAAACCCGGTACTTGTTGGTAATGGAAATTGGAACTTAAAGCTGAACTGGTATGGTCATGTACAATTGATTCTATAAATTTTGCCATATGAACTTAGTCTCACTAGACGAAACATTTACTGACTCATATTGTAGATTGAAGCACTTGGGTAAATCAGCTGAATATAGATAGCACTAATTACGAGCTAACTTTGCGTCCATTGGATAAATGACTTTCACTGTTGCTATCAACTCGCTGACTGGAAATTTCAGCGTCTTCAATTCGTTGTTAAGCTCTGACTGCTACATTTCTCCGTTTATACGTAAGGTTGGTGGAGTTTCCTGGTGCATGGGCTTGACAGTAACATTAAAGTCATGGTTCTCCGGCATATTGTGAAATTATTTGCAATAAACAGATGAGATATGATAATGAAATGAACTCATTGTTGGGCGTTCCAGTAAAATTTCTAAACCTCAGTGGCAGCAGAGATGTAAGTGTGAAGTCAGATCATAGGTTGACGAAATATTTAAAAATTGAAACACAAGCGCATCATTACTCAAATCATTCACGGTGCACCTTAAGCTACTGGATTAAAAACATGAAGAGTTTGTTATCTGCCTGAGCTTCAGATGTCAGGTCTTACGTTTCTACTGGTTCGAATCTTGGAACCACCAAATAGAAATAAAAAAGAGCAATATGAGATAACAACTCGGTAGGCGTTTAGAATGCTCTTGCATTGGAGATATTCTACTAGAACTGCAAACGTGATATCGACGACTCAGACTCTATGTGAAAGCTGCAGTCAGAAGAAGGACAACTTGATCTTCAACTTCATCTGTTTCTATAAGTAAAACCAATTCAGTTGCACACATTCTCGCTGACAACACACAATCAGCTGAGTTGAAGGATTGTAGTGACTGTGCTTCGCTTACAAATCTATTACCAATCTAGTACGATGCTCCACTGCCTTGTGGATCAGACCTTCAGGTCGAGAGCTCGCGGAGTGGCCCCCAAGAAAACCAACTGCTTCGGTTTGGGAACCCAGGCAGTACCACAGCCCTCGCACACATCGAATGAGATTTGTGTGGCGCATATGTTTTTGGTGCCTCCTTGCACCAATATCTATGTGTTAAAATAAATAAATAAATAAGAGCAATGTAGATTATTAAGGAGACAAAAGTCATCTACATAAGCAGCAATCGACTGTCTCCACAACAAAAATGTTTTACAAGAAGTCACACATAATCTGTCATTTAGAATAATTTGATTATATCATATGCAATGGGAATGAAGGGCAGCTAGTTGTTATTCTCTACTTTGACTTTATCAAAGCGTTTGATAAAGTGCAACACGATTATTTTAATTAAAGTCTCGGTATAGCAGAGAAACTGCATAAACGGATCTCATCCATCTGAAGAAATCGAACCTGGCGAGTGTAAATAGGGCACCACTTCTCCGACCCTCACAACATTACTTGTGGTGTCCTCCATGGTCCAGTCATCGGAGCTCTATTGTTAATCTTGTATGTTAAATACATAAGCAACCGCTTTACAATTGGCAAAACGCTTCTATTTATTGACGACATTGTCGTAGTGCATGCATCCGACACACGTCTCAGTTTGAACGTCAGCTGTATTATACGAAATTATCTGGATAAACACTGAAACTGATGTGATGCATGGATTCTCCCTCATCAGAACGAAAAGTCTGGGTACATGTGTTTGAGAACGTTCAGTCCAAAGATAAGATCGCATCTCAACAAGTTGGAATTTCAACATCTGATTAGCATTTGCGACTTGGAAGTGAAATTTTTCAAAAATCATTCATTAATCGAAAAGTCTGCAAAACTTGACATATCAGAAGCTTATATACAGATTCCATTAGTGGAAGTTTGTAAGCATTATTGGCAATAAATGCTCATAAAGGATTGCTCCGATATAACAGACTTCCGTTTGGAGCAAATACCACCCCTTCAATCTTCCAGAAAGTTATGGATACTATGCTACAAGATATGCCTGGTATCGCAGCCTATCTCAATGACATAATAATCATGGGTACAGGCTATACTGACTTAGAGAATAAGGTGAATACGGTTCTCAGATGCATAGCAGACAAGTGGGATCCAATACGTGCTGGAAAATGTTATTTCTACATAGAGCAAGTCCGCTATTGGAGATTCATAAGTGATAAAACCGGAAGAAAACCTGATCCTCAAAACGTCGAGGCTACCAATTCCATGCCTGCACCGGCTGACGCATCAACTTTACGTTTTCTCTTCGGAATGGTTAGTCATTTTGGCGTTTATCTTTAGAGCTCTGCATACTGTCAGTTAATGCAGCATGATATAGAACAAAATGTCGCAGTTGTCACTCCTGTCTGGAGGATGCAAAGAATCCAACGAAAGCTGATCCACAATCATAGCCAAAACCGGATGAGTCTTGGCAAACAATATGCGATGATTTCACCGGGCCAAAACAGGCTGAAATTACTTGGTTGTCGTCGATGCTTTCACAACATGATCAGAAGTATATGACATGCGGCAAACGACATCAGAGAGTACGACAAGAAGATTGTCAGGATTGTCTGATAGTTTTGGGGTTCTAGAGATCTTAGTGACTGACAACAGCACTCAGTTTATGTCATCTGCTTGTAGCCGGCTTTGCAGTGAAAATGGCATATCGCCTCCACGATCTCCTTCGCACCATTCTCAGTTGAGTGTCCAAGCAGAAAAATTCGCTTACTTATTTACTTAATTACGCCTGTTACTCCTCGTGAAGAAGCATAAGCCGCTCACCAGCATTCGCCATCCAGCACTGTCCTGGGACATCCTTTTCAGCTCTTTCCAGTTGTTATTCATCCTTTTCATATCCGCTTCTTTTTCTCGACGTAATCTGTTCTTTGGCCTTCCTCTATTCCGTTTCATTTCAGGATTCCAAGTTAGGGCTTACCTCGTGATACAGTTTGATGATATGCGCAACGTATGTCCTATCCATTTCCATCGTCTTTTCCTAATTTAATCTTCAGCTGGAAGCTGGTTTGTTCTCTCCCACAGAAGGCTGTTGCTGATGATATCCGGCCAATGGATGTTGAGCATCTTGCGTAGACAGCTATTCACAAATACTTGTGCATACTTGATGATGGTTGTTATAGTTCTCCAGGTTTCAGCCCCGTACAGTAGAACTGCCTTGACATTCGTATTCAAGATCCTCACTTTCATATTGGTTGAAAGTTATAGGAATGCAGCCCTTGCTTTGCCAATTCTCGCCTTTACGTCTGCACCTGAACCTCCGTGTTCATCGATGATGCATCACAGGTATGTGAATGATTCTACATCTTCCAGAGTTTCGCCATCAAAAGTGATTGGATTGCTGTTCTTCGTCTCGAATTTGAGGACCTTGGTTTTCCCCTTGTGTATGTTGAGGCCTACTGATAAAGAGACTGCTGCTACACTGGCTGTCATTATCTGCATTTGTTCGTGTGTGTTCGGTTCTTCTGGTTTACTATATTTCCCTGATAGTTTCTTCGTTGTATCGCAAAGCTGTTTCGTATTTCCTTTTGCTGCAGCATTTTCTGCCGTCGTTGCCCGTTCTTCCACGTATTTCTTCTTGTCGGCTTTAATGCTCTTCCTCACTTGTTTGTTTGTTTCGATGTACTCAGCTTGTGGTTGAACTTTCTCTGCTCGTGTTTGGCTGTTGTTAATTGTTGTCTTCTTGTTCTTCCTTTGTTTGATCCTGTCTAGTGTTTCCATAGAGATCCATTGAGTATGATGATGCTTCTTGAGGTCCACAACCTCTTGACACGTTGAATTAAATGCTTCATTGATACTTTTCCAGTTGTACTCCATAGTAGTTTCTTCTTCCTTCAGTAGATTTTGTAAGGCTTGGAACCTGTTGTTGAGAGCTATCTTGAATTCATTGAGTTTGTCAGCATGTCGAAAGAAAGGCTGTATTGAACCTTTGTAATGCTGTTTGTCCGGTTGTCCAGCTCTTCTTTAGCTTCAGTTTTAAATTGGCCACAACCAGGTGGTGATCTGAAGCTGTTTTCAGCTCCTCTCCTGATTCTCACATCTTCCATTGTCCTTCCGAAATTTTTTATTGATGTAAATATGATCTATCTCGTTCTCTGTGGTGTGGTCCGGTGAGATCCATGTAGCTTTGTGTATACGTTTGTTTGGAAATATTGTGCCGCCTACGACCAATTTGTTGAATGCACACATGTTCGCAAATCTTTCTTCATTTTCGTTTCTCTCACACAGTCCATGTCTTCGCATGACATCTTCATATCCGGTGTTGTCTATTCCGATTCTGGCGTTTAAATCTCTCATCAGAATGGTGAGGTCCTTTCATGGGCACTTCTCTATGATTGACTGCAGACTCTCATAGAACTGATCTTTAACGTCGTCGTTGCTATCATTGGTGTGTGCATAATATTGGATAACATTCATTGCGATCCCCTCCTACTTCGTTTTGAATGATGCTTTGATGATTCTGGATCTTTGAGATTCCTATCCTACAAGTGCATTTCGTGCACTCCGCGTGTAGCTCTTCTAGAGTTACTGCAGGTCCCAAGTCCTGGTAAATGAGGAGGGTTGGGCATGAGGTTAGTGACCCCATCTCGTCGAAAACTAACTCGCCATAAAAACGCTAACCAGAAGGATTCGCGGATAAGATAAAAAGAGCTCTGACCAATGGGGGAGGAGGGGTGCCCCAGAACAAGTGATCAGCATGTTCCTAACGTCTTACAGAATTCCTCCTAATCCGGCAGTACCAGAGGTAAGGTCGAGAGCTGAGTGTATGTCCGGAAGAAAAACCCGGATAGTCAATAACAGTATGTTGCCAACCAGAAAGACACGCAAACTCACGAATGAGGTTTCAACTGAAGAATAGCTATCTAGGTGTTTAGATACGTGCCCTTGCCTGGTTGAAACCAAACAAAGTGATTGGGTACAATTACGTGTAGTTTGAATACTGATTCATTTATAATGGCCTAATTACGTTTTATTGGGAAAAAATTAAAGCCTGCAGACATTTACAGTGACAATGTGTCAAACTTCGTGGGTGCAGTCTCTGAACTAATGAGATCTATGGGACAGTTCAGTAAGAAGAAGATTAATAATGAATTTTCAGCGAGGCAGATTCAATGGCATTTTAACCCGCCCTAATTCAGCCACAGGGGTGGAGTTTGAAATATGATGGTTAGGTCTATGCACTGGCTTTCATTGTTGACCATCAAGGAACAGACTTTAACTGATGAGACCTTGCGATCTTATTTGGCCGAAGTTGACAGGGTATTAAACGATCGACCCTTATCTCCAGTTGTCCAAGATGCTAACGTTAAACTAGCTCTACCATCTTATAGATTGCTGTTATCGAGGGAATGTGATGGAATAGTCGAAGAAGGTAGCATCAAAGATAAATATGACAAGCATTGGAAACAGGTTAATTATCTAGCTAATGTGTCTTGGAAAAGAAAGTTAAGAGAATATTCACCATCCTTACAAAAATGTCAAAAATGGTTAGTTGAACATAGCAATTTTCAGAATGAAGATGTAGTAATCGTGGCTTCGGACATCTCGACACGTGGAAGATGGCCCTTATGAGTAATTGCAGGTTGTAAAATAGATAACGACGGAAAGATTAGGACGGTAAGTGTTCGTACGAATAATGGATTAGTTTGAAAGGATATACGAAAGTTCTGTCTCCTTGATGGTTCGAATCAATTCCTTGTTATATCAATGTAGGTAGGTCGAGTAGGCGTACTGTTGTAAGTCCTGCTCGTTCCTCTAATGTAGAATATGTTACAAAATAAACCGTGACCATAGGCATCAAGGTGATTTGTGTTGTATGGAGGGATTTCGTGGGCCAATGTGAGACCTATTTTGAAGGTTTTGTGTGTGAAAATCCCTCCATGTATAAACTTTCAGTTTGTTCCCATTGATTCCTTTAGTTGTAGATTTTGTTAGTCTTTTTGATTCCATTTGAGTTGGTAATTTTTGTATTTCATTATAGTTTTTATTTTTCTTACGCTTGCATCAAGTTTCAGTGTTTCTTCCTGAACTGCACTTTTGTTGTTTAACTTGATACTTAGTTTTGGCGGGATTTTGCATTTTTGATTGTGAATTGAAGCACTTTTGCACACTTGAAAACGTTGTGTTTCAAAGCAACCAAATGCTATCTTTCGAACAAATCTGTACTTGATCTATCCAGAAGAGATAGAATAAAGTTTATTTGTTGCGATCGGTAATTTTCTTACAACCTTTGTGTAAGATCCATTTTGAAGGTTTTATGTGTTGGTGAAAATCCCTCCATGTATATACTTGTACTTTATTCCTATTGATCACATTAGTTGTACAATGTTGTATTTTGATTACATTTGAATTGTTAATATTTGTATTTTTGTTATAGTTTTTGTTTTTATTACGCATTCACTAAGTTTGTGTTTCTTCCTGAACTGCATCTGCGTTGTTTTACTTGACACTTGTTCTTGACGGTAGCCATATTGATTTGTTCCTCCTGTTGTGTATGATCTATCCAGCCAGGATAGAATAACGTTGATTTGTTGTGATTGGTAATTTTTCCTCATCTTCTATCAACTTCTTTATTTATTGTAATTTAGATTTAATTGATTGAACAATCATTGGTTGAATAGCCGAGTGATAATATTTGTTTAGGTAATGATTTACATTAAATTTATTATGAATTATAGAACCGCTAGTTACCCGATTACTTGTTCTGATTTCGACGGGAAAGGGCGCGTGTCTAAAATCCCCGGTAGGCTATTCTTCAACATCCAAACCGTAGTTTGGATCCTACACTTTGTGAAATTCCTTATTTGTTGTAATTTAGATTCGACTGATTGAACAGTTATTGGTTGATTAGCTGGGTGGTCATTTTTCTTCAGGTAATGATATACATTTAAATTTATGATGAATTTCAGAACCGTCATTTTACTCACTCACTCTGTTTTGGTTTCAACCGGGTAAGAGCGTGTATCTAACCCACCTACAAAGCTATTCTTCAGTCCACATCTTAGTCTGGATCCAACGCGAATTCCGTATTCCCATTCGTAGCTTCCAGGTGTGTGAAAGTGTACTTGCCAAATCGTATCATGTTAATAGAAAGTGGGAATCAGATACCATAGATCGTCGGATCGGAAATTTACTGCACCTAGTCCGGAGAAATTTCGTCACGTGTATGAGACACATGAATTAAATTAGAACAGACGGCAGAGCATTGCTTACACAAAGTGAAATCCCATTTCAATTGCTTGTGGATACATCTCGAAAAAGCTCTGTGGAGTGCTAATTTGGAAGATGTAAAAGACACAGGGGCAAATATGTACAGCCTGCGAGAGCGATGGACAACAAGATGAATACGGTAACCATGTTTCAGGTGGATCCGAGGAAAAATGGTTGCGTAACAGACTTTCAAGAGGGAAAGGTGTGGGTAAGGTCCACGGGTGAACTCGAGGAAGCTGTAAGAAGTTCATTAAGAGCTGAAGATATTCCATCCAATCACCCGTTGGAAAGATATTCTAGAATCTCTACGTGTAGCTTCCTAATTGCACACTGCTCACAAACCTATGTGTTTGGATTGGATAGCTACAGTGATGATTTCTTTTATACTAAATACTATAAATACCTGACAGTTTCGTACCATAATTTGATACTGTCTGGAATAACATTCCATTCACCTGTCTTCTGTTTCCTTTTTCGCGACTGGAAGTGTTCTAGCGTTCAGGTGCTCAAGTTGTACGCGGCATATAAAAAATATAAGCTCTAGACAAAGCAAACCGTACTTTCCACTTAAAGAAATCCGAAACTACCCTCTATAGGTTATCTGTTTGGCCTCTTAAAGAACACTTCCCATTTCTATTTAGTTGCATGCATTCCATCGATTGACAGAAAATTGAGAAAGCACAACACCATTTCATAAGATTTCTCACGCCTGACCACATAAAGATAGATGTAAAGCATGGAAACTTTATTCTTTGTGGTTAAGACCTTTTAAAAAATTTTATAGTATATATATTTGTTTATATATACATATAAGACAGTAAGTATTGATAAGTTAAAATCTTCCGAAATAGTAACAATAACCTTCGGATCAAGGATTTGTACCAAAGATATCAAAAACATCACGCGAATTGAAGTCAACTTTCGTCGTCACACAATATGCAAGCATCTGGAATAGGTTGTCAGCAGACATCCGACCAAGTCAGACGCTTGCTCAGTTCAGATCTTCTGCAAACTACTTTACGGACCAATCCAGACTTCCCCACATGCTCGATGGAGCTTACCTAAATGAATCTGAATTTAACGATGGCCCATCCAGCATCTAACCGATTGGCACCAAGTGGCCATGTCACGAACTACAATTAATCGACCCTTGAATGGCCACTGGAATCTGACATTTTGCATTTCAAATAAAGCTTTACTTGTTTCCCATCGTTATGCCTCATATTCCATTTTCGTAACTATTGGACAAACTTACTTCTTTTGATCTCCACAACCATTGATAGTGGTGCAAAAATTAGGCCTTCAAAGATGCCCCAAGCATCAGCAGTTTGACAACACTTTAACCAGTACCACCTTTTATAATCGAAACGTGCCAACCCAGTGAAATCAGATGCGAAGAGATATGATGATGTTTTACTCAATGCCTTAAGCTAGGTGAATCCATCTAAACTAATGCGGTCAGCAGCAAATGTCGAATACTTGAAATTGAGGATTTATTTTCCACTACAAACTTATGATTGATACTTTGAGTTCTGTGGATAAACCTTTGTCAGAGATCAAACTGGTAGTACATTGTAACATGAATGGTTTATAAGCAAGCAAGAATGCTGGCTAGCAGTGGAATTCCGGACGTATGTTCGGGTCTCTGAGTGAACGTCAACTCTGAAATGCAGTTACATCCTGCCGACAAGTTTCAATTAGAACGAAACTCGCGTTCTGGATTCCACAGCTGGTCACCATCCATCATTGCTTATATTTCTTGTGACTCAAGTCAATAATCACAGTACTCACATATGCCAACATAGAGCTTTGATTAAAACAGTATTCATATACACCACCAACGTAAGAGAGCCTCAAAGCACAAAAAGAGGGGTAGCGGCCTTACTGACGAGCAAACATGATGGTGGGAAGGTAACCTCAATCCACACATGTCTGTAGAACAGAACATTTTGTTTATTTATGTCTCTTTATGGTCAAGTGAGATGTCACGAACCAATCGTAATCATTCCAAAGCAATATTGTTATGCCATTCGTACGTGATCAACCTTTCGAAGGGCATTATGGGTTCAAAGGTTAGACGATTGCCATGACATAAGGCATTGTTTTGTCTACTATAATCAGTTTTGATTTTTTAATACTACGTTTGTAATTCTGAAGAGTAACGTCATTTTCTTTTTGTAGGACACTGTGAATGAAAGTTCAACATCAATCTGATGTACCTAAACAGAACGCATGTGTAATCGCTAGGACTTGAAAGACGTTATTTGTTAGTGGATAATTTGTACTTTTGCAAAGTTCACTAAACATTCTAATTTATGACACATCAGTCTTTTAATTACGGCAATACTTATTTATCATTACAGACGGGTTCTTCAACTAAAACTTCTTTGGTAATGCGTTCACTTTGCGAAGCCAACTTAAAAATATTTCGAATAGATGCATATTACCATTAGAGCACTTGTCTTTAAATCGCCAAGCTTTTCTGTCGGAACGGTAAGTCTGTGGTTTCCGAATGCGGTAGTTGGTGTAACTAGGAATCGTGCTGAATATCTTCAAAAAGCCATAGTGTTGGAGTTTGAACAAAGAACATGGATTAATTCCCACAAAGTTGTCAAATAGTCTGAGGAAACATACAAAATTGTAAACAGTCGAGGGTTTTGTCAATAAATAAGAACAGATTTCCTGAAACTATCAGAAGATTAGGGAGATACATCCACAAAATTTTAGAAGGATCACTAAAATTCTTGGATCGGCTTCCAGAAAATTTGCCCACAACAGAGAGATTGGGTTATTTGAGGAACATACAACTTTGTGCTACGTCACCACGTTTACCTCCAGAATTTATCTGGCATTACTATCGAAAGTCAAAAGACCGTAATCGAATCTGATGTATCCACAATGTGATTATATTACATAAATAAATGAGATTTAAACATAATATAAAATGCTTCGTTCCACAGTGAATGTGTTAGGTATTCACCACATTATTGTGATGATCCCGGCAATTAATAAATATAGTGAATTCAGTCAGATTTAATTCATGACAGGTTTCGTGAAAGTGAGATGATAGATAGTATGATTTTCACCAAATTATGAATTACTTGTGTAAGCATATCGGAGTGGTTCGTGACAAACTGAATTTCAAATGTAGTTTAAAGTGGTCTATCGACTTTTTCAACGAGTTTAAACCAGTTTCCTATTTATTCATCACATGATCAATATTCATATATATTAGTCCGACTATCATTTGAATGACCATAACTGTGATATTTTAAAACTCTCACTCTTTTTAAATGACGTTTTGCGTACTCAGTGATTTGGACGAATTTTCGGCTTGAATGAATTTGTCTTGATCGATCACCGAGTTTCACATTATTTGCTTAGTTCGTTGTGACTGGTACAGCCTTACACGTATGAACATTTCACCTAGAACACTTACTCGCTCACTCCCCTGCTCCGTTCTGCCATCGGTTTTGCCAGTGCGTGCATGTAGCTTATGGCGATATACACAAAACGAGGATGGCTAAGCAATTAAACTGACGGAATGGACAAGTACATTGAATAACTTTACAAAACATAAGGGAGATTCAAATATACTAATAAATGATTTGAATGTAATAGATTCATATAAATACACAATTATATGACATATCACAAAGAAGAGATCCAAATAGATACATGCTTAAAATGGACTCAATCTACTTATAATTAGCGAGTAATATAGTGCGATACACAGAAAACGAGGTTGATTAAACACTAAAGCAGATCTAATTGATAAGTAAACGGAACGAATTTACAAAACATAAGAAATAAACAAATATTTGCCATATTCTTGTATCTTCCCTAACGTAAGGAGGGAAGGCGATGTCTGAAGCTCAGCACAACTGAAAGACAATATACCACATAGAGATTGATCAAACAGTGTTAGAGAAATGTATTATGAGCAAAACACTTATTCCACCAAACCATATGAATGACTACTCCAATATAAACTGTGAGAATGTTTGAACTATTTACTCTAATATAAACTGTGAAATTAAGTGAAATGTCTCTTCACAATAGAATGAAATAGCTTAAAACACATCAATAAAGTCAGATAAACCCGAGTTACATAACACACGTGACGCTCAAAACTGTATTCATTAAATATATCTTGTGCTACTTACCAAATTCTTAGAATGAATAAACTGCTCATTGACCATAATGTGAAATATGTTAAAATACAGTACTACAGAGAGTTTAACCTGAGGTACCCAACAGACTTGACACACAAAACTGTATTAATTAAACAAACTCGAACCAGAAATAATTATTCAAACAATTGTAACTCTGCCCTGGGAATCAGAATATCTTCATCTAGAAGAACCATAACGCTTCATGATGAAATCTGGGTTTCTTTCGAAGATCACGAAGCGGATGCCTTTTCTGACAACCGGCGCAACCAATTATTTAGGTACATGGAGTGCTCGTTCAATGTGGGAGACAGGGAGAGTATTCTAACTGGCTGTAGAAATGAGAAGACACAACCTGGAGGTGCTTAGGATCAATGAAACACATTTGATGCAAGTTGGACAACAACGACTAGCTTCACGGTAGCTTCTGTTATACTCCGTCCATGAAGAAGAAAATGCCCCACATACACCAGGAGTTGCACTGATGCTGTCCAAACAAGCACAAAATGCACTAATAGTATGCGAATCTCATAGAACAAAGACCATCAAAGCCTCCTTCAAAACAAAGAAAGAGGGCACTACAATGAACGTCATCCAATGCTATGCGCCTACAAGCGACTACAATGAGGACGTTAAAGATCATTTCGACGATAGGCCGCAGTCAATCGTCGAGAAGTGCCTAACAAAAACCTGACCATCCTGATGGGAGATTTAAATGCCAAGTTTGAGATGGACATCACCGGATATGAAGACATCGTGGGACGACACGGACTGAGAGAAAGGAACGACAATGGAGAGATATTTGTAAACCTATGTGCCTTCAATAAACTGGTCATAGGCGGCACTATTTTTCCACATAAACGCATTCACAAAACCACATGGACCTCACCGAATCACACCACGCGATACCAAATCGACCATATCGCCGTCAACAAAATGTTCAGAAAGACGATGGAGGAAGTTAGAACCAGGAGAGGATCTGGTATAGCATCAGATTATCACTTGCTGGTCACCAGATTAAATTGAAACTCAAGACGTACTGCACAACGGGGAGGGCAATATCAAAAGGGTTCAATACGGCTTCACTTCGTGGTGCTGATAAACGCAACGAATTCAAGATAGTCCTCAGCAGTAAGTTCCAGGCCTTGCATGATCTACTCAATGAAGAAGAAACCACTATGGAGAGCAAATGGAAAGGAAACAAAGAGGTAATCACTTCAACATGCCATGAGGTTCTGAGCCACAAGAAGCATCATCACAAGTAATGGATCACTGTTGGTACACTGGATAAGATTCAAAAAGGAGGAACAAGAAGGCAGCAATGAATACCAGCCGAAAAAGAGCAGAAAAAGTCAAGGCACAAGCTGAATACACAGAATGTAACAAGCAAATGAAGAGTAGCATCTAGGATGCCACTGGACGATCTAGAATTCGCAGATGATCTGGCCCTTCTATCGCAATCGCAACTACAAATGCAGGAGAAAACGACCAGCGTAGCAGCAGCCTAAGTAGAAGTAGGTCTCAACATAAAAAAGGGAGAAGCAAGATTCTCCCATACAACACAGCATGCACCAATCAAATCACGCTTGACGGAAAAGCTATGTAGGGTGTAAAATTCTTCACACATCTGGACAGCATTATTGATTACCACGGTGGGTCTGATTCAGGATTCCGAGCTAGCGGTTAACTCAAGACTCAGTTTGATTCCCACAATTTATGTCCTATCGACCTATAGAGTCTTGTCGCAATTTCGTTCTGGGCGATGGGTTGATTTGTTCTAAACATCAATAGACTGTTCTTGATGACATCCGAACAACGGATCAAGAGTGTCATGATTGCTTGATTGTTTATAAATTCGTGTGCCTGTTTGATGTTGGCCGAAGTAATTCTTCCAGTTTCGACTCCGTAATTTACAACAATTTCGACGTGCGTATTGAAGTTTCTGATTATGATGCTGAATGACCGTTGGTTTGACTCTCAAAGCCATTTTAATGGATTATTAACAATATAAACAAATAAATAATTACGGCTACACTTATTTGTAAGAATAATTGAAATTCACTTCATAAGATTCACTAACATTTTGACGAGGTATGTAGGTGTATGCTAGAATAAATTAACTCAGTGAAAATGATCATTGTGTAAAATTATCTTTCATCCAAAATGATTGTCTATTCAGTTCAAGAATGTAGATCATTATCAACAAGTGAAAATAAACGAAACGGCGATTGAAACAGTTTGTCTTGTCGTCTGTCACGTTGCTCCTAATCAATAAACTAACTGAGATATTATGAATCAACATGAACACAAGAACCAAGATGGCTAACAGGAATACCTGAGAGACGACAAGAATCCTGATGAGATATTGTAAATATATTAGTTAGATAATTAGGATTAGGTTGTTTCTGTGTGATGTAAAACTTAAATTGATCAAATTTGTGATAGAATGAAGCTACGAATCGATTTCTCATTGAGATATTTCAATAAATATTGGTGGTGCGTTTGTAGTGTCATCTAAGCGCGTATATTTAGTTCTTGCTGTCTGGGTCAAATACCTTAGTATTTTGCAGTTTTAATGACGAAAAGATTCCAACTTAATCGGTTTAACCTGACATCGTTTATTCTCTCTTTGAAGTTACCATGATTTGTTAAACAATCAGTCTGGTTAGACTGTTATTCTTCACATATAAATATCTCAACAAGTGATTGTGCAGTCAGACATTTATTTTTAATGTGGTATGCCGATAGATATTACAGAGATAATGAATGTTCTTATCTTGTTGTTTTGTCTGATTATTTTCATTCTCCACTCTCATGAATAAGTGTCAGTATACTAACACCTCTCCCTGTGAATTAGACATTATACAGATGAACGGTTATCATGGATAAACGTATTTAACCATTTGATTTGTGTGTAGTGTTTCTTCGTTTACAAAGATAGTTTGAAATAAGTTCCGTTAATCGGTAAAAGTAGAATGATGTAACTAAAATATAACATTGTTATGCTTTGATCCCTGTTTATTTGTTTCTTAATTCATATATCCTTTTACAGTTGAAATTATGTCGAAAACTCCATCATCAATATCAGTTATTGTTACTGGTCTACCAAGAACCGGAACGACCAGTATGAAAAAGGCATTGGAAATAATTTACAATCAACCTTGTTATCATGGTTATGAACTTGTGACCAGAAAACAATGTGACATTGCTAAATGGCAAATGCTTATCGATGAAGTACGAACAACACGTTGCGAGGAGAAGATACATAAATGTTTGAGTGAAATGTTGGTTGGCTACCGATCTGTGGGTAATATCCAAGTATGTTGGTTATACAAGGAATTGATGACTTTATACCCTGATGCAAAGGTGGGTTGAGAGTTCTTATTATGTGGATGATTATAATCTCTGGACTTCATTATTTCAAATTATTGATATCCCTGAAACTCTTATTTCTAACATGGATATATATCGCAACGTTTGAGAACAGGTGTCAATTATCTGGTGTTTAGATATACCGTTACCACGTACTTCATTTACCTGGTGTTATAATGACAAGTACTGGGAAATTCAGTTGCTTCGTTATTTGCAAACGATGTTTCGTACACCATTTCAACCAAAATGTAACTTGTTAATAAAATTAATAGTGAGAACTTCCTGAATTGAAAAGTAATATTTTCGTCACTTTTCGAAAGCATCCTCACTCTTTCCCTTATAATCACTGAAATTCAACAATAGCGCAATCTGTAACTATTGCGGATAATCAATATTGCTGATCTGTGTTGACATTATGGCTAAGTAAACGTTTTATGGAGAAAGACATAAGAACTGAGTGGCAGATGAACCACTGCACACGCCAGTTGATTGTGTGTAACTGACTAGTCTTAGCCAGTCGTCATTGACTTGCGTGATGTTATCACGAATGATCAATTGATCGGTCAGACAAACTTGATCCTTAAAATAAACCAAAGTGATGTTTTGGTATATATCTTTGAATGACCTTTGAAATGTGTTATTTCTATATCGATAATACTTTAATATACCATAAACCTCGTTTTATACAGGTTGTACTAACGGTTCGCGATAAAAACGATTGGTTGATCAGTTTGCGACAAGTGGTTATGCCTAAATCGGATGATCCACGTAAAATACAAATGGATGAAGCAAAAGACGTGCAAGAATCCCTGTTGAATTTGACAAACTTCTTACTGATTCATTGAAACTAGCATTTCAGAAGGAAGATATTGATTTTGATGATGATGCAATGTTACTTGAATGTTACGAAAAACATAACAAAACTCTTCAGGAAAATATACCATCTGAACGTCTTTTGGTATATCATATTGGAGATGGTTGGGAACCATTGTGTAGATTCTTGAATGTGGATGTGCCAGCTAATATACCATTTCCCGAGACCAATCATCACGCTGACTTGCAAAAACTAAGGGAATTGACGAAGAAATTAGGATCGATTGAAGAAGTCGCTAGAATTCATCCAGGAATTGTATAAAACTGTAGTATACACTGATTGTACTAAACATTGACGATATTATTATCTAAGAAATAAATTGTAATCAACCCTTGAATTCCACCTTCTCATTGACAACCATGGTAATATTAGTGAAACATATAGTCAGTATAATAAACTAAAATTTTGAATTTCTTAATTATTTTCTCACCATACATCATGATGTACATAAGCACCGTCTGTTAATAACGGTCAAATAACTGAATGTAGAGATGAAGTGATTGAATATACGGTGAGAAAACGTAACTCAACTACGTTTAGGTTTCTTGAAAAGAATGTAATATTTATGGAACAATAATTTCACGAACCCTGTCCGAAAATCACTTACTCACAGATACGCTGAAGCGTATTTACTTGCTCAAAACGACTGGTATTCTTTGGGACTATTAGATCACATTGTTTTAGAACAAATCAAGGTGTCTGATAATACTATATTCCCAGATAACAATATATTACATGAGATATGCTAGTTTATAGCTAAGGTCGGGTTGCTACAAATGCTGCAGGTCTTACTGTATTAGGTTGCCCAATGACGTTGACATGTTATAGTGGACATGAGCAGTATAAACAAAGGCTAAGTCTCCATATATGAAATAAAAATTTCAGTATGACTTATGAGTCCAATACGATGGCTGACGTGCTTTTAAAGAGCTACGTTGCGACGGCCAAGTGGTAATCTTTATAATACGTAATTCATAGTGAACGGTGTTTCTACACTCACACTTATTCATGAGAGTGGAGAATGAAAATAATCAGACAAAACAACAAGATAAGAACATTCATTATCTCTGTAATATCTATCGGCATACCACATTAAAAATAAATGTCTGACTGCACAATCACTTGTTGAGATATTTATATGTGAAGAATAACAGTCTAACCAGACTGATTGTTTAACAAATCATGGTAACTTCAAAGAGAGAATAAACGATGTCAGGTTAAACCGATTAAGTTGGAATCTTTTCGTCATTAAAACTGCAAAATACTAAGGTATTTGACCCAGACAGCAAGAACTAAATATACGCGCTTAGATGACACTACAAACGCACCACCAATATTTATTGAAATATCTCAATGAGAAATCGATTCGTAGCTTCATTCTATCACAAATTTGATCAATTTAAGTTTTACATCACACAGAAACAACCTAATCCTAATTATCTAACTAATATATTTACAATATCTCATCAGGATTCTTGTCGTCTCTCAGGTATTCCTGTTAGCCATCTTGGTTCTTGTGTTCATGTTGATTCATAATATCTCAGTTAGTTTATTGATTAGGAGCAACGTGACAGACGACAAGACAAACTGTTTCAATCGCCGTTTCGTTTATTTTCACTTGTTGATAATGATCTACATTCTTGAACTGAATAGACAATCATTTTGGATGAAAGATAATTTTACACAATGATCATTTTCACTGAGTTAATTTATTCTAGCATACACCTACATACCTCGTCAAAATGTTAGTGAATCTTATGAAGTGAATTTCAATTATTCTTACAAATAAGTGTAGCCGTAATTATTTATTTGTTTATATTGTTAATAATCCATTAAAATGGCTTTGAGAGTCAAACCAACGGTCATTCAGCATCATAATCAGAAACTTCAATACGCACGTCGAAATTGTTGTAAATTACGGAGTCGAAACTGGAAGAATTACTTCGGCCAACATCAAACAGGCACACGAATTTATAAACAATCAAGCAATCATGACACTCTTGATCCGTTGTTCGGATGTCATCAAGAACAGTCTATTGATGTTTAGAACAAATCAACCCATCGCCCAGAACGAAATTGCGACAAGACTTTATAGGTCGATAGGACATAAATTGTGGGAATCAAACTGAGTCTTGAGTTATTCGCTAGCTCGGAATCGTGAAGAGACAAGGATTTGATGATGATTACATGAAACATTGTGTCGGGAATCGCTGGCCCACATCAAAATATTGTGAGGTCACTGGTAACAACTAGAAACGTGAGACCGTTAGTAGTTGGCTGCACAATCTTGGCCAGCGTTTTAGCATTCTTTATGAGGATGAATTTTTTATATTAACTTACTAACTTACTAACTTACGGCTGTTACTCACAATAGATGTTAGGCCACCAAACCAGCATTTTCCAACCCACTCTCTTCTGTGATTTCCTTTCCAATTCCATTCAATTCTTGTTCATTTTTCTCATGTCTATCTCCATTTCCCGGCGTAATGTGTTCTTTGGTCTTCCAATATTCCTTTGGCCTTGCGGATTCCATGTGAGGGCACGTCTTGTGACGCAGTTGGGTGCTTTCCTCAATGTGTATCCTATCCACTTCCAGCGCTTCTTCTTGAGTTCTTTCTCCACTAGGATCTGTTTTGTTCTTTCCCACAGTTGGTTGCTGCTAATAATGTCCAGGCTACGGATCCAAAGGATTTTGCGTAGACAACTGTCAATGAAAACCTGTATCTTATGGATGATGACTTTCGTAGTTCTCCAGGTTTCTGCCCCATACAGTAGAACTGTCTTGACACTTGTATTGAGAATCCTGACCTTGGTGTTGGTTGACAGTTGCTTTAAGTTCCAGATGTTCTTCAGTTGTAAATATGCTGCTCTTGCTTTGCTGATTCGCGCCTTCAAATCTGCATCAGATCCACCCTGTTCATCGATGATGCTGTCCAAATACGTAAAGGTTTTTACATCTTCCAAATCTTCTCCGTCAATTGTGATTGGATTGTTGCATGCTGTGTTGTATCGGAGAATCCTGCTTTTCCCTTTGTGTATATTGAGACCTACTGCTGCTGAGGCTGCTGCTACACTGTTCGTCTTCTCCTGCATTTGTTGTTGCAATTGCGATAGGAGGGCCAGATCATCTCCGAAGTCTAGATCGTCCAGCTGCTTCCTAGATATCCACTGTATCCCGTGCATTCCTTCAGATGTTGACGTCTTCATGATACAGCCATTCATCAGGAGAAAGAGAAAAAGTGAGAGTTAGCAACCTTGCCTGACACCGGTTTTCACCTCGAACGTCTCTGTCAATTGTCCTCCATGCATATTTTTGCAGTCTTATCCATCATAGGAATTCCGTATGATATTGACTATCTTCTGAGACACCCAGTAGTATCGAAGAAGCTTCCATAGTGTTGTTCTGTCCACGCTATCAAATGCTTTTTCGTAGTCAATGAAGTTGATGTAGAGAGATGAATTCCATTCAATTGATTGTTCCACAATGAGCCGTAGAGTTGCGATTTCGTCTGCAAATGGTCTATCCTGAAGGAATCCTGCCTGTTGGTCTCAAAGTTGCGTGTCTACGGAGTCCTTCATTCTGTTCAACAATCATCTGTTGAAGACGTTTCCCGGTTCTGGGAGAAGATTGATGTCCCTGTAGTTATCACAGTTGCTGAGATCGTCTTTCTTTAGTATTTTGACCAGAAGTTCTTCTTTTCAGTCTGTTGGTACTTGTTCCCCATCTCAAACATTGCTGAACAGAATGTGGAGCTGGTCGATTCAAGAGTACTTTTATATACTGTACCCACCTGTTTCGTTGTTCTTCTGTAACAGTGACTACCTTGCCTTCCTTACTTTTCATTTGTCGCTCTAGTGTACGATGATTTCCAGACAGTTTCTTTGTCGTGTCATTCAGTTGTCTCGTGTTTCCTTCTCTTACAGCCTTTTTCGCCGTCATTGCTAAGTCTTCCACATATTGACGTTTGTTGGTTCTGATGCTCCTCTTCATTTGCTTGTTACATTCTGTATATTCAGCTTGTGCCTTGACTTTTTCTGCTCTTTTTCGGCTGGTATTCATTGCTGCCTTCTTGTTCCTCCTTTTTTGAATCTTATCCAGTGTACCAACAGTGATCCATTACTTGTGATGATGCTTCTTGTGGTTCAGAACCTCATGGCATGTTGAAGTGATTACCTCTTTGTTTCCTTTCCATTTGCTCTCCATAGTGGTTTCTTCTTCATTGAGTAGATCATGCAAGGCCTGGAACTTACTGCTGAGGACTATCTTGAATTCGTTGCGTTTATCAGTACCACGAAGTGAAGCCGTATTGAACCCTTTTGATATTGCCCTCCCCGTTGTGCAGTACGTCTTGAGTTTCAATTTAATCTGGTGACCAGCAAGTGATAATCTGATGCTATACCAGATCCTCTCCTGGTTCTAACTTCCTCCATCGTCTTTCTGAACATTTTGTTGACGGCGATATGGTCGATTTGGTATCGCGTGGTGTGATTCGGTGAGGTCCATGTGGTTTTGTGAATGCGTTTATGTGGAAAAATAGTGCCGCCTATGACCAGTTTATTGAAGGCACATAGGTTTACAAATATCTCTCCATTGTCGTTCCTTTCTCTCAGTCCGTGTCGTCCCACGATGTCTTCATATCCGGTGATGTCCATCTCAAACTTGGCATTTAAATCTCCCATCAGGATGGTCAGGTTTTTTGTTAGGCACTTCTCGACGATTGACTGCGGCCTATCGTCGAAATGATCTTTAACGTCCTCATTGTAGTCGCTTGTAGGCGCATAGCATTGGATGACGTTCATTGTAGTGCCCTCTTTCTTTGTTTTGAAGGAGGCTTTGATGGTCTTTGTTCTATGAGATTCGCATACTATTAGTGCATTTTGTGCTTGTTTGGACAGCATCAGTGCAACTCCTGGTGTATGTGGGGCATTTTCTTCTTCATGGACGGAGTATAACAGAAGCTACCGTGAAGCTAGTCGTTGTTGTCCAACTTGCATCAAATGTGTTTCATTGATCCTAAGCACCTCCAGGTTGTGTCTTCTCATTTCTACAGCCAGTTAGAATACTCTCCCTGTCTCCCACATTGAACGAGCACTCCATGTACCTAAATAATTGGTTGCGCCGGTTGTCAGAAAAGGCATCCGCTTCGTGATCTTCGAAAGAAACCCAGATTTCATCATGAAGCGTTATGGTTCTTCTAGATGAAGATATTCTGATTCCCAGGGCAGAGTTACAATTGTTTGAATAATTATTTCTGGTTCGAGTTTGTTTAATTAATACAGTTTTGTGTGTCAAGTCTGTTGGGTACCTCAGGTTAAACTCTCTGTAGTACTGTATTTTAACATATTTCACATTATGGTCAATGAGCAGTTTATTCATTCTAAGAATTTGGTAAGTAGCACAAGATATATTTAATGAATACAGTTTTGAGCGTCACGTGTGTTATGTAACTCGGGTTTATCTGACTTTATTGATGTGTTTTAAGCTATTTCATTCTATTGTGAAGAGACATTTCACTTAATTTCACAGTTTATATTAGAGTAAATAGTTCAAACATTCTCACAGTTTATATTGGAGTAGTCATTCATATGGTTTGGTGGAATAAGTGTTTTGCTCATAATACATTTCTCTAACACTGTTTGATCAATCTCTATGTGGTATATTGTCTTTCAGTTGTGCTGAGCTTCAGACATCGCCTTCCCTCCTTACGTTAGGGAAGATACAAGAATATGGCAAATATTTGTTTATTTCTTATGTTTTGTAAATTCGTTCCGTTTACTTATCAATTAGATCTGCTTTAGTGTTTAATCAACCTCGTTTTCTGTGTATCGCACTATATTACTCGCTAATTATAAGTAGATTGAGTCCATTTTAAGCATGTATCTATTTGGATCTCTTCTTTGTGATATGTCATATAATTGTGTATTTATATGAATCTATTACATTCAAATCATTTATTAGTATATTTGAATCTCCCTTATGTTTTGTAAAGTTATTCAATGTACTTGTCCATTCCGTCAGTTTAATTGCTTAGCCATCCTCGTTTTGTGTATATCGCCATAAGCTACATGCACGCACTGGCAAAACCGATGGCAGAACGGAGCAGGGGAGTGAGCGAGTAAGTGTTCTAGGTGAAATGTTCATACGTGTAAGGCTGTACCAGTCACAACGAACTAAGCAAATAATGTGAAACTCGGTGATCGATCAAGACAAATTCATTCAAGCCGAAAATTCGTCCAAATCACTGAGTACGCAAAACGTCATTTAAAAAGAGTGAGAGTTTTAAAATATCACAGTTATGGTCATTCAAATGATAGTCGGACTAATATATATGAATATTGATCATGTGATGAATAAATAGGAAACTGGTTTAAACTCGTTGAAAAAGTCGATAGACCACTTTAAACTACATTTGAAATTCAGTTTGTCACGAACCACTCCGATATGCTTACACAAGTAATTCATAATTTGGTGAAAATCATACTATCTATCATCTCACTTTCACGAAACCTGTCATGAATTAAATCTGACTGAATTCACTATATTTATTAATTGCCGGGATCATCACAATAATGTGGTGAATACCTAACACATTCACTGTAGAACGAAGCATTTTATATTATGTTTAAATCTCATTTATTTATGTAATATAATCACATTGTGGATACTTCAGATCTGAGTACGTGCTTGTGACTTTCGAAATTGTAGACTTGTCAGAATTGGAAGTATTTCGTTAGATTATTTCAAATTCACAAATGACTTACTTTGATTGCATTGGTTCATATAAGATTCTGAAAGGCCGTTGAAATTTGTTAACAGTGATCATTTAGTCTTCCAAACTGTCGCATAATACACATTACTTTCCTTTAAAATTTGTGTTAAGAAATGTAAAAGTTAAACTCAAGCTTCCCATGATACTTTACTAGGAACTGCGTTGAATTGAATTGAATCAGCACACATTTCACTTAGAAGTGGTGATGATGTCGTTCAGAAGAACGATGAGAGTTCCACGAGGAAACCATCCAGCCTAGAGAATGAAACTCCATCAAAGACTAATGACGATAAACCGTTAATCGTAACTTATCCACGATATCGAGACATTAATTCAAATAATCTTATTGTCCTTTATCAAACGCTTTAGTAAAGTCGAAGTAGAGAATAACAACTAGCTGCCCTTCATTGGTATTGCATATTATATAATCAAATTATTCTAAATCACGGGTAATGCATAACTTCTTGGAAAACATTGACGTTGTGGAGACAGTCAATTGGTGCTTATCTTGATGACCGTTATCTCCTTATTAATCTCCATTGCTTTAGATGAGAAAGAAGTATGGTTAGTAGGGCAATACTTGACTAAATGCAGTCTGGATGCTCTTTCAACGTGAGGGATGATGTATGTAGTTTCTACTGGCAAGAGAAGTGCCTCAATCAAAGGACAGCTTGAATATTTTAAAAGGCTGGACATGATAGTCAGAAATCCTATATGTAATGAAATTATCCGACATTCAATCATAATCACACACGAGGGATTTTAATAAGCTTATTGAACCTCTCAAAATACTCGGAGTGCATTACAGGTCTGCTGATGTGCGTGACTGGTAAAAAGGCTCTTTGTTTATTCTGATTACATTTACTGAATGCCTGAGCAAATGTGTTGCTCAGTATCCCACACATTATAGGCAAATCAGTGACTTTTGGGGATGATTAGACCGGGTACAAAGTTTCTTCTCCACAGCAGCTGTCGAAGATTTATTTTTATTTTGTAAATTGGAAGATCATTGTTCAGTCTCCAATTTCTTTGATATTGCTAAATACAGATTGAATGTTTAGAATAGCAGAAAATTCATGACGGACAAAAAACATGTTTCGCAACTTTCTCAGTTTAATTCTGAATTTGATAGGAGTATAATGAGGGATGTATGATGTTTTCCGTTATAATTGTGACGTTTAAGTGCTGACACGTTTCCAGACTAGATTAGCACTTTTATAAATTTTGAAAAATAAGAAGGACTGCGTAATGTATCCCTTCTAACGCCATATTGAGCTCGCCACCTGTTAATGACGATAAGTATGAGAATCCTTGGTTTAAATGTGTATCCATTACATGAGCGGCATTTGGTGGTCTATAAATGCAATCTATTATAAAATGCTAAAGGTTGCAACTGTCTGTAGTCACTAATATAACATCGTCTAAGAATTCATATTCCTATGGAAATTATAGTGTACACAATACGAGATCGCACATATATTATTAAGCCTCCACCTTCGTCTGAATTGTGACCTAAGAGGTACATTTTGTAACTATCAACACAGTCTCAAACCAGAAATATCAGGTGAGCACTTGGTTTCAGCATTTAAAATACACCATGGATTGACCTGATAAGCTAGAGATCTGAAATTACCCATATTATTACCGAGAGAGCGTTAATTGAATAAAACAATGGAAAGCTGTGAAGGAATAATCAAATTAGATAAATCGGCATCCAATCTATCGAGTCAAAGGTTACTTCGTTCAATGTTGTTGTGATTGAGATTTGCGGATTATTCTTTTATAATTAGTCACTCATTTTTGATTGCTACAAGGCAAATATCCTTCAACTTAATTGAGTGTGTGTGATCAGTGAGGTTGTATACAACTGAATTGCAGAAGTAAACCACTGTTTCCGTTAACTTTCCAGCCACGAACTCTAAAATACATCCAGACTTGGTGAGTTTTTCAAGACTTTTATCAATATTATGATACCATATATGTGTGATGTGTGTTAATTAGTTAGGTCAACCGTTAATTTCGGCTAAAGAGTTTTGTAACCGACAGATAACATTGCTGAGTCGATCAGCATATTGTTATGTATGAGATAAACCACTGGAGAGTTTGCCGTTTGAAATTTTGGATTTCGGCCTTAATAAAACATGCTGACTGGTAGATCACGTTGACAATTTTATTTATTAGGGTTTCGGGCTTTATACGGTAACCAGTCTTAGAGTTGGCATACTGTACGAAGAGATAAAGGAGTTGTTGCACGGAGAATCAGGTAGGAACAGTGATGTTTGTGGATAAGATGCGGAGTGCTCGGAAGATGGAGGTTTGACATTGTCAGGTTCAGAATCGTCAGGCAAAGGGATTACAGGTTTTGCTCATTCAGTTCACCTTGAAGGTGGTGATAGTTCTGCTTCACTGGAGCTACTGGCCATAATTTGAAGCTGGATGAGAACATGTTTAACCATTATAATACCTGTTTATGTTATTATTATTAAGTATCAGCCAGGTTAATGCCATTATCTGAGATAATAAGTGTATAGTAAATTTCAGATGAAGGGCGCTCAGTTATTACTATAAAATGAAGCACTGGAAATAATTCACTCTGAACCATGCGATCATGTGACTGAAATTGTGACTAACAAGCGTTGTGATGTTAGCAAGTGGCAGAGACTGTTCTATGGAGCTTTCAACACGACACTAGATGAAACAATGATACACAGAGGTTTGAGTGAAATATGCGACGGTTATGTAGCTGAGAGCGATGTTTCAGCATGTGCATTCTACAGAGAGCTGATGAGTATACATCCAAAGGCAAAGGTAGGATCCCTGGTATTTTTCTGAGTGTTATGATTTTTGAGAAGTTGTTGATTTTCCCAATGGTTGATGACAAAGTTACAAGCAAAGACCGTTTATTATATCATCATTTCAATTCAATGTGACCGTCTCGCTCCAGACTGACTTTATTCTCATCTGATACAATCACAAACTGAAAGAGAAGGATTTGGCAATCACACAAACTTATTATTTGTTTGTGTTTCCTCTCACAAATCACTAGTACACTTCACACATCAGTCACTGAATTTCCCAATAGCTGACGAATTTTCCAATTCACTGAATACTTCAAGATTTAGTGGTTCTACTTGTCTAACTTCGCTATTCAGATTTAGTTTATGAAATGTTGAGTTTAATCAGTGTATACTTATATGAATATGGCTCTAAAATGATTAATCTCATGAATCACGATATGGATTGGAATAGTAGCTTCCACTCAACACTCAATGAATCACTCAACTTTTAAGTTTGCCAGGTTATCTGAATTTGTGAACCAACAGTCTTCCAGATGTATTAGGCAGCGAAATCAGCTTAGTTGTCGAAAATTTAGCTCGTCGCTCAAGGAGCACACCTATTACTTAGTTGAGTTTTGTCGCTTTTCTATAGTGTCTGAACATGACTTCTTCTCTTTGCTGTTATAGTCCATTTGGCTTCGTTTTCTGTATTATCCTGTTAATGTGATGGGATAAAAGAGACGAAAGATTGTTTTTCCAAAACTCAGAATCTACTGAGACTCACAAAATAACTGCATAATTTGCATTTGACTGAAACTTTTAAATTATATTAACACAATATAGTAAATTTCATCTATTGATTCACTCTGTTGTAGTTTCAATAAAACTACATCAAAGATTTTCACACTGTTATAAAGTGTGCTCCTTAAATGATTAATTCATTTTATGATTCATCTTCCTATAATAAGTGAGTCCGATTGGTTAAGAGCATCATTCTGGTTGATAATATTGTGCAATAAAAACACTTGGTATGGATTGTTTGAATGAGATTATAATGTATTATTCTCTATCAATTATCCTATTCTAGAATTACTGCCTATCCTCATAAACTAGTTACTTACTTAGAACTTAAATGCATTACTTTGTTGGTTTATAAGTATAGATAAATCTATCAGTTTACACTTCATTCCTTTCTTATCCTGTTTCTTTGTATATAACATTTATACTACTTAATAATATTCAGTAAACCATATCGTTATTAGTCGTTTTTTCAGCATAGAACCTTGGATGTGATATTTTCAGATATGAATCTTTGACATCTAGCTAACTTAATAATGAATTTCATGCTTGATATTACAGTTGTCGTTGGAGTTATCAATACAAACTCCCCTCAGTAACATAAGTTTATTGATAAGCACTTTTGCATTTTGTTTGTTTAATTCTGTCTTCTATTTGTTAGCTATCGTGGTCGAGTTGACATAACTACTGGACATTACCCAGTTCATCGTACGCTTCATTGCAAATAAGTCTTATAATAATATTTCAGAGAGAAATCCCTGTCTAACTGTGATTTTATGCATGTGAATACCTTGAATTCTTCATGAATTGAAATTTGTAATCAGAATGGGTTTTGTGGAGAGTTTTAGAAACTTCACAGGTTGAAATCATGAGTCGATTGAAGCTAGACCACCATGGGAAACTTGGCAGCACTGTACGGCCGTTCGATCCTAGCATGGGACTACTCAGCAGTGCGCATCCACGACCTCGCACCATGCGGAGTTCGAACCCAAGACCTACTGGCTTCGCGCGCGAGCACTTAACCACTAGACCACTGAGCCGGCATCCGACGGTGTTAATGTCTAAGATAAATTGCTTATGTTGTCGTTTCGTAAGTTGAATGTTAGTTATCACTCACCGTTGGATTGACTGATCCTAGTCTCTCAGAAAACTCAATGGTACCACTGCTTTTTGGAGATGTTTGTAGAGATTCGTTTAAGAGTTAAAGGAGAGTCTTGGAATAAATCGTATCCCTAACTCAAAATGCTTCTAAACTCTTACATAAAGTGACTAAGTAATCTCATGGATTTGATGAAAGGTTGCTGGAGATAAATTGATGTGGAGGGAAAAATAATAGAGCAATGATGGGCGATGGAAGTAATTGTTACGACGTCAGCTCGAGTATAGTTTCGAACAAATCGACTTCTCTATCAACCAGTGCGATCATAGGTCAGTAGTAGTATAGTTTTCTATTGTCTAACTTCAAGCCATTTCAGATATAATTGGAACTCACGTATTGCAAGTTTCTGGGGTGTTCTACGTAAATTATCACCTCAAAATTGCAAATTGATTCTTGATAGTCCGTCCGTCCTTAATATTATTAATATACGAGTTTCCGCAAAAATCAAGAACGTACCATGGATTCTTTCGACAAACTGATGTTGTTTTTATGCATAGTCCTTAACAGTCATTGCTAGCTGACATGTTTACATCATGTGTCGAAGACATATTCGAAGGCCTGTTCGTAAATATGCAAACTTGTAACAGACATTTGGGACATATACACAACGAAACTCAAGGTTCGAATCGATTATTGAGTATAGTTGCGAATGTTTGGAAAAAAATACCATTCGTTTATGCCAAGGAAAGAAGTAGAATGAGCTTTCAATCTCAAATATAGCTAACAGTTGAAAAGAAGATTGTTTAATCAGATGATATGTATATGGAAATTTTATATGAACAGGGTAGTACTTTGGTTTGTACAGCTACTGTACAGAACAATGTAAATGAGTTTCACTAGAGTGCTTGTTTAGTAGGATTGGTTGTTTCTACACATGTGATACCGTTGTGGACTAGATGAAGCTGTTATACAAAACAATATGCATCTGTCAACTTAACTGCCAATTGATGTTGCACTGTCATTCAGAGAGAAGTCAAGTATCTTGCATTGATACAACAGCTTAAATCGATTATTAGAAGAATGTACTACCGAACTGAGGTATGAACATATTGAACTTATTGCGAAGACTTCAGGTAGTCTTGGAAAACGACATCCGATTGCGATTTGTTGATTTATTGTCTAGCGTCGAGATGACTAAGATCACTGAGTTTGTTTTGTTTTATCTATCCGTTTTCGCTTTCCTTTGAGTCAGTGTGAATAGAACGTTTATCGTACAGCAAAAAGATTCAGATTTTAAAGGGCACATAAACTGTTAAATGCAGTAAGAAATATTTCAACACACGAGCTCATGGTCTTGATTATTGTTGAAGATTGATCAACTGGAGATGAACTTTCCTGTTATAAATGCAGAAATTATTCTTTGTTTGCAGCCCTGTCACCTTTGAACTCAGTGCCCACTTGAGGTTATAATTTTGATGCAGAATGTATTCATAATGTGATGTATGTTGTTTGTGCTGACAGGCACTAGTAGTATTTAGTAGAAATCGGAAACAGAATGCCTGCCAGCAGAAGATTGGTTTGACAACACGGGAGAGAAAGCAGAGAGTAGTTAGAATAGCAACAGAATTGGAAGAAACATGAAATATGTAAATGACACTGAAGGAGGATGTGTGAATAATGTCAGTGAATGTATAACTTCCACATTTTACGAAAGCACCATGTAGTTTGGCAGAACTATGGTCTACTTCGTTGTTAGTACTATCTTGATCATAGACTTAATCCTAAAATTGTAGATGTGTCATGATGTGACTGACTAACCCCATCGTAACGATTAACAACATGACTGGGGTTTCTAAAGAATACACTCAGGCTGGAGATAAAGCAATATACTTAACATAAGTAAAGACACGTTATACAGAATGACCACACCTGCAAGGCTGAGCCATGCCATCCGATGAATCGAACTAATGTTCTGCGTTCTTCACAGTTAACCTTCTCTTCGTGTCAAATGTTGAATATCAGTTTTTTCGATAATTATATGCTTGGCTTCAAAAGTCGCGTGATTAGGGTTCGACGCCACTACATTTTTGCACTAACCAATAAACTGGTTTTCCCTATCAAGTCTCAGTTCACTATAATACCTTCGGAGTGTCGACCTTTATGTTGCATTGTAAATAAATCTCGATGGATACAATTCTTCATCAGCCACAATGTGACCAAGCTGTTACAGCATGATATTTCGCCATTCCGTGAAGGTTTTCTGCAAAAACGTTTCTTGGGTTTCAACCAGGTTTTCTCATTATTTTAATGTGCTGAAAACCGACTTCAAGTGTAAAACAAGATGATTCTTGAAGATCTATAGAATATAATTCAAATCGCACTAATTTTCATAAGTGATAAAACTATTTTAACCTGCTATTCAGATGTGTAGGGCTAGTGAAATGTCACTGAACGCTAGCCAAGTCATCTGATAGTTGAATCAATGAATATAAGACAGATCATCAATCCCTGCCAAGGCCAAGGACAGCCAACGCGCATCGATTGATCGTATGTTATGGACTGGCACATGTGGTAGTGGTCTCACTATCTTCTCTGTACTCATTGTTACTAATATATTTCCTTGGTAACTCATTTCGTGTTATGAGGTCTTCAAAGCAGCCATAGTACTTTGATACGTTGAAGGAGCAATTCACGTAAGATGTTGACCGCGATGTGTGACTTCGAAATTAGATGGTTCATCACACCATTCCCGTCCGACTGGAGTAGGACCCTAATCATTCGAAATAGATCATATACGTTGGTGATCTACAGGCGAAAGATATGAATAACTGTCTAGTACTGTGCATTTTTTAAACTGTTCATTAAAAATATGATAAAAACAAACTAAGAGGCTATGTCATTGGTATGCTTTTATTTTTTTGTAAGGTTTGTCATGGAATTCACATTGTATGATCAATATTTATAATAATAATAGGTCCACTACATGTAACTTTGGTTTTCCTATATTTATCAGAATAAGGTTTTGTGGAGAAATTAGTAATTTATAAGTTGTATTCATGAGTCAATTGAAGTTAGACCACCATCGAAAACCTGGAAGCACTGGACGACCGTTCCGTCCTATTGTGCGACTCGTCACAATATTCAACGGTGGCAATCCCTAGCTTCAGTTAATCCACGAAAATGACTGACATATCCACCACTGTCGTTAATGAGTTACTATCTCACAACAGACCCAGGTGAGCTCCACTGGTCACTGCTTCTCACTAAAACTCCAGGAAATACCTCTTGAAGCCAGTCACTATTGGGCAGATGTTGAATGATATTAGAAGTTTCTATGGATATAATAGTAACCTCAGTGGTTGAGATCATGAGTCAATTGAAGCTAGACCACCATGGAAACGCTGAAAGAATTGGACGGATCTTTCTTTCTGAATGTTATTTGTAAATGAGATCGCATATGTTACTTACTTAGGAAGTTTGAAATCATTTTTTGAAGTCATCCGTTTTCTTCATTAAACATATGGGATAGACACTAACAAATTCTATGTACATAGCAAACCTGAAACAGCTTAACATTACAAGAATATTTTTGACGAGTGTTGGTTGTATTAAGTGTAAACTAAAAGGCTTACGTCTGACTACCATGGAAAACCTAGATATATTGGATGGCCATTTCGTTATAGCATAGGATTCCTCAGAAGTGAACATCCACGATCCTGCACGTGGCACTCGTACTCAGGACCTTCAGTCTCAGGGGTGAACGTTTAACTTCTACACCACTGAGCCGGCATCCAGTAGTATTATTATCTATAGTATAGTATCAATTCATGATATAGCTCGATATTCTAATAAGAAAGAAACTGATCAACTGCAATCCAAAACGTCAACAGAAAGAATAAATAAACCAATACAAAAAACAACAAACTTTTACTTGATTCACTTGGTGTTGTTTTACTTGTATCCTCCAATCGATGTTTAGGACTGTAATAATCAGTGTCTTATTGGCATATATGCATTCTTTGTGTATTGCCTTCATATTGCCTTAAGTTACAAGCTTTATAAGCAAAGATGAATAGTGGCCATCAGTTGGATCCAGGACTCGCGTTTCGTCCTATTTTTGGACTCATCAGCTGGATGTGCTTGTATTTCACTTGTATAGTAAACTATTCTATTTCAATTTACCCTTGAATCCATTATAATTTTAACAAACGGAATGTACTACACAACTAATTTCTATCAAAGCATAGTTTCAATGTTTGAGATCATGAGTCAATTGAAGCTAGACCACCATAAAAGACCTGGAAGCACTGGATGACTGTTTCGTCCTATTGTGGGACTCCTCATCTGTGCTCATCTATATAGTTTAAACAAACTTAGTTTACTTAGTTTTAAATATAAACAAAATTATTTATATTACATGAATTGAATCGAAACTAAACGGTCTCATATTGTTTATCAAATGTGCAATGACAATAATATACACAAATAAATGGATAGTTTCACATGTCATAGCTTGTTTACAAAAGTAGTTCTTATCTTAACCATAAACAATATTCAGATTACAATGTTACTGATTAATTTGTTTCGTTTTATTATAGAATTATCCTTAACCTTATTTACCATTGATAAATTTAATTGTTTATCTGAACAAACTGTTTTTATTCAGATGTTTGTATGGTGAAACCTACAATCTATGAATGAGCTTCGAGCGATGCCAAATTTACCTCGAGAATGTCCATTGTAGATCACCAACGTATATGATCTATTTCGAATGATTAGGGTCCTACTCCAGTCGGACGGGAATGGTGTGATGAACCATCTAATTTCGAAGTCACACATCGCGGTCAACATCTTACGTGAATTGCTCCTTCAACGTATCAAAGTACTATGGCTGCTTTGAAGACCTCATAACACGAAATGAGTTACCAAGGAAATATATTAGTAAGAATGAGTACAGAGAAGATAGTGAGACCACTACCACATGTGCCAGTCCATGACATACGATCAATCGATGAGCGTTGATTGTTCTTGTCTTTGACGTGGATCTCTGATTTGCTCAATATTCGTTGACTCAACTACCGTATACTTTGTCTTAGGCTCGGTGACATTTTATTGGTTCTACACCGTCTACTGACTACGACCAAATGAGTGTCTTAAACCTATGTGAAAGATACAGATTATGATTTTCAGTTGATGATTAAGGATAGGGATTAGATTTTGAGATTTTCATCATGAAATGACATCAGCTAAAATGTTTAAACGATATTAAGCCTATTGGATAATTGAATTTCGCGTCAAAATCCAAGATCTGTTATCATAAATCTGATTGATTGACCCATAAATTATAGTCTGGCCGATGTGTTCGATTTGGAAGCTAAGAGATTATTCCATTTATAAGTTTTTACATCTAGTGTCACGATATGATGTGTATCCTTCAATTTGTAGCGTAATGAATGTGTTCGAAGATAAAATTACAGAACGTCATACTTAAATCTGACAATCCTACAGTAAATACTTCATTTGCAAAATATCAATCAATCATCTCAGACTTCATTGTTGTTTTTTTTATTCCACACCGATTATTCTTTGTTCTCGTTCATTTTTCTTCAATGTTCCTATTCTTCTAGCGCTAGAAGTTTCACTTTCCATTGGTGATACACATGTAGTAAGGCGTTGAGTCACGTTTGACTATGATCACCACAACAAGAAGACTACGTGCTAGATAACCGACAAGATCCTCCGTAAGCCAAATATCAGAAGGCAGTTGATGGTTGTAGTCGAGATGTATTTGTTGACGATCTAGTGATATCGAAAGGATACCGAGATCGTGCCAGGTTGCAAGTGTGGTTACTGAGCGCAGCCGAATTCGTGCAAGGTCACAATCAACAGAAGAATGTTTGTATTTTGATACAGTTAAACAAACGAGTACGGTAAAACAATCCCTAGTACAATTGGTTATAATAATAATTATATGTGAAAATTATATTTGGAATATTCTCAGCGACTGAAATATAACTAATTTCAAACGTTTCGTCCAGCTAACTTGTCTCGACTTCTTCAGGGTAATAATCAATCTCAAAATTATCAAAGAAATATATCGCTTTTAACAATCAAGATTATACTGTGTTAAACCAATCATATTTGGATGTTGATTTTTTTGTGTAAAATAGGATAAAATGTGTCAGTTAACTACAAATCATGTGAAGAATTCAACTACATGGAAATACTTAACTGAGTAACCAAGTTTTATGTGTGTGTGTGTGTGATAATGTGATAATTTTGATTTTGATTATTACCCTGAAGAAGTCCAGACAAGTTAGCTGGACGAAACGTTGGAATAACACATTAAGATCGACATTAGTGAAAGTTAAGGACAAATTAGCAAAGGAAGAACAACAGAACATTGTGTATGAGATTCACTGTCATGACTGTAATGCTACCTGTGTTGGAAAAACATCCAGGCAATTGAATGTAAGATTGAAACAACACAAACAATGCTTGAAAAATGTTCCAAAATCCTCGGTCGATTTAAAGAAACTTGAAAATAAGTCAGCAATAGCATTACATGCTTTAGAAACATAACACAAGACTAATTTTGAAAGGACCAAAATACTTCAGAAAGTTTTTAACACCCATAAAGAAAGATTGACAACAGAAGCGCTGCATATATGGGCGAACAAGAACAGCCTGAACCGAAAAGATGGTATTCAACTGGCAACTACCTGGCAAATTTCGTTTGACAAGTAAAATTTGGAACCTATCTCTTGTTTAAACCTGTTTTTTTAATATCACATGCATCGTTATTATTATTGAAAGAACACAATGAGTATTTTAAACAACACAATTTATGTTTTGACATGTACATCGATGTTTCATTATCAATTTTTTCATCCTTGAACTTGAACTTTATTTATTTATTCCTAGATATCAATCTCTCACACATACACACATTCACACCTACACACACACACGCACACACACACATAAAACTTGGTTACTCAGTTAAGTATTTCCATGTAGTTGAATTCTTCACATGATTTGTAGTTAACTGACACATTTTATCCTATTTTACACAAAAAAATCAACATCCAAATATGATTGGTTTAACACAGTATAATCTTGATTGTTAAAAGCGATATATTTCTTTGATAATTTTGAGATTGATTATTACCCTGAAGAAGTCCAGACAAGTTAGCTGGACGAAACGTTTGAAATTAGTTATATTTCAGTCGCTGAGAATATTTCAAATATAATTTTCACATATAATGACTTCTCTATACTCGGCGATCAATTACTGTCAAACTATTCGATCTAATCTTGACGAATATTCGTATATATAATAATAATTGTTTTAATTATATCAATCGCGTTCCGTTGATAAAAGTAGGTCGCTACACATATACTACTTATGTCTGTCAACATCAGTAACACACAGCACATTTTATTATGTATAAAGCATCTCTATTTGTTTAATGCATGAATGATATAGTCAAGAACATTATTTTCATTTCAAGTTATAAATATCACTTCACTTACTATTCTCATTGAAGCAAATAGGAATGTGTTACACCGAGATGTTCATAAAGCACATATGTATAAAGTACTAAACGATCGAAATGAAACTATGCTCTTATATTTAGTTCTCATTTATTTAGTTGACTGAATGTACCCGAAAATTCCTAGACATTGCGGTTTTATTGAACAACAACAACAACAACAACAAATTTGGTTATATTCACATCTGATATGTTCTGCATTACTTAGTTACACCTCTTACTCCTCATGAAAGAGAATACGTCGCCCACCAGCATTCTCAATCTAACTCTATACTCGACAATCCTTTCCAATTGTTTCCACTTACTATTCAATCATTGCACTAGAAATTGAAGACAGACACTGAAAGAATGAAGAGAATTTGAAAATAACTGGGAAAGATCGGCCATAATAAAGTTCGATGAAAGATCATGGTGGGCGGCCTATCATTCTCCGTGAGAGTTAGCGAGCGTAAGTTAGCAAGTAAGTAATCACTAGTGAGCATGTAATTTCGCAAATATTATTAAATTTTCATTGATTAAATAATGAATCCGTTTTAGTTGATGCCCAATTTCGAGGATAAAACAACGATCCAGTGTTTTTAAGTTTTTATTAATGATTTAACTAAGATCAGTTTTTCACACTTCAATTCTCGAGTTAGTCTTAGCTAAACCGCCATTGAAAACCTGAAACCACTAGCGTTCGTTTTGTTCTAGTATGAGACTAATTAGTAGCACACATCCATGATCCTACATTTCGGATTCGGACTCGAAACCTTTGGTTTCGAATGTCAATTCTTAATCTCTAGAAGTCCAGCTTGGATCGACTCATGAAATCACTAATTAATTTTAATACCCGTTATGTAATTTGATTAGACATATTTTAACATTTATTCACTTAATTAATAGTGTTATGTCATCATTAATTCATTTAGAGAATTTTATATGATTTTTGTAGTTTTAGCTAAATTTATTTCGATCCATCAATCTCACAATCTATCTATGCATCTATCTATCTATCCACCCGTCTATCTATCCACACATCTATCTATCTATCTATCTATCTATCTATCTATCTATCCACACATCTATCTATCTATCTATCTATCTATCTATCTATCTATCCACACATCTATCTATCTATCCACACTTCTATCTATGTATCTATATAATAAGCACAGACATGTTAAACGAGTATTTCATTCGACCTATTTAAAGTATAAATACTATGTCATTCTTTTAATGACAATTGATCCATTAGTGATTATAATGATGATGGAAACTTCACCATCAACAACATCAACAACAATCCAAGTTATTGGAGCTGGCCTACCAAGAACAGGTACAAATAGTATGAAAAAAGCATTAGAAATTATTTATTCAAAACCATGTTATCATATGTATGAGATTATATTTAAAAAACAATCTGATATATCAATATGGCAACAACTTATTGATGAAACACATAAAACAACATCAGATAAAAGAAAAATCTATAATGGTTTAAATGAATTATTAAATGGTTATATAGCTACAACAGATCTACCATCATGTTCTTTCTACAAGGAACTAATGACTATGTATCCTAATGCCAAGGTAAATATAGATGTCAATATTTTCGTTTCTTTATTCTAAGTCATACTACATACTAAGTATTTCATTATGTATTTTGCTATAGTTGTGAATAAGATTTTGAATTTACTCGAGAGTAGAATGATTTTATGAATCAGCAAAAGTCCTGCTACGGCTGAGGGCGAAGCGAGTCAGCTTTCTCTCTTGAAATGCTCTCACATGGCCACGTGCATAAAACCACCGTTAAGCAAGTTATAATCACTGCCTTCTCGCGGCAGGGTCATTGTTAATGGAACTGAGGGGACCGAAAGTGAATGTCCGATACTTTAACCGAGTCGATGGATACGGCGGACCCAGGAATGGGAGCTGAAAAACCCTAATTTCAAATCAGTGGTGCACATGGGCTCCAGGATCCTGAGGGAACAAATGGTGCATGAACCAATGACTGGTCACTGGCTACTGTCAGACTTCATCTCCTGACGTTGCTCCACTACCATGTGGATCAGACCTTCAAGTTAAAGACTCCGAGATTTGTCCCCTGAGAAAACAACATTTTTCGGTGTAGGCACTCGGAAAGTATCATAGCTCTCACACAAATCGTGTGATTTATATGGCGTATATCTATTTAGTGCCTTCTTGTGCCAATGTTTGTGTGTTTAAATAAATAATTAAATAATAATACGTTAGAACATGAATAATGAATATCACTATATGCAAACGTTATTTAGTATAAACGAGGAAAAAAGGAAAGTGGTCATTTATATTTTCCTAATTATATAACTGAAAACCTATGCATAAAATGTATATAAAGTTCTTACTTTATATGTAGTGAATATGATATTAAGGACGTATAAAAGGTTTGTCAAACAATTAATAATTGCTAGTGAGAAGCTGTGACCATTGGAGTTTAACTGCATCTGTTATGAGATAGTAACTCACTGATGACAATGGTGGATGTATCAATCAATTTCGTGGATTAGTTGAAGTTAGACATCAACACCGATGGATGCTGATCAGCTCAGTGGCCTGGAGGTTAACCGTTCACGCATGAGAGTAATAGGTCCTGAGTTCGAATATCGCGAGGCGAGATCGTGGATGTGCACTGCTAAGTAGTCACACAATGGGATGAAACGGCCGTTTGAAGACAGAATAGAAAATTGTAAACTTCTTTTTGCCATAATATAATGAAATATATTCATGTGATTTTCATTGCAACATATACTTTATTATCAGGATGGTATTTTTTGAATATTGTAGTAATTGTTTTTAACAGTTGAATTCATGAGTCGTTTAAAGCTAGACCACCATCATAAACCTACAACAACTGGAACGCCGTTTCACCCTATTATAGGGCTCCTGAGGTGCACGCATCGAGGATTCCGCACGCATGACTCGAAGATAAAACCTCTGGTATCGTAAATAAAGGTTGAACTTCTACACCACTGAGCCGTCATCCAATAATCTTAACATCTAACTTCAAACAATCAAAGAGATTACACGATTGTTCACTATTGTTTTCAGTGAGTAACTGCAACCACAACAGATACAAAAACCCTATTCTGATAATGATCACCATGTGCTCACCAGTGGCTTAATTCATAAGGTATTTCCAGGAGTTCTAGCGAGAAACCGTAGCCAGTGGAGTTCAACAGGGTCTGTTTTGTGACAGTTACTGACTGAAGACAATAGTAGACGGCCGCGCAATATTGTGGACTGGTTGAAGTTGATGCCGGCCCAGTGGTCTAGAGGTTCAAGGTTCGCCCCTGAAGCCGAAGGTCGTGAGTTGGAGTCCCTCATGCGGGATCTTGGGTGCGCACTGGTGAGGAATCCTGTACTAGAACTAAAAGACCGGCCAGTGTTTGCAGGTTTTTCATAGTAGTCTGGTTTTAATTGACTGATGAATTTAACTGTTAAAAATAATTTTTGCTCTTATTACATATTCACTAACGTTCAGTTTTTAGCATAACTTATACCTAATTATCACATTTGCTTACCCAATTATCATTCTATTTGCATGAACTTTAAATCATAGATAGTTGTATTGATGATCGACCAATCTGTATGACATATGTGTTGAGGCCTAATGATTCAGAGGCTTCCACTACAATGGTTTCCTTAACCTATATGGAATGGAAGGATCAGGTCATCTGCGCAGTTCAAATCATCTAGCCTCTTTCAACCAGTCCATGATATTCTATCGTTCTCCTAAATATCGAGGTCTTCATGATTCAATCGACCACTGGAAGAATGTATATATCATTAAAGAAAAAAATCTTTGTTTGTTTATTATTTAAAAGGTTGTCATTCATTTATCTAGACAGTGACATAGCTTCCCTATGTTTTAGATATCCTCATTAGTTAATCAATGATTTGTTTGTCTAATTGCATAGATCCACTAGACGACAAGGATGTGAATCTTTCAAGATAACGAATAGATTTTGTTAACAAGTGTTAACTTTGATCCATAGTTCTTTGTCAAGATGTTAAATTCATTCAATTCATTATTAACTTGTACATATTTTATTCATCTATTTATCATTTAGGTTCTATTAACAATACGTGATAAATATGATTGGTTATATAGTTTACGTAAAGTAGTCTTACCAAAATCTACGGATCCATGGAAACTTAAAATTGAAGAAGGTGATCAAGTATTAGGAATTGATTCAAATTTTTATAAAATGAGTGAAGATTCATTAAAATTTGCATTTCAAAAAAATCATATTAATTTAGATGATGATGAAATTTTACTTGAATGTTATGATGAATATAACAGGTTAGTACAAGAAATTGTACCACCGGAACGTCTTCTAATACATCATCTTGGTGATGGTTGGGAATCATTATGTCAATTTTTAAATGTTGATATACCGAATGGTATATCATATCCTTGTGCAAATTCACATCATCAAATGACACAATTAACGGAACAATTAATTAAACATAAATCATTGGATGATATAATCCATATGTTTCCTGGATTGATATAAAATGATTATATATAGTTGTTCATTGATATTAACTGTAATAAAGTTATTCAATTTGTCAAGGTTTTTTTGATGATACAAATTAGTAAGTCAATCAATCAGTCAGACATTCACCAACAACATAGAACTTTGTACGCACATACATCAGTTCGAGTTGCCATACCACATTAGCACAGAGATGCAGTTGTCGATTCAAATCCCGTAGTGGTAGAGGTAGTAAAAGTATAAGCAGTAATTGGAAACATTGAGGTTTGAGGATGTTATTCAACGAGTGTAATGCAACGAGACATAAAAGGATATGAAAAATTCAGAAGATTAGAATTTGGGAGAACACAAAGAGTGGATGCACTTGCACCATTGCAAATGATTTCAAGACATGTCATTTAAAGTCTGTAATCATCAGTTGCTACTGTCACGTAGATCCCAACTAGGCAGTCTGATTATACGAATGATTATATTTTTATTAGAGTGGGGGTTTGTGAAGACTGTAGTAATTTCAATAGTTGAATTCGTGAGTCAATTTAAGCTAGACTACCAATGAAAATCTGGAGTCACTATACGTCCGTTTCTTTCTCACCCTAAATCGAAGGTCCTACGTTCGAGTCTCGAGTGTGGATAGTGGATGTTCATTGCTGAGGAGTTTCATGTAAGGACGATTTGGCTATTCGGTGCTGGGATATTCCACAAGTGCTCAAACCGAAGCATATGGTTTTCTTAGGGGGCCACACCTGTAGCCTTCGACCTAAAGGTTTGATCACAAGGCAGTGAAGCAACGTTACGAGATGCAGTCTGATTGTAGCAAATGACCAACGTTTGGTTCATACATCGTTTGTTCCTTTAGGATACTAGAGACCATGTGAACCATTGGTTTGGAATGAGGGTTTTCCACCTCCCCTAGGTGTGTGCTCCATATTCAACAACCCGGTTAAAGCACCGGACATTCGCTTTTCGTCCTGTCAATTTCGTAAACAACAGCAATGCCGCGAGAAAGCAGTGAGTACGACTTCTCTGTCAGTGGTTGTGTGCATGTAGCCGTATAAGAACATTTTGAGAAGGAGAGCTAACTCTCCCCAATCTCAGCCGTACCAGTGCATTTGGAAGCATTTGTACATCCTTTGCTGATTAACTCAATAGGGTCATTATATTACAAGATTTTTATGGGATAGATTAAATGTGACTTGTAATAGAATTCAGGATGCACATTTCTTTCTGTTTAGGATTTATTAATTTATTACATTACCGAACATCTCAGGATTGTCATTCACACTGACAGTCGAATTTAGTAACCCTTCTTTGAAACGTCTAACGTGAATTCAAATAGCCACTCACTAGTGTTTTCGTTCTCTTTTGAGTTGTCAATATTTTTAACTGGACCATATTGTATTCAATTGTCTAAGTAAACATCAATTCTAGGATTCAGATTCATTCCAACTGACGAAGCACCAATTAAGGCGAAACACATGTCCTTTACTACACTTTTAAGAACATTTCGTCCCCATTTATAAAAACATATTAAAAAGATTGTATATTATTATTAGTTGTACAATGTAAAATACATTTTGAAGATTATTCCTATCACTGTTTGATTCTTTGAATGAAAACACATTAGTTTATCTCTATAATCTAGTCATTAGTATCTCATTGAATTACATCGTAGCCGGTGGTTAACAATAGATTCCATGAAACCCTTATCATTCGAGTCTAGGACCTTTCACTCCTAACACTAAGAAGTTATTTACTAAGCACTAGTAAGGTATTTTTTTCTATTGAGAGAAGTAGGATTAAGCATTATATGGAAAGCTTTAGTTACTATCCTTTCTTTCTAAATGGAAAAGCTTTTTTGCAATATTTTGATATTTTTGAAATTAATTTGGTGGTATTTGAAAATAGCATGAACTGCTATTGTCGATTTAATTTGAGGTTTATCCAATTCTACAGAAATACTAGGTGGTTTCTTTGTGTACCTACATTCTTTGGCCTGAGTCAGGATTTCGCAAGGTGACTTTACAATATAGAAGGTGTCACAATCGACACAACATAATTTGTAAGCACATTTTTGTGTTGATATAAGGGGGAGATTTTCTTTTAAGAGAACTAAAGTAGTTCGAAGTGCGTTCGTTGTTTTGAAATTCTTTGGAGTTCTATTGTTGTGTCATTACAGTATGGTAAAACTGCAGTACCAACCCATGGTATTTCAGTCGAATTATTATCCATGTCGGATAGAGACAGGTATCTACCTCGGTACAATGGAAGATGGTCGCACAATTACGTGGATTGGTTAATGTTAGACACTATCACCATTGGATGCTGGCTCAGTGGTCCAGTAGATTAAGCGTTCGCGCGCGGTACTGAAGGCCCTGGGTTTGAATCTCGCTAGCGGGATGGAGGGTATGCACTACCATGGAGGGGTCTCACATTAGAACGAAACGGCCTTCCAGTGCTTCCAGGTTTCCAAAAATGGTCTAACATCAATCTGTTCATGATCTCAATCAAAAACTTCATAGTCTCCATAACCTCTATACTACGAATTATTATTATTATTACGCAATGAAATATCATGTTTTAAAATACTTCTAATAATCTTCATAGGAAAATTATTAAATTGTAAGATGTCAGTCACACTCTTTTGGTTTTTTGTTTTTCGTCTTCTGATGTGATGATCTTGTTGGCTCTTCTAAAAAGATTTAAGACTAGCGAGATCTTAGCACTGAAAGGATAGGCTGAATGGGAGTCAATATAGTGTGTAGGCTTTCGGTATATAGATAGATTTGAAATTCCATTGAGATTTCTTTTCACTAATCAATCTAAAATTGTTAGCTCACCATGTTCATTTTGATTCTCATTAGTAAGTTTGATATGAGATGAATGTGTATTGATCCGTTTTGAAAAAGATCTTAGATGAGTTTTTTATCATAACAAAATGTATCATTTACATATCTAAGCCAAATTCATGGTTTAATGTCATGAGCAAAGATATTTGATTCTATGTGTGTCATGAATAGGTTGGCGAAAACCGGAGACACAGGGGATCGCAATGCTACACCGTTAGTTTGTTTGTATAACATCCCGTTAAAAGTGAATGGAGTCGAATTTAAGAACAGTTTTATTATTATTGATTATTTAGTTAAATGTAATGAGCGATTCAAACTATAGTGCGAGATATGTGTATAAGAAATAGGTTGGATTAATATCAGAATCGATTTTTGTGGATAGTTTAGACCATGAGTCGATTGAAGCTAGACCATCTTGGAAAACCTGGAAGCACTGGACGGCCGTTTTATACGATTGTGGGACTACTTAACAGTGCGCACCCTTGATCCCGCCTCGTGAAATTCGAACGACGGACGTATCGGACTCGCATGAAAACGCTTAACCTTTACACCACTGAGCCGGCCGACGTCCAACAATGTTAATGTCTAACTTCAACTAATCCACGGAATTGATTGACACATCCACCATTGTCATCAGTGAGTTACTATCTCACAACAGACCTTGTTGGACTCCAATGGAATCCCATACTAGGATAAAACGGCCGTCCAGTGCTTCCAGATTTCGCATGGTGGTCTGGCTTCAAATGACTCATGATTTCAACTATATTTAAATTAGTTAATTCACACAAATATAATACTTGAATAAAAATATTTACTTACAATTTGATTAACTACTTAATAATCTTAATAAGTAGTCTAAAGATGAAATGATCACATGAATATTTGAATTGTGTTAGTAAAGCTAAAATCTTACTAGAAATGATCACTGCATGAGAGAATGTTCTAACGCAACATTTATTATTTTACATACTCAACATTTGCACTGATGACTTTGTTCATGAATAAAGTGTATTTACTGATAGTATTAAGGATCTTACTGTTTCAAATATTTACAAATATAAAATTCTACTTCAATGCAACAGTGTTGTTTTATCACCATGAGGCCTAAATATAATGTACGTCTTGGAGATTTACTACTGAAGTCGAAAAAAATTGATTGCTTGGGTTGTATTAGATCTCCTGTTATCGCCACATAATGATGTGATTTAGTTGTCTGACCTCTCACTAGCCCAATTATAGACTAGTTCATCCATATTACCAATAATACCAGTGACCTATTTATCAATTTACAAATAGACCAATGAACAACAGTCACAAGAGCGTGACGTTTATTTGTGGTCCAGCTACTTCCAACACAGTGATCAATCAAAAGATGAAGATAGAAAACGAACAAGTACTCATTTGTGTTCATCCGTTGTTTTATAAGTCAATCAAGAATTTCAATGGAACGTGTAAAGATTTGTAAGATATTCCATATTTAAGATGATCCTCAAACACAAGTGTAAATGAGAATATATAGATGTGTGAAAGCTCATGGGTTTTCTGATTGTCATTATGTAGTGAACAAACACTCAGGTGGTCAGAGTAAAAAGTGTTTTAGAATTTGATGAAGATTACTTATGGACAACATTTACTCGGTTACGATGGATACAAGCGTAAGTTGGTAAAGTATGAAAACCATATATTAAATAATTCATTTGCACATTTTCCATCACCTGTCTCTTACAAACTCAATCGTTCATTCATTCCTATTTTTATTACAATAACTCCCTCGCTATTTACATTCCTATTCTCTTCCATTAGATCTTCTTAACCTTCAGTTGCCAGGCATTCCACTTCTGACTGGTGTAACATACTACTTATATCTGTGGATATACGAGGCATACATAACCAATTCATTGTCCATAAAATGAACATAGGAAAACTATCTGAGAACACAATTCAACGATAATACTTGAGGTTGAAAAGATGTTGTACTGACAGGAAACAACAACGGAACAACTAGAAACTGGTTATCCAGTACAAGTATTCTGAATAACTAGGGCAGGTGTTTTTAGGAAAAAAATAGTGAAGGATGTATTGTAACTCATAAACTAATTAACACGACTCCTACTTTATAAAGGAAATTACTTCTTATGATGTTCAGTCAGAGTTATTCATAATCTTCAGAAGGGGTTTTGTGGATATTATATTAATTTCGTTAGTTGAGATCATGAGTGAACTGAAATAAGACCACCATGGGAAACCTGGGAGCGCTGGACGGCTGTTTTATCTCATTGTGGAACTCCTCAGAAGTGCGTATTCACGATCCTACCCTTCCACAAGATTCGAACTCAAGACGTATCAGTCTCCCGCGCAAACGTCTAACCTTTACACCGCTGAGTTGGTCGACATCCAATGCTGTTAATGTCTAACTTCAACAAATCCATGGAATTGATTGACTCATCCACTATTGTCTTCATTGAGTTACTATCGCACAACAGACCCGGTTGAACTCCACTGGTCACTGCTTCTCACTAGAACTTCAAGAAATACCATTCGAAGTCAGTCACTAATGAGCATATGTTGATCATTATCAAAATACCATAATCTTATCAGCAGTTTTAAACTGATAATGTTATCATCAATCTTTTTTTCTTACAAATAACTACACTATTTTAAATTCAATTAGTGTTGTTTTACTTGTATCTTTCTATTGTTATTTAAGACTGCAATTGATCAGTTTCGTGTTGACAAATAGAACGAAACGCGCATTTCGGATTCCATTGCTAGCCACTATTCATATTTGTTTACAAAGAACTACATTAGTGTTTCAAACATTTCAATGAACTATTCATATCATTTATATTAGAATGATTTAATGCACTTTGGTTTTTGTAAATATTTGCCAAAAACAAAATAATGAATTATGTAAACAATAACATAAATCATCATTAAAATGTTTACTGCAAAATGACATAGAAAAAAATACCTTTTGTCAATCAACTAATTAATCATCATTACTGGTTAGAATTTATTACGATTATGTAGTGGTACTATCATACAAATTATTCATAAATAGTTTTTATTAACAAGTATGTTATTATTATTATTATCAACAGAATGGGGTTTATGAATCTCTCAAGTGCGATTGGAATCCAAGACCTACGGTCTAGCGCACGTACCCTTAACCTCTAGACCAATGAGCCGGTATTTCACGATGTTATTGTCTAAAGTCCATCGATCTATGAATGGATGTGCAAATATCCATCCATTGTCTGAAGCAGATACTTGTTTCTGTCTGACACCGATGAGTTCTACTGGTTAAGACTTCCCATTAGAACTCCGAGAATTTCCATATAAACCTAGTCATTAGTGAGCACATGTTTATTATTAATATGGATAAGTGGAGATTGTTGCGTTTTTCATTAAGACCATGAATCGTTCGATGTTTATCTCTTTAGGAAAGCCAATAAAAGTACAGCCTCTGCCAGGGGAGTCCTACTCATTGCCTTCTCGTGGCGTGGGTGTTGTTTACGAAAATGAGAGGACGAAAAGCGAATGTCCGGCGCTTTAATCGGATCCCAAACCAAATCAATGATGCACATAGGCTCCAGTACCCTGCGGGAACAAATGGCGTATGAACCAATTTTCGGTCATCGGGTACCATGAGACTGCATCTCCTCACGATGCTCCACTGCCTTGTGGGTTAAACATTTAGGTCAAAGGCTCGGGGTGTTGCCCCCTAAAAAAACCACCTGCTTCAGTCTGGGCAGCCTGGCGGTATCACAGCCCACACACAGATATGACAAACTGTCGATAATTATGGAAAATACTTTTCTCGCTTCAATTAACAATCAAACGATTCACATTATTATTATTACTATCATTATTATTCACTACGTCATTTATTCACTCTCTTTTATTCCTACTCTGTCTATCCTTATTTTTTGACTTATACAGCAGCTCGCGTATGGTGAGAATTCGGCTCTATCTAAGTGTTCTCGAGTAGAGACGTTATCAGATATGGCTCAGAATAGAAGGCAGTGGCGATCCTACTGTAACCTTCATTTACGTTCTTCATAAAAAGTGGTTGCTTTTTCGTTAAGTGAAAGATTTCTTCTGATTGTACGTTTCTGTTTCCCCCATTATTATTATTATTATCTGTTCGTTATCGTTCTTTCTTTACGCTACTTACCCTTTTTTCCTTCTCTTCAAATTCTCATTGTTTTGTGTGACACATATCTATTTGGTGCCCTCTTGTACCAATATTTATGTGTTCAAATAAATAAATAAATAAATGATCAATAGAATGAAAGATCTTTTGATTCGTAAGACATGTGTCTATAGCATTTTCGAGGTATATTAAAATGTTGGCTATAGGTGTTTGCATACGTTAACAAAATCAAGGCATAATAAAAGACCTAATCAGTGTACTTTAAACGTATCACTGTGATTCACTTAAAATAATACAATTCCAAGGTCACTGTCGCATTGAATACATACCGGAATTGGATGGAAAGTTCATCGGTGTTCCAAAACTCATAAACAATAAGAATGTTGGATTATACTCCTACGTACAAGATCTTAGAAGATTAACTAGTAAACTCACATCAATCATTCTTATGCGAATTACCGTATGAAATGATAAAGAGAAGAAAAGTCGAATATTATCTACAAAATGAGCTATTCTTATTAAAAAAAGACTACATCGAACAAAGTGGACGCCTCCTTTATCTTCACCTGCATGAAAACCAACTAGCGATGGAATGCCACAATATATCTTTGCTTATATCAATGCATGTGGGCAATTGTGAACACATTTTAATTGGGAAAATGCTAAGATTCTGTATAGAAAGAACGCTAAGAATGACAGAAAATTTTCGGGAGCTCGACGCTCATCTCAATCAGTAATCAATAATCATTGAGAAATCGATTCAATTCATTGAACAACTAGAAAAATAAATGACAGTTATATATAACCAATAATCAGATGAAAGGGAGTTACAATCAAGGATACTTGGGAACAACTGGAAAGGAGAACTCAGAACAGAGTTGGTTCTAGATTTCTGATCAACGGCTTATGCTCCAAAGGGGTAACAAACGTATCTAGGTAAGAATGTTGTGTATGCTACTTCTGTCGACAGACATAAGTAGTATGCAACACCGAGCAGAAATGGAAAACCTGGCAGCGGAAGTTCAAAAAGCTCGAATTAAAGAGAATAGAAGTGAAAATAGAAAAAAATTGTGAATTGGAAAAGTCAAAAAGAATGTGAAGGATAAATGATGTAACTATGCTAATGAAGTAATCAGTATTTTGCGAAGATATTCTGTAGTTTTATGTTTAAAATACATCTGGTAGTTCCCACATATAGTTCTCCTTCGCAAAAAGCATTATCGTTAGTTTCCAATAATTTACTGGGCTAATGTCATTTTATAATTACATTTTGTTTTAATATAAATTTTGATTTACATTTGCAACCTAAAGTGAAAATTAGCCTGTTATACAACAAACATTTGGTGTTACTTCTGATGATTGTTTCCTTCCATATGTGTAAAAAATCTATTACTTACTAATTTTCTTTAAAACAACAATAAGCTACTAAAATGCTGACTATTATTGTTTATTCGAAGTGTTTAGATGGTTGAGAAGCTCTATGCTGTGACGAAACACTAGTTCAATATTCGTCTTCAAAACGAACAGTCTGTGTTAGATACAATTTATAAATCAAACGGTTGCAAGTTAACCGTTAGGAATAATCACTGAATTTCTTAGTATCAGAAGGGATTTTGTGGAGATTTTAGTAACTTTAATAGTTGAATTCGCGAGTCAATGTAAGCTAGACTGCCATTGCGAACGTGAAAGAAGTGAATGGTTGATTCGTACTAGTATGGGACTCCTCAGCAGTGCGCATCTCCGATCCTACAAACGCGATTCAAACCGAAGACCTTCGGTCCAGCGCTCGGACGCTTAACCTTTACACCACTGAGCCTGTCAGCATCTAACTGTGTTAGTGTCTAGCTTCAACTAATCCACTAAATTGAGTGACCCACCCACCATTATCTTCAATGTGCCACTATCTCACAACAGACCCGACTGAACTCCACTTATCACTATTTCTCACTAGAACTTCAGGAAATACCTCTTGAAGTCACGTATATATAATTTTATACAGTAATCTGACTTCACTAAAAGCATACCCATATTCTTTGATGGTCTGAATGATATCCATCATCAACTTATTTAAATGAATAAATATTATTATTCATATATCAATAAAATGTACACACAATAATCAGATAAATTATGCATTAAAATAATTTCATTCAATATATATTCATATTTAAAGCGTTGAAAATTATACATCGTTCAATAAAGCGTTTTCAATTAAACTATTTTCCAAACTTATAATTACAAGTAACCTAGAAAGAAAAAGAGAGGGATATAAAGAGAGTGAGAAAGAGAACGCCCAGAAGTTTATACGAGGGATAGAGAAGAATAGCGCATTCAGAAGAGTAGGGGAAGGATAACAAGAGAGAGAGAGAGAGAGATAGAATGAGAGATAGTAATGAGGAACGGGTAGACATGCGACAGAGAAATAGAGCGCAGGCAGAAGAATAGGGGAAGAATAACGAGAGAGAGAGAAAGAGGGGGAGAGAGAGAGGGAGAGTGGATGATTGATAGATAGTAATGTCTTCTTTTCACCGGTAGTGAAAATTCTGTTTCACCTATTCTATATTATCACATACATGAAATTGTATATTTATTCATAAACCAACAATGATAGAATCACTATCATATATAATATGATATTCATTCATTTCATTAAATTATAAAACTTTCAATGGTAATGATCATTATATTTAGTATGATTCATTGAATTAGATTCATTGAAATGAGCTGTTTTCCATAATAAATGAATTAATGTTTTAGGTAATATAAATTCAAATAATTTATTATTTCTATTCATATGTTGTTCTAAATCATTTGGATTTATTGATGATTTAGCTAATTTATATAGATAGAATGCTAATTATTAAAAGAAAGAAAAGAAAGAAAAAAGAAAACAAAAACAAAAACAAACAAACAAAAACAAAACAAAAGAATAAATAACAATAAACATGAGATTAAACATGAAAATATCTTTTGAAAACTATATGATATTGCAGTTTAACCAGGTCTGTTGTGAGATATCAATTCACTGAAGAAAATGGTTTATGGTGGCACAACTTCGTGGTATGGTTGAAGTTAAACATTATCACGATTGGATGCCGGCTCAGTGGTCTAGTTGGTTAAGCACCTGGCGCGAGATTGATAGGTCTTGAGTTTGAATTTCGCGGGGTGAGAGATCATGGATGCGCACTGCTGAGGAATCCCTTACTAGGACGAAACGACCGTCCAATGCTTCCAGGTTTTGAATGGTGGTCTAGCTTCACTTGACTCATGATTTCAATCTGTTATATTGAAAAGTTTGAATTCATGAATCTCCTGGAGTGAGATCGTAGGTGTGTACCGCTAAGGCGTCCGATACTAAGACAAAATGTTTGTCTAATGTTTTTAGGTTTTTCATGGTAGTCTAGCTTTAATTGACTTATGAATTCAACTATTGAAATTACTAAAATCTTTACAAAACTCCTTTTTGAGAATATATTATATTTCAAAGTTCAAATTTCAGACTCGATGTAATACATATTTTGTAGTTATTTTTAGTAGTTGAATTGATGAGTCAATTGAAGTTAGACTATCAAGAAAAACCTGGGAAGCACTTGATGGTTGTTTTGTTCTACTATGGGACTCTTCATCAGTGCACACCCACGATCTCGCCTCATGGGATTCGAACCCTTAGCTTATGTGTCTCGCACAAGTGCGCCATATAGTCGAGAGGTATGTGTTCCAGAAGGCTTGAGCCCATCATAGGTATGCTCAGAGACGTATTGATGTTGTTTAAAAAATTTCTAATGCTGCAGTTCGTTGACGTTCCGTCTTTATATGACCCAAGCTTTTGGAATTTAGTTTGATCACTCAGTAGGGAATTCATCTTATCTATGTAGTCTATCTTGTTTAGAATAACGATGCCCGATCCATTATTATGTTTGGTGATAGGAATGTGTTCATTCAATTTTTGCTTGCGAATAGCTTCACGATGTCTATCAGTCAATATACTATGTGTGTATACCAATTCAACTGCTCCTGTGGAGCTAATTTCATAGACCGTACTCAGTGGGCTTTATTTTTGCGTGTTCGTGAATATGTACCAGCATCGTTAGGAAAAGAAGTCACTAAATCGATCAACAGCACTATCCTTTCTCACTTGGTAGATAATGAACATCATATCAAAATAGAGGAAGCTTTCTCTGTTTTATATCAAGTTCCAAAATATCTACCTCAAGGATCTACATCACGGTTACTCTACATAGCCCAAGCCATCTAGATCAACTCCAGAAAACCAAACTTATGTATCCAGAAAAGGTATAGCCAGCCTCTACATTTGCTGGATCACTGAATACCTAAACTGAATATTATGAATATCTTGCCCCCTTCTTTTTTTGATTGCCTTTATCTTAATCTTCACATCCATCATTCCTAATTCGTTTATCATAATTACCGTAATATCCCCCTTACTACATATTATATTCACACAACAATATTATTATCATTGCTATCTCAATTGACAAGATGATATTCTCCTACAATGCACTTTATTCAAAAAATTTTCTTTACATTTTCGTATTTACTATATTACTATATTACTATTAACCTTTCTGATATGGATCAACATATGGTCATTAGTATCTAGCTTTAAGAATTATTTCCTGGAGTTCTAGTGAGAAGTATTGACCAGTGAAGTTCAACTGGTCTATTATGAAATAGTAACTCACTGAAGACAATAGTAAATGTGTCGTTCGATTTGGTGGATTAGTTGATGTTAGACATTAACACTGTTGGGTACCAGCCAGCTCAGTGGTTTAGAGGTGAACCGTCTACGCACAAAAGTAATAGGTCCTGGGTTCGAATCTCGCGAGGCGAGGTCGTGGATACGCACTGCTGAGTAGTCCCAATGTTTCCAGATTTTCCATGTTGATCTAATTTCAATTCACTCATGATCTCACATACTAATAGTTTTATTAATATGAATAAAGAATTAATTTAGTATTTATTTATTCTTATGAATATAAATACTCTCAGTCAATTTCCTATGATGGATACATTTTATTATGTATTACTTATTATATAATATGATAATGTATCACATTGATTTCATTAAAGTACTCCATTTTATCAATAATAATACTATTGTTAAGTAGGAGAAAATAAACGATTAACGATTTAATTGCTTTTCTTTTCTCTCTTTTTTCTTTCTCTTTTTTTGTCTTTCTTTCAAGTGCTTTTCTTTTAATTATTTATGTACTACTTTTATGTCGTTCATTATGAATTCCAGTGAGCAAACAAAAGAGGTTACAATTTTTATTGTGTAAAGGAAAAGATGGTAGTGTAGTGAACAATCAATGATTTGATTTGACAATGACTGATATATATGAGTAGTGAAGTTAGGTATGTAAATAAAATTATTAACCGATAGCATACGGAGTTTGATGATTGAAAATGTGAGAAATATGTCGATGTGAAGTTTTGTTTTTATTTTTCATGATCTGTGTACTTGACATGAATCAATAATGAAGAAAAAGTGTTTAACACTAGTTTTATTTGTAGTTAGCAACCAACTAACAATGTCTATTTATAGAAATCAAAACAATTTTCTGTCAACTAATATCAAAGTCAAAATTGTCAATACGAACGTTCAGACAGTTTTAGTGTACGGAGCTGAAACTTGGAGAACTACTACGACCAAGTATTTATAAATAGTTATCTACGCAAGATACACAACATCCATTGGTCGGATATCATTAGCAACAACCAGCTTCTTGCTGAAGAGGAAATTAAGAAATGGATAGGACATATATTACGAAAATCACCAAACTGCATCACGAAGCAAGCTCTAACTTGCAATCCTGAAGGGGAGCGGAAGAGAGAAAGGCCAAACAACACATAACGTCAGGAAGTAGAATCAGACATGAATAAGAACTGAAAAAAACTGGAAAGGATTGTCCATGACAGAGTTCAATGGAGAATGCTAGTGGGCAACCAATGTTCCTCCACTAAGGAGAACAGCTGGAACTATCCTATGTTTAGAATACGCTAATAAAAGTATTGAATCGTTCATTACGAGTGTGATTTAGATTTTGAAACAACGATGAACATTTGTAGCTCAGAATTACGTATTTAGTATAGTCTCATTCTCTGCGCTAGATAATGCTATTGAGGTGCTTGGGTTCTGTAAATATGATATTAGATATGTAATAAGTGATCTGAGATGTGATGCAGTCATAAACTATTATCTTTAATCATTATTAAAGACAATAAGTTTCTTTAAAAATAATAAATGAATTACACATTTCACTTACCAAGCTCATTATCTTCAAAACCAAGACTATCACCAAGTATTTCATTAATTCTTTGAATTCCTTCAATTTCAACATCTACAATCTATACATATATAAAGAAAATAACTCATCAAATAATGAGTGACATAATAATTTAAATAAAGTAATTCAACTTTTTAGATAATGACATCATCCACTTGCATAACCTTCCTATATCTTTCAGGTCTTAGATTTTGACGCGAAATTCATTCACCCATTTGTCTAAATAGAATCTTGGCATTATAGCTAATATTAGTTCGTGATGTAAATCATGAATCGGATGCCTAATCCTAATCATAGTCCCTGTTATTCACACAAGTTTATAAACTTCATTTAGTTCTAGTAAGTAGGTGGACATTCTCAACGTCACTTTAACGTCAATCACAGAAATTAGATTTACGGTTTCGATCACGAACTGACATCAGCTATAATGCCAAAAACTCTGTTTATCTGATTGAATGAGTGAATTCCGCGCCAAACTCCACGACCTGTTATCTTATACGTGACTGATTCATTCATAAATTATAGTCTCGCCTAATTTTCTATTGGAACCAATCAATAAAGGATATAACGATATAGAGTTACCAATTAAAAATATGTCAAGGAATCAAGTCAACATAACGAGTTAAGCATTGAGCAACATATGAATAAATAAATGTTAATCACTATACATTATATTAGAAGTTGTTTCAAGTCTAAATATTGAACTGATAAGAAAAATTACACATTTAACCTTTATTAATTCACTCTATCACTGATACCGTTTAGAGTTCCATATGTTTATCAGAGGGTGAGTATACTGAACAATTATTATTATTATATGATTTAACTGTTGTGAAACATAATATTTGTGGGCAGAAGATAGGGATACATCTATATATTGCAGTGGTATTTCTAATATACTTAACATATACGGTTGGAATTTCGGAGATGAACTCACAGTTCCGAAATATAATTAGTGAATTGATTGGTGAGACTATACTGTGCGGCAGTTCGTTCTGTTTTAATTTACGGTTGCGAAACGTGGCCATTAAGAGTTGAAGATACTCGTAAGCTACTAGTATTTGACCATGGATGCCTTAGAAATATTGCTAGGATGACCTGGCAAGTAATAGTGGGGTTAGACGCAGGGTATTAGGGAATGATGGTCAATCAGTTGATGAGGTTGTGAATCTTCATCGACTGAGATGATTGGGCCGCGTGTTACGTGTGCCTGAACACTGATGACCACGACGTGCAGTGCTAATTGGCGTTGGGAATGGTTAGAAGAAAGTTAGGGTTAGCGAAACCAAAACGTATCAGTGCTTGAAGTCACTAACTTCTAGTCTGAGTCATGTTGGTAGATGTAGACTACTTGGTTGGATACTGTGTGTGACATAGCTCAGAATCGATCACAATGGCGTAGGTGCATACTTTCTCTGTCTAACATAAAAGTAGGCTGTAAAATAACAAGACATAATATGAATTCATAAACTCATAATTTATGTTAGACAAAGCCTATTCAACATACACAAACTTTTTAGATAGAATAATCATGATTATTGTAGCCTATTATTAAGAATCTAATGTAATATGAGTCGGAATATATTAGGATGACAGAGATATATGACTTGCCATATTGTTTCAGTATTATTGTTTCTTATTCTTTAACTCGGATCATTTTCTCTTGGTAGACTGTACGATCTGAAGATAAATTAACCAGTCAATTGACTGTTGTCATAATATTCACTCTTTGTCTAGTCAATCGCTTAAGGCATTCTTAATGTATACAGTGTAATTAGTTCAATTAATGAGACCGAGTTAGTTTCTTATACGAATTGGTTAAACCAAGGAGGACTAGTCAGACATGAGATAGGTCACTACTTAATGATCATTTAAATGTAAATCTCTTGATCCCATAGGTCTAACACAATACAAATAGCTCAATGGTTACGTCTCAAAATGTAAAGTTGTACGACTCGGGTTCCGGATTCAGTTTATTAAAAATTATATGTAAATTTTACGGACTAATTATATTTATCATGAAATTTAGGTTCATAGTTCCCAGTCATTTAGAACAGTAGCCACATTGCAACCAACGATAAAGGACTAGACATATGTGATATTATTCACTACTCAGAGTACAATCAATTGTTAAAGATAAGAAAATTGAAACAATGAAGATATCAATTATTTAAACCTAGTTCGTTTTTCCAGCTTGATTTTATAATTAAAATCAGAGATGGATGAGGGTTAGCAGTGGAGTTTAGAACGCACCTTTCGTCCAGTCCGAGGCTCATCAGCTGAATGTACCTGGATTCTAGCGTTGATGTTAAAACCCCAACTAGAACATAGTACCACTTGCTTTAAATGCCATCATGATATCCAATAAGCTACTGAGGCCAGATAGTCACTAGCATGTGCAATGGAGTGAATTTTTAGTTCATTTTGTATTGATTGATTGAATATTCTATTAGATGTGAAGGCGGGAATCGACAAAGCAAGAGCAGGATATCTTAAACGGAAGAACATCGAGAACTCAAAACAAATTCCAACCAATACCAAAGTCAGAATTTTCAATTCAAATGTCAAGACAGTTCTACTGTATAGGGTGGAAACTTGGAGAACTACAAAATCCATCATCCAGAAGATATAAGTGTTTATGTTGGAAACGTCAGATCCCCAGAACTCACTTGGGAAAGAACCTAATTTTGTAATTTTATTTAAAAAATTTGAATTTCTTTGTTTCCGCGCTAAAGGCGCTCTTGTCAGCTTCATGTCATACTTCCCACTGGGAAATATCTTGAATGCTATTAGTCCGGTGCGTCTTTTAGTATGCTGTTTGGTGACTCTCCCCAAGGACGGTTTTGTACTGTATATATACGTTTTGAATTGTGTTTGTTGTTATCGCTTGTTTTTGGCTGTTTGTAGAATACACTTCCCCATTCCAAGCTTGGACTTCTCCCTCTAGTTAGCGGGGCTGCGACGCATCATTAGCTAGCTTACTGGTCTTTGGTCACCGAGTCGTGTTTCTCGTTCGTAGATTAAGTGAACTCGTGATAGCTTCAACCCTAGCAGTTTATTAACAGTTTTCTATGCAAAATACTTCGGATCCGTTGGCCAGACACTATGAACAACAACCTTCTGTGGGAGAGAACAAACCAGATCCCAGCGGAGGAAAAAATTTGGAAGAAACACTTATAGTGGATAGGACACAAATTGAGAAAAGCACCCAACTGCGTCATAAAGCAAGCCCTCACTTGGAGTCTTCAAGGAGTAAGAGGAAGACCAAAGAACACATTACGTCGAGAAATGGAAACAGACATGAGAAGACTGAAGAACAGTTGGATAGAACTAGAAGGAAAGGCCCAGGATAGAGTGGATTAGAGAATGCTGGTTGTCAGCCTATGCTCAATTGGAAATAACAGGCATAAGTAAGTAAGTAATAGATATCGAGGAAAGAGTTTGAACCGAACGTTACTAGGTTCACATCGCGAAACAATCATCAACTTTGGCATATAAGTACATTTAACGGATGAGTCTCAAATAAAACGAAATGCGCATCCTGAATTCCATTGCTAAACACCATTTATCTTTACTTATAATAATGATGACGTAAATCAATATCAAGACAATTTGCACAACATACACATATATCTATAAAAAAAAGTGATTAACTACAATTCTAAATGTCAATAAAAAGATTCATAAAACTAACAAAAAATAAATGATTATATCATTATTTTTATACAATCACTTATTGATTAATAGTTACTGTTACCATGACAACAGTGAAATATTTTAAATAAAAAAAAATAGTTTGGCAAATTGTTTTTGGAGAACAAAAAACAACAATATGATGAATTGATTTAAATGACTTTTATAAATTAAAAAAGGAAAAAAAAGAGAAAAATCATATTAACATGTGATACATATATTACGTCATACAGATAGTAATTCATTACTCCATAATTACTTTATATGGTAAATATTTTTATTCACTATATGATAGGTTAATTAAGTGAATTGTTATTATGTCTACAGTTTAAATTCTTAAAATATTCTGAGTATAAATTAAGATCATGAGTCAGTTGAAGCTAGACCACTATGGAAAACCTGGAAGCACACTGTTGGATTTCAGCTCAATGGTCTAATGGTTAAGTGCTTGTGCGCGAAACCAGTAGGTCTTGGGTTTGAATCTCGTAAGGCGAGGTCATGGATGCGCACTACTGAGAAGTCTCACAATAAGACGAAACGGACGTCCAGTGCTTTCAGGTTTCCTATAGTAGAGTAACTTCAGTTGACTCATTTTTCAATGGAAAAATTCATCTCAAAAGTTTTCAGTTAAACAATCTATGAAAACTAGGGAACAGTAGAAAGCTATTTCATTTCAACACTTCACTTCTCACCAGTATACATTCAAGTATATTGAAAATATTAGCTAATGAAACATCATAGTTAAAATAATCGATAATGTAGTTAAAATATATTAATAAATGCCGTTTTGTTATACACTATATGAACCGATTTTATCGTTTATAGCCCTAAAGTTCAAAAAAACTGATAGTTTATTTAAAGACTTATAGTCATTTAAAAGCGGATTTTTTTCATGAATGGAATGGACAGTCAAGTTTACTCCACAAGTTTATCTCAAATAACAGACACTTCAGTTAAAGGAGGTTTTCATGTTTACTGATTTTACAGTATTCCATTTAAACTAATTTTATGCAGCTTCATAGATTGTGTGTCAGATAATACTGTGAAAAGAGTTATTAGATTTCAAGAGTGTACAACATAAGGTGTTAAATTAAAATAATATTTAATATAAGGCCCAACATTTTCTTCTAGTAAGATTGAGAATCTATTTCTAATTCCATGTTTGTTGTAGCTAACTGACAGAAAGATATTTGAGTTGTGGTGACAAATAATATGCTTTTCATGATAGCGGTTTACTTAAATGATAATACAGACTAACTTAAATCAGGTAACTATGGAATATCAAAAACACTATGCAAATGTTTTATCCCAGTGTAAGACTCATCAATAGTTGGCATTCATTACTCAATCGGCGGTCTAACTTAGAAGGTTCAGGACAAGCAAAGAGTGACTAACGTTTAGGCTATTTGGTCGGTATCCAATTGTTTTCATATCCAATCATCTTGTACTACCTTCAATAAACAAGTGCCTCACACTAGACATTATTGAACTGTAATAGTTAATGCTCCTCATTAGAACTCTGGAAAATATCATTCGAATTCAATTCCTAATCAAGAAGATCAACATTGAATTCTAGCAAAAAATAAGTAAATACTTCATTACGATTAGTCAATAGAACAGTGTATTATAAATCATTCAATTTAATTGTCTGAATTATGTATCGGTCTAATTCCAAATTAAAGGAAAGCTAAATTTTTTATTACATCAGTTAATATATTAATGTAAGATCAAAATTGTAAGGATAGTCTATGGATAAATTCTGGGAAGCTTTATGAAGCTCAGAAAAAGTCGAAGATATTCCATTTAATCCTCTTTTGGAAGAATATTCCAGAATCCCTAAGTTCAGCTTCCCTATTGAACAGTTGATAATAACCTCTTACATCTGGATTAGTGAACTCTATAAATACCTAATAGTTTTGTACAATAACTGACATCATTTCAGAATAGCATTCCATTCACTTGTCTTCTATTTTCTCATTTGCAACTTGAGAGGGTTTATGCGTTTGACTAATCAAGTAATTATATGGGTTTTTTGTGGATATTATAGTAATTTCAATGGTTAAGATCATGAGTCAGTTGAAGCTAGACCACCATGGAAAACCTGAAAGCACTGGGCGACCGTTTCGTCCTATTGTGGTACTCCTCAGCAGTGTGCATCCACGATCCTGCCTTGCGAGATTCGAACCCGCGCAAACGTCTAGTCTTTGCACCACTGAGGTGGCCAACATGCAACGATGTGAATGTTTGACTCCAACTAATCCATGAAATTGACTGACACATCCACCACTGTCTTTAGTGAGTTACTATCACACATCAGACCTTGTTGAACTTCACTGGTCACTGCTTCTCACTAGAACTTCGAAAAATATCTCTTGGAGACCGTCACTAGTGAGCATATCATGATTATTATTATAATTATCAGAGAGGGGTTTTCTGGTTATCATGTTAATTCTATAAATGCTAACTTAATGATTTTTCTTCTAGAATTCTAGAAAGAAAGGTTGAAATAGATGTTTGATTCTTCGGAATTAGTGGATAAAAACAAACAAACATCTACCTTAGAAACATATCAACTTAATACTGATACATTGATTATTCTAATTATAAATTTGTTCTTTAGTGTTGTATTCAAATGCAACAAAATGCACAAAAAGTACAATCACTCAAATTACGGCCTAAATAAAACTTGAAATTAATACCAATCACACACACATACACACACACATACACATGCATAGATACACATGAAATATACATCAGTTGAAATGTTCTACATCAAGTACAATTTCTGATTGTTATATGGAGTGAAAATTCAATTTCATTCGACAATATAAGACATTGATTGCTTGTTTTTGTAATGTACTTTGATGTGATATAAAAGAAACAAAAAAAGAGTCTTTTCATGAATAGAATGAAAGCGTGAAAATATATAGTCTCTAAGTTTACATTAAATAAGTGAAATATAATTGATAATGGAATTGACGATTTTGCTATTTTGTTGTATTTAAGTCTAATCCGCTAAAATTTGAGCTATAAACATTGATGCATTTAAACTAAGGTAAATGTACCGGGCTCGAATATAGAAGTGGATATTAACTTTACAGTAAGGGTGCCCCCAAATGCCCTGTTATGGCCGAGAGTGGGGTGGGCCCGCCCTCCTTCTCGAAATGCTCTCACACAGCCACGCGTATACAGCCTCTGCCAGGGAAGTCCTACTCACTTCCTTCTCGTGGCGGGGGTGTTGCTCACGAAATTGAGAGTACAAAAAGCGAATGTCCGACGCTCTAACCGGATTCCAAACCAATGGTGCACATGGGCTCCAGTATCCTGCTGGAACAAATGGCGTATGAACCAATTGTTGGTCACCGGCTACCATGGGACTGCATCTCTTCACGATGACCCACTGCCTTGTGGGTCAGACCTTAAGGTCAAAGGCTCGGGGTGTGACTCCCTAAGTGTGCACCCGGGCAGTATAACAGCCCTCATACAAATCGAATGAGATTTGTGTGGCGCACATGTATTTGGTGCCTTCTTGTACCAGTGTTTGTTTGTTTAAATGAAATAAAATAAAATAAATTACAGTGAGAGTATGTCTAATTGACAAAGTTGAATTGTGATAGAATGAATGTTCTAAATTCCATTGCCACCTAACTTACATCTATTTTGTGTAAACGTATGTCGTAATATCAAAGTCATGCCAAAATATCAGTAATGAAATAAACCAAACCATTAAAAATGAAATGGCATTTAAATCATTCCACTTGCTAACGTACTTGATGATATTATTGTCAGTTCAGTTTGTGGTTTATAAGTGAATGCTACTGTAAAATGAACGACTAGGAAAAAACACACATTATGCTCTCTGTACAGTTTTAAATTGTCTGTTGACTCTCTGATAATAGTAAATAATAGTGAAATGAAACTTTACCAATGATAAGTGAAGATTTTAGAATTGATAAGCTTTACAATGAAAATGTTTACGTTTGAAGTATATATAGATATGGGGAACAAAATAAAGTGATATCAGCACACAGTAGAACAGTTTTAATCAATTTTGTAAGTTATCTTTTTAGCTATTCATCATGTTTGTATGAAAACAGTAATTCTATGTTGAACTGGTGATATTGTACTGTAGATCACCAAGATTGATGATCTATGTCGAATGATTGAAGACCTACTCGAGTTACTGAGACAACCACCTCATTGGCCAGCCCATGGTATATGATTAACTGATTCGCATCGGTTGTCCTTGATCTTGACAAGGATCGATGATCTGTTCGATATTCAGTGACCCAACTGCCGGGGGATTTGGCTACGGCTCACTGGCCCTACAGCACGATCAACATCCATTGAAATTAATGATATCTCAATGGTTGAGTTCATAAGTCAGTTGAAGCTAGATCACTATGGAAAACCTGTAAGCACTGAACGACCATTCCGTCCTACTATCGGACTCCTCATGATCTCAACCATTGAAATTACTATAATATCCACAAAACTCCTTCTGATATTAATGATATTTGTCTTGATCCCAACGTTACTAAACTCCATCAATTACAGAATTATTAATGATAACGACATAAATCTATAAAGTTTGAATTATATTTAAACATTAAAATTATAATTATTATTGTTTACCTCATTTTCTTCTAAATTTCCATCTTGTTTAAAACGAATAGTTCGTTTGCCTGATCCAACATGACTATTTCTACTTTTTGAACGTGAACTTATCATATCTAAATTGTATAGAATGTACAAAAATGTAATTATATGACAAGTCAGTAAAATATTGACTCTTATGTAGTATAAAATTATTTAATATTACATTATTAAAATTCTCTAATTAGATGAATACTGGCTAGCAGTGAAAATTAGGACACGTGTTTCGTCCTATTTCGGACTCGTCAACCAAATGTACCCGCATTTCAGAGTTGATGTCCTCCCCGGGACTCGAACACAATAACGTTCGTTTCAATTGCTATCCTTAACAATAGCTACAGATTCTTGGGATGAAATCTTTGATAAAAATCATACTTTATTAAGTAGTATTCAAATATTTAATGGATTGAACATAGAAGAAATTGTAAGTATATTCAGGCACTTCTCTTAAACTAATTTGATATTTCATGGTTGCTTTATATCTGTGTATATGGAAGCCTCTTTTATTCACAAAGTATTGTTGAGATAAGGTGGTGGTTGGAGGTAGTCTACAGGAAACCCCAGACCCGAGTTTCATGCTATTTGGCACTCGTCAGCAAGGTGTACCTGTAATCTCGAGGGAACTGGTGCTCCCTGAACGATTCGATTCGGTTTCACCAAGCTTCACAGTCAGAGATGTTGCCACTGAGCTATCTAATTTGCTGAAATTTCATTATCACACAGATTGTTAAACATATCTTGTGAGTCTTATCAGCCCTTGTGATCTGGTGTGTGACAAAATCTAAGCACGGATACAAAAGGCTCGATTTAAAGTGATGTATTTTGCGCTATACATTTTGAACAATCTGGTCAAACATATGTGTCAAGGCATTTTATACAAAAAATCAATTAAATTATTCGTGAAGCAAATACTATACTCCATCGATACAGAGAGATAAAATTGTGAAGATAAATACCAAAGCAGTCTAAATAGTATCAGTAGTAGTAGTAGTATCAGTAACAGTAAAAAGGATTGGATATAGATTTTATGTATCATGAAGAAGAAACCAAACAAAAGAAAAAAGTTTAAAATAATTTCGTCTTCCAACGAACAGGTGAGTACACTGTATACATATCTACTCAGTACGAATTCATGGCTGTAAAACGTGACTTTTAAAGACAGATGACACTTGTAGTTTACCAATATTTAATAACAAATCACTTCAAAGCATTAATCGAGTATGTTGTGCTCATTGAATAAGTGGTGCCTAGATTAAAATCAAGGTATTATGTAAGGATAACATGTCCGTTAATAAGATTTTAAGCCTTCATCTACTGAGATGATGATGACAGTCAGAAAGCAAACAAATGTCGACTTACACTCAGTTCTACTCTTCATATGAAAACATTAAATAAGCGACAAAACAAATTGGTACATACTGAGTATTATCTATTTAGTATGACAGTTGTAAAGATTAGTGAATTTTTACAAAGATCACAAACAAATCTAAGTTACAGAACTATTGAAAACTCTAGAAACACTGGACAGACATATTTAATTTGAGTTTAACTGTATCAGGTGTCTCGAAGGTAAAGATGGCCGCGCAATACCACTGATTCATTGCATTTAGACATATACACTAATGCATAACAACTTGATAGTCTAGAAGTTAAGAGTTTGTGAATACGAGACTAAAGGCCATGAGTTCGATCTCCAGTGCTATCGTCGTGGGTGTACATTGCTGAACTTAATAAACGTTTCTATTCACTTGGCATGTGGAATTTATGAATAGTTGTAATTTTAATATTTACATATCTATACTTCCATTTCATTGAAATGGTGTTACATTGATTACATAACAAATATTGTCTATCATACTAATAAATTGTTTATTTTTATAATTTCATCATAATCACATGAATGTATTTGTGTTCATGTGTGTGTGTGTGCGTACATGCGTGCATGATTGTGTGCATAGTGTGAGTGGATGTAGGAGAGTAGTCACGATAATAATGGTTCCTTTTTGTTGCAATGAAAATTGATTTCTTAATATGACTGTTTTTTGTTTTGTTTCTTCGACTTTTCTATCTCTAATCATTTAATATTTCGTTTTACTTGTATTAAAAGATTTTATTCTTGTTGTTGTTGTGGTGGTGGTGGTTGTGGTTATTATTGTTGATGTTGATATAATGTGTGAATATATATATGTATATAGAAGTGTAATAACTCATTGATGAATAACGGAAAACAAGACAGGTTTATATGAAACATTACTTTCTCGACATTGCCTTAAGTTACAAGCTTTATAAGCAAAGGTGGATAGTGGATAGCAGTGGAATCCAAGACACGCGTTTCGACCTATTTGGGACTCGTCATCTGGATGTACTTGCATCCGAGTTGATGTTCAATGTGGAACTCGTACCCAGTACCGTTCGCTTCAAATGCCATCACGTTATGTACTTACATACTGAGTCCCCATGGTCACTTGCTTGTATAATGAGGTGAAGTTTTAATTCACATGGTATTGTTTGTTTGAATCTTTCCATTGTTATTTGGGACTGCAATTTATCATTCTCTTATTGGCATATGTACATCCTGTGCGGACTGCTTCGATATTGCCTTAATTCACAAGCTTTATAAGCAAAGACAGTAACTATTAGTGAAATTTAGGACTCATGTTTCTTCTTATCTGGGACTCGTCAGCTGGATGTACCTGTATCTCAGAATTGATTTTCAATCTGGGAATCGAACCCACTAACGTTTGCAGTACAATCCGCATAGGATGCACTTATGCCAATAAGAGAGAGACTGATCAATTGCAGTCTTAAATAACAATATGAAGATACAAGTAAGCAACATTGAGTGAATTTAAAACTTCACCACATGGCACAAGCAGGTGACTATCGGGACTCAGTAGCTAAGTGGATAACTCAATGGCGCTTGAAGCGAACGTTACTGGGTACGCGTTCTAGAGTGATCATTAACTCTGGGATGCAGGTACATCCAGATGACGAGTCCCAAATAGGACGAAACGCGTGTCCTGAATCCCATTGCTACCCACTATCCATTTTTGATTATTTAGAAATTAGTTTAATTACAATGTGTTCTGAACCCTGAACATTGTATGTCACATTAGGTCTAAGTTTATTTAGAAGAAGTTACTATGTAAAGATAGTTGGTTATGGAAAATTGTATTAACTAGAAAACAAAACTAATGTGGATCGAACACGCTAAGTCATCACTGGTTATAAATATTTTTGGAAAAAATATTGATTGCTTGGGTTATTTTCGGCTACGTGTTATCAATCCGTAATGACGAGAAAGCAGTTGTTTGACCTCCCACTAGCCCAATTATCGACTAGTTCATTAATTCTTCCAATAATACCGGTGACCTGTTTATCAGTCTACAAACAGACCAATGAACAACAGTCACAAGATCTTGACGTTTATTTGTGCTTCAGCTACTTCCAACACAGTGATCAATCAAAAGATGAAGATAGAAAATGGACAAGTGCTCTATTGTGTTTATTTCCATTATGACACAAAACTAATGTTTGAGATATCTGACCATATAGCAATACAGTGAGAAGATTACAATATGAACATAACTTAGATATAAGTGAAACAAAACAAGTGATGATTAAACAAATCACAATCCTTCGTATGATAGTTTAAAAGGGTATACTGAAACTATCCAAAAATGCCATTTGTGACTAGTCCTAAACAAATGTCTATTGTGCGTTATACTGTTTCTCTCAGGTCGTCAAGACCATCCCTCATGGAGTTTCCTTCTGATGCAACTCAAGAGCAAGCATTCTTCCACAATGAAGAGAGCCAGGATGTGATAATCATCTTTCTGTCATTAATAGAAATCGATATCATCTCTTCCGCTACCAGTTTTATTGATTTACATCCCCATAGTACTGTCCTACGTTTCTTGACTGATATCATTGGTAAGATATTTATTTAATCATAGAAATTAAAAGTTTCGTGTCTTTGATTTCTTTAGAATTAAAAACAAACCATTCATTCAATATTTCTTAGTTTTGGTCATGGTTGATATTCCTTTGTGGTATAGATTACTTTTAAAATTGAAAACATTTTCAATTGCAAATAAGGCTTAAAAAATTTCATTTTGAAGAAAATATCACTGGAAACTTATCATAATTGAGATTTAATTTGAAGAAAGTGTGTTGAGAATTTTTGAATAATCTCGTGAAATTAAAAGTTACATTTCTAAACCGTTGTTGCTACCTTGACATGCTGGTCTAGCTTGCATATTGTGATGAACCAATCAAGCAACACTGGCTGGAACAATCGTTTCTCAAGGTCCTACCATGCCAGACAGGTCGGTTGAAGAACAGTAAGACTAAAAGCAGCAAACCCAAGGTCTGAGGACGAAGTTGCACTGCAAACTGTACAGTGGTGTGACGGCAGTAAGTTGTTTCCTTCAGACAACCAGCATAACAACGATGCTGCCTTCCTACAAGGAGGGGTGGGGTTAGAAAAAGTCCACCCTAGAAATGCTCAACTTGCCTTATTCCACGGATATCCGTCTCCGGTGGTACGGTCTCAACAAGTACGAAGCTAACACTAAAACTACCCACAGAATGGTCGTGCATGACTGATTTTAAGCACTACAGTCACGATATCAGATCACTAAGACCACTTTTAATCCGATTCCGTTTTCAGGTACCTTCAGAAGAACCCTTCCACGGTATGGCCAACCGGGAAGTGATAACCGCCCTCATACCTCTAACACGACTCAAGACCATTTTATTCATAGTCAGCCTTTCTCTTCACTTCCTATAATTCCTCCTAAAACGACTGAAAAGTCACATTTAACGAATTTACTCCAGAAGTTTAAACGATATTTTGATAAGATATTATACAAAAGACTTCAAATGATAAATCTGCATATTTGAACTTGACGGAGTCTATTTCGATTTGAGTGATCATCCGATAAAAATACAATAAGACTTCAAATAGATCATATAGCTTAAAATTAAATACAGAAATTTGTACTGAATAGGTAAGTCACAATACATCATAATTATATTACATATTTACAAGCAACATACATCCAGGATTTAGATATTTCCATTATTTACATAATCTATAAACTGACTTACAGAAAGTAGTTTTTTTACAAGTGACTGATCAATAAGTAATAATCAGTGTTATGTTTGTCTAGTACCATGGAAATGAATGAATTCTATTAGTTAAGTTAGGTTACTTGATTTGTGGTATTATTTATTCGTCGAATTCTAACCTTAAGTATATCGAATGATTATCTGTGTTGACAAATCATATTCAGATAATCAGGTATTTATCTGGAGTTTATTTCGAGAAGATCACGATTATAATATTGTCAAATGATTAACTGAAATAATAATGATGAATTGATTAATTAGACGACCGTTGGAAACTTGGAAGCAACCGACGTCTGTTTCAGTTTTATATAGAACTATTTAGAAGCGCACATCTACGACCCTGTCACTGTAGGTCAAATCCACGAACTCCATGCTACGAAGCGCTGTGTTTGACCTCCAAGGATTAGTAGCCGCACACTATTTATGAGTCTTATACTGAAACGAATAGTTTTTTCATTGCTTCCCAGCTTTTTACGGTAAGTTTATAATGTAAAAAAACAAAACTCAACCATTTCCACAAAACGCTCATATTAAAATGGAATGGCTTTCGAAGATAAAAGCTTTACATTTTTTTCAGTTCATAATGAGAAGTAGCTGTGTACTGAGCAAATTTCACAAGCTATCCTCATATACCAATTTACCAGTGTCTACCTTCAATCTGTTATGTTCTAAGTTTTACCTATGAAATATAGTCTACGAAATTAGAAAATATGGTTAGATTGTATGTTTTTGAATGAAGGTGTCTTTGAAACATTGCTTGCATCATGTGGAACGACTGGGTAGACAATGTTTGAATCAAACACATGATACTAGGTAAAGATGTGAATCTTTATTTTATGAGTTCGTTTAAACGTCTACTATATATGCTTAATCACTACCTATCATGACAAGCCTAATAGGTTAGAAGAACGTTGGGGTTGTTAAACGAAGACGACACTAATCCGTAAAATTATCAACTGTTGAGCTAGACGATTCTGGTAAATATACACTACTTGGTTGTGGCCCATTAAACTATCAAACCCAATAGTTCGCTCAAAATGGTCCATAATGTTACAGTTACATTTGTCCCTTTTCCACTATACTTTCGTGCATACCTTTACCCCATGTCTTTTCAAATGAATGAGGTATGACGACTTGGACTAAGGTACATCTGTGGGAAGCTCTAAGTTGATGATGTCTGTGTATCTATCTTCTGAGTAACACTTCGTCAATGAAATGCATTGTCATATTTTATTAAGAGATTACTTGAATTTTATTTTATAAATGGAATAGAATTTTTTAAAAAAATTTGGCAAAACAATACATGATATAATAGACTTACACATAGGACAACGTTCTGGTGAAATTAATCGTAGACAAAATACATTTGTTATAGGAATACTTTGTAAATAAGATGCTACATGATAATGACGTCGACCATTAAATGAAATATCATCAATTTTTTCAATTTGATCACCAGGTTGTATTAAATCATGACATGCTTTAGATACTTTATCCATAAAACCTCCAGGTTTAATACGTTTTATAATGACTACACCACAACCATTATCTGTTAATGTTAAACCAAATGATTCACTTGTTTTACGTATTTTAATCTCTTTTGGTTGTCCTTTAATATGTGCAAATAAAAAATCATTTAAACCAATTTCATAACTTAATAATTTATCCATATCTAATTTATGTGTATTACGTGTGCAATACATGATCTAAAATAGTAAGAATAGATAAAAGAAGAGATAAAGAAATGGGGGGGGGAAACAATGAATACATAGGTCATATTGGTGTGGTTAATTAAAATTTACATTATTGTCTGTATTGAAATGTAACTCAGTTACTTTGAGTTTATGCTTAAAATCATACTGTTTATATATACGAGTTGGTGGTATAACCTGGTCACTGAAAGTAAAGAAGGTGAAATAGATTTTTGAATCTGTGACCTGTTTAGTTGGAAGCATATTCCTTACAACTTCACATCATTTTTATTGTTGATGAAGAGATAAAAGGAAGAGCGATATGATTAAATAAGTAATCTATCAGTAGACAAATGAACTGATCTATTTAATAAGAAAGTCACTGGTTACAAAACATGTAACTGGTTGAGGATCAGTTTGAGTCGTTGATTATTCATTTTCATAATACTCAACCGAAGTTATACATTGCTGATATTAAGGAATGTATTCGATTATTCTCTGTTAGGATAGGTGAATCATGCAAGGACCACTATGATAATACCGTTCGTTATACGTTTTAGTAAATTTCGATTATCTCTTGTATTGTAATCTTTTATGCTGACTAAATATGTTGTAGTGAACGAGAATGCGGGTGGCAGAGAAAACCAACTCATTGTTTTGTACAGGTTACTTTGATAAAATACGAAAACTATACATTGAACATATTATTTACACATCATCTTTCAATTTTGCTGTACATGCTTCATTATTCTTTCAATCCTTTTGTTATCACAATTGCTCTTTACATCCTTTCCTGTCCTCTTCAATCCAATCTTCTGTTGAAAGGCATTCTACTTCCAACTAATGCTACATACTACTTATATCTGTCAGCATAAGTAGCATACACCACAGTTTAATTAGTGAGTCCTGAACAGGAAGAAATATGATGTCTGGATTTTATTATATTGCTACAATCCAAGTTTATTTAAACTTCACCACAGAGTTTCTCAGAATTCCTCTATTTCAAATTAAAGTAAAATCATGTTGAATTGATAATGTTTGCTTAATACAAAAACCAGACCTGTTAGATGATAACTTACCAAATACCTAAGAATAAAGTCGCTGAAAGAAGTCAGTCAGTCGACTACAACCTAAGATCAGGCACATATATGCATCGGTCTAAGTTGCCACACAAAATTAGCACAACAAGATGAACATCAATTTCATAGAAGGAGTTGATTCGATGAAATTAATGTATAAAAGAAAGATTGTGTGTAATAAAGGAAGAAGAAATTAGAAAAAAAGGTGGAAAGCAATATTAATCTCACGATTTACGGGAACACAAAGAGTGTATACATCTACACCATCGTGATCGATTCTGAGCAATGTCACTCAGTCTCCAACCATTGGTTACGATAGTCACACGGACCCCTACCAAGTAGTGTGCGTCTAGCAACATGACTCAGATTAGAAGTTAGTAACTTCATTTTGACTGATGCGACTTGTTTGTTTGGCCTCCGTTAACTTTCTTCCAACCATCTCCAACACCAGATAGCATTGTGCGTCGTGGTAATCGGTGTTCAGGCATGAGCAACACGCGACCCAACCATCTCAGTCGATGATTATTCACTACACTATCAACTGATTCGCCAGCATTCCCTAATACCCTGCGTCTAACCTCGCTGAAAGAAAGGTACACACGGTAAAATATTAAGATGTATAGAATAAGGAAAGCTTTTATAAGGGTATGTCGTGATCCACGTTATAGATAGTTTCATGAATGAATGAATTAGTTATTATTGGCATACCGGTTCCTTTTCTTGATGCCTAAATTTTATTTCCATTCAAAAATGTTAACACATGTTAACACAAAGAAGTTTATGAAAACTGTGGAATCTTTATAGTTTAAATAATAAACTGAACCGCCATTGAAAACCCGAAAGTAATGATTGGTCGTTTCATCCTAGTAGGATACTCCTCAACATTGTGTCTCTACCTGTGATATCAGTAACTTATATCCACATAAGTAGTATATAATGATAGTCAGGAATAGAATTTATTTCAGTAGAAGATCGAGAAGGAATGAACGAGAACGAAAAGCAATTAGTGTCAAAATGCAGGGACAATGAAGTCTGAGACGATGGATTGATATTTTGCAAATTAAGTAGTTACTGTATTGTTCTCAGATTTTAATGAGATATTCTATAATTTCGTTTTCAAATACATTCGATTATTCCCTACTCGTATTCTTTGTTCAATACATTACCTATTTTCAATTCATCTCAGTACTCATCGACAGAGTTGAACATGAGAAACAACGTTTAGGTTAATTCAATTGATTGTTAGTTTTTCAAATTTTACACTTGATCTTTATCTTGCCTAATTAGGTGATAACTTTTCTTTTTGTTTTTGATTGAGATCATGAACCAGTTGATGTTAGATCACCGTTGGAAACCTGGAAACCCTGAACGGCCGTTACTTCCTATTGTGGGATTCCTCAACAGTGCGCATCCACGATCCCGTTCGCGGGATTCAAACCCAGGGCCTTCAGTCTCGCGCGCGAACACTTAACCTACTGGACCACTGAGCCGGCATATAATGGTGTTAGTGTCTAACATCAACCAATCCACAAAATTGCACTACCATCTCTCATCGTACCGAGGTAGATACCTGTCTTTACCCGACACGGACTGGTTTCATTGGTCACGGCTTTTCAACAGAACTCCAAGAATTTTCTCACTAAGCTAGTCACTAGTGAGCACAAGTTAATTACCAATATAGGAGTTGTGGAGATTATTAAGTTTTTGAATGAGATCATGAATCTTTTTGTATCTACATCATAGAATTATAATTAGAAATTGAACTCAATTCTATTAATACATGTATGTGAATAGGTTATAATGAAATTGAGAATGATTATTTCATTTCATTGTACAACTCATCAGTTGATTAGAATTGAATCTTAAACTAATTAGATCACTATGACAACCATTGATTCATTGAGTTTTTTTTCTTCCTAAACTATATAGAGATGAAAAAAAAGATCTTTCTTATCAATGGAACTTTTGTTATTACTGACTTCATAAATTCACTATTAATTTACATAATTTATTCATTAAAGTGAAAACAAAAATTGTAAACCAAAAACTTTTTCTTGATTTTAATTTATTACTTATATGTATACTGAAACTATAATGAATGATTCATATTGAATTTTAAACAGAATGAAAATGTATATAGATGATTATAAAATGGAATTAAGTTAACAACAAGGAAGCATTGGACAGCTAACCTATCAATAATATTGATTATTTAGATATAAACAATCACCGTTTGTAAATCTTCATCGACTAAGATGATTGGGTCATGTATTATGTATGCCTGAACACCGATTATCACGACGCACAATGCTATCTGGTGTTGGAGATGGTTGGAAGAAAGTTAACGGAGGCCAAACAAACAAGTCGCATCAGTCAAAATGAAGTTACTAACTTCTAATCTGAGTCATGTTGCTAGATGCACACTACTTGGTAGGGGTCCGTGTGACTATCGTAACCAATGGTTGGAGACTGAGTGACATTGCTCAGAATCGATCACGATGGTGTAGATGTATACACTCTTTGTGTTCCCGTAAATCGTGAGATTAATATTGCTTCATATCTTTCCTTCTAATTTTCTCTTCCTTTATTACACACAATCTTTCTTTTATACATTACTTTCATCGAATCAACTCCTTCTATGAAATTGATGTTCATCTTGTTGTGCTAATTTTGTGTGGCAACTTAGACCGATGCATATATGTGCCTGATCCTACGGTGTAGCTGACTGACTGGCTAGCCGATTTACCGGTGGTTTACGACAGGGTCCTTGGGTCTCGTGGAAAGGGCTTAACTCTAAATCTATTCCATTGGTATCTACTAGTTTATATTTTAAAGTTCAGCAGGTTTATGATATATTGCAACCATCATCATTTGATACTATGCAGTGAATGCTTTCTTCATGTCAGTTTTGAGATTTCTAGCAGCTTAAACTGACAACCCAGCTTGGGATCAAACCATGGACTTTCTGATTTCACAAAGAACGCCTTAATATTACAACCAATCTGTCGACATCCGGTTGTGCAGTTTCAACTTCATTTAGTTTACAAGGTAACAACCTTCTAATCCACCTCGTAGAAAAATGTTTTTCTTCACTCTCAACATATCTCATCTCAATTAAGCACTGAAACTTTTGAAATACTTTGAAGTACATCACCACTGAGTTGGTCATCATAGTTTCATTGAAGGTATTTCGTGAACATTGACTTAACTTGTAGGTTTACAAATTGTACGAGACAGGAAACTGTATAGATGGCAGTTTACACACACATGTTACAATAATAAACTATAATTGTTTGCTTTTGTTACAAGTGTTCCATTCTTACCGACATCACATGGTATCCATTTTGTACATGCAACCTTTGTTCTAGGTCACTCTGTTTATATATATGTATATAGATTATTTTATAACCAAGTGGTTCTATCACAATAATAACGAAAGATGAAAATAACGAGCAAATGAATTATAAACAGATCGATATAATTAAGTGGAAACGATCATGAAAATGATCCATCATTAATATTCTGTTTCAGAAATGTAATATGTAAACTGTTTTTTTAATGGAATATTAGAACTCTATGCTCAAGAGTAGATGAAGTGTAAATAAATTTACACTATTGTGAACGATTCTGATCAATGTTTAAAAAATGTCTCCAGTCACTGATTGCAGTTATTATATGGATTTTAACAAGATGATTTGCTTCTGTCAATGTAGATCAAATCAAAAGTAAATGATCACATGAACTAATTCCATATCTTGGTTTGGTTGCATATAGATTTTGACCGACCTACTTCTGAGTAAACAATCATTGCCCATTAAAATAGGCGAGAGTTGTATATCGATGGAGTTTTGTTCTCTGGGCTGGATGGACGAGCAATATGTTGATAGAATAGGGGCTGTATGTATAAGTACATCAACGAAATAGACAATTGGTTTATAATGGGATAGGTTGCATGATAATAAATTTGTAGTACATCTACTTCTCAATGTGTAATACTTGTGCGATATATTTTCATTCATCTAGCGAGTAGATGCCCCCAGATGTCCTGGTACGGCCAAAGGTGGTGAGAGTCCGCTTTCCCTTTCCAAATGCTCTCACATGATCACGCGTATACAACAACCATCACAACCAGTGGTGCATATGGGCTCCAGGATCCTAAGGGAACAAATGGTGTATTAACCTATTGTTGATGACCAGCTACCATGAGACTACATCTCCTGACGTTGCTCCATTGCCTTGTGGATCAGACCTTTAGGTTAAAAACTCTAGGCGTTTCCCCCTAAGAAAATCACCTGCATCGGTTTGGGCATCTGGACAATATCACAGTCCACACACAAATCAAGTGACTTGTTTGGTGCATATGTATTTGGTGCCTCCTTGTACCAATATTCATGTGTTCATATAAATAGGAGGATGTCTTTTGCTTAGGTCTTCATTTCAAGGTCTAATTTCCATCCGACCTGTTCTTCTCACACAAAACGTGGAGATGAGCTACATATACTTAATTTATATAATTAATATATATAATTACGCTAATAATATCTAGAAATAAGAAAAGGCATCGAAGAAACTTCAGTCACACACATTCATCGTCTATGATATTGACAGGTAATAAAATTAATCTGCCATCATGGTATGAATCATGTAAAATCAAATAATAATCTAAATCACGTCACAAAAGAAAAACGTTATCTCAATATTAAAGAGGAAGAATTTATTTGCAAAATCTCAGCGAAAGAATTTGAAGCAAATCTAACGTTTCTCCTGGCAATCTGATCCAAGCTTTATCAAGGAAATATAGAATATGTATGGGTTGTAACAGAAGGGAATCGCCTACTATTTAATATATTGTTGCATCTCATAAAATATCGTTAAAATATCCCTTTTGACGACAGCCTCTAAGTAACAACCAAGAGAATATAGATCTAAACAAACTTCACGGTCGCCAAAAATTGGTCGTTTTTGAGGATAAAAGTCGTTGTTGAAGAAAAATGTTTACTAATAAAGTGCAAATCATGTTCAAACATATTATAGTTAGACAGAAAATTACCAAATTTAAACCTCAACATTATTATTGAATCCTACTAATATCTAATTTTTCTACAAACATATCATCAGTGTGTCATTGCTCAAAAGCAATAACCAATGTTGTATCAAAAGAGAATAAGAAGGGTTTGAGGTAGGTGAAAGTTGCATCTTATGCCTGCAATATACTTGCTTGGACAGATCACTTCTACTCATATTGAATTTCTTGGCTCAATCACCGACTAAATGAGTCGGTTTGCATTAATACAATGACGAGAGAAGCCATCATGATGTTCAAGAATATATCTTGTAAAGCTATAAAGAATGGTTTGATAGAACACGACAAAACTGGACCAAGATAATATAAATATGCTACTCATTTTTATGTCATCACAAACATAACTAAATACTGAACTAGATTTAGGATTGAAAGAACTTGTTACATGGTACCAACCACAGATTTGAGATGATGTCATGAAAATCTTATTTAGAAAATGTATTTTATTAGAAAGCAAGTCAAATATATGGTGCTTGATTCAGTCTATTAGAAAAATGTTAAATTGTCACAGAAACTGTTCGTTCACAAACTAAGCGACTGTGAAATTACTTAACTAAAAGACGGGCGATATAAAGTAAAACCTTTAGGTGATACTCTTTCAATAAAAACACAAATAGTGATTTAACACACCTTGTATTGTGAGGAGGAGGTATTGTTGATGATGTTCATTTGTGAAAAACACCCCACTACTGCGAAATCTACGAACATGCGATAACAATGCTTCACCCCCGAACCTTACATCTACAATTTGCTTTCTCACTACCATCCAGTTGATCTCCCTGGTGGGGAAGGAATTTGGGCGATAAGTGTTTCAGTAAACATACCTTTGCTGCGTAGTCACTATTTAAAAAACCCAACCATCATAGCGAGGCAGAAGGTATTGTTGGGTTTGAATAGAAATTCAAAATATTTACCACATAGCAGTAAATAAATTTGCGATCAAAGGGAGAGAACAGTGAATGCATTTATGAAGTTGCAAACGATTTTGGCCCATTTCACCCCAAGTTTCAAACCGTCCATTGCGATTGTAGGGCCAGTGAAATGTCACTGAGCCCTAGCCAAATCATCCGGCAGTTGGATCACTGAATGTCGAACAGATCGTCGCTCCCTGCCAAGGTCATGTACAAAAAACGCGCATTAGTTAATGGTATGCCATGGACTGGCCCATGCGGCAGTGGTCTTACTTTCGCTTGTATCTAATTTAACTAATATATTTCTGTAATAACGTCCTTTGTGTTGTACAGTCTTCAAAGCATCTATAGTACCTTGTTACGTCAATGGGGGTAGTCCACGTAAGGTGCTGACCACGAGGTGTGACTTCGACGTTAGTTGGTTCGTCACACTATTCACGTCTAACTCGAGTAGGCCTCCAATCATTTCGACATAGATCATCTACGTTGGTGATCTACACGATAATCACTCGGATCGTAATGTGGCAGTCTGTATTTAATAAAATGGCTGAGTTTAACGAGTACTAACTCTATGGATTGATAGTGGTGGTTAAGAATGTGGATTGCTACCCAGTATCAACCATTCGACATCAATATTGCTCATTAGGCGGTCCCAACATAAAGAAATGCTTCGAAACAGTCCATGATCACTCACAGGTAACCTACAAATGAGCTTTATTTTGAAAGGATAATATTAGCAAGAGTGGGTCAGAGTACTTTTTTCAGAGAGCTTTTCCTGACACAACAGCTACATTCATTCACACCAGAAATACAAGATTATCACACTCAAGCCACAACTTTAGGATGATAACGATTAAAATAGCTAACACGTAAAAGAATGTTGGGTTTTCGTGGAGAAAAAATTAACTCATTGAACCAATAAACATAAATTTCATTAAGTTATTCTTGAAGCTAAGATTACAATCGTAACAAGATGTAACAAGATTTTTAGTGACAAACGTCTCAAAAACAATGAAATTCTTGTAAGTCAACAGACTTATGGCAAAAATGTATGATTCGGCATAAGAAACAAGTTTACATTTCAGTGATAATGTGTATAAGTGACGCAAAAGTAGTCAAATATGAAGGTGATGAGAATATGATTACAAAAAGTTTGTATCTTTGCATAACTTCAATAACTTATAACCTCTAGCTGGCCTCATTATTTCAATCGTCTTCGTCTATTTGAATACAGACGTTATCAAGCCAAATACTTCACAACTGTTGTTATTCATGACTAGTCGAGGATGAAAGAGAGGGTGAGATAAAAAACAGCATTTATCGATCAAAACACAAATGCTTCTTTTTCGTGCGCATTTACCCACCTTAAAATATGCTTGCATGTCGTTTCCAAAAAGATATTAACATCGGCTACATTCAAATTCATGCTATCACTTCACATTCACATGAAAATATGACACAGTCTCTCATATGATAGTTACAAGATACATCATTTGACGTATTATTATTAGATATGCTTGAATAATCGGAAAAGGGATATTCTAAGGCATTTGTATGATGAAACCATACATATCGAGAAGGAAAGCAGCTCATAACCATTTAAAAACGACAAAAAGCAATCATAAACGGAAACATATACAGTTGAAATAATTCAACTCTACCTGAGATGGATTTATATCAAAACACTCCGATATTTTCGTGTGGAGCTGGCGGACTGTTTTAAAACCATGTATAATTCCGGTAGGGCTTCCATGAGCAAGTTGACAGAAAAAATGGTAATCTGGAAGTGGTTCGCATTCTGGTATTTTTTGGTTAAATGTATTGGAACAATTAGGATCATTCCTTTCAGAATATCTGACTCCACTCGACATCATGTTCCGAAGAACAAAATGCCGCGTAAACACAAACAAACTGGTTATGTCCAATAGTGAAAAATCAATAAACTCGTGACGAGCTCAAGTACGTCAAATAGTTCCTTTATGCTGAAGTCTCAAAGTTTTCTAAAGAAACGCTGTACGCTTTGAAGTAAACTAACTCATTCATTATCCATTTTGAGTAAATCTATTTTTAGTAATATCTGTTTGAGTGTCATCCCGTACTTTTGACATATTGTCCAGTTCCAAATGGTCCTGTGAATATGTTGGACTATGAACAGAATCCACACTTTAAGAAAGTTCAGGAAAAGGAGAAGCTCACATCATGGTGTCTATAGGCATGAGAGTTTCCTGAGAATATTACAGCCAAATACTCTGTCAAATTCTTGAAAAGTCCGTTCGAACGCAACTGCTTACATTCGCCTAGACGTACCACGTGCCGATAATCGTCCTGATAGTGGTGATTTATTTAGTGCGTTCCGCTAGACACATCCTGTTTGACTACGCCTTTTTATCGAGGATGAAATAAAATAAAACAAGTCAGTCATTTGATTTGAACATTTGTGGAGTCGATATTTAGAACAAGTGGTGAGCGTCGAACTCGTATACGGATGGTATTTTACAGTAGATCTAGTCCTTTGTCGAGAAGAGCTTGTAGCGATTCACTTTTGTCACGAGAACACGACTGGATTAATGAGAATAATTATTATTATAACCAACTGTACCAGTTTTAATGTGCTTTTGTTTAACTCTGCTAATTACAGCCATTTTGTGCTTCCATTACCTTCCATCATGGTTCCGCGGTTTTTGGCTTTGTTCTCACGTACTCCATTCTCCTGTTTTCGCTTGTACCATTTCTTGGCACGATCTTGGTATTCGATCGATACCACGAAATCGCCAACGAAATAAATCTGGTTACGTCAAACCTACGCCTTCTGATTTGTTTGGTACGCGTTTCCTTGTAGTGGCGTTCATAGTCAATCTCGACTCGATACCACGCTACAAGCTTCTAAGAGATCTTCACGAAGCAATCAATCACAGCTTCTGTTTTGCTCTAACATTTCCGTAATATTTGAGATGGGCACTAACCACTGCTTGAATTAGCAAGTCAACGGTTGATCTTTTTTCTATATTTGGTGTTTACAAACAATCATTTCGGCTGCCCGATTGGAAATTAAGCCAACTGACATTGCAGATACCGTTCAGCTTCTAGGATTGTATTTATGTATCCGTTTCAAAGAGAATTGTATAGTTCTATCTTTTACGTTGTGTCAGGTTTATTGGGAATGTTTCAACATTTTTCCTCTTGTAGTATTGGTACTGTTCAGGGTATATATGGTTGAATTACTTAGTTGTGTAACGCTTCGCAGTGAGTCATTGCCCCTCCCAGGTGCGTATTAAAGTAAGTTTCCAAGTTTCAGTTGATTCTGTAGAGTAGTTTTTTATTGTGTTTGCCTAGAGCATCAGTTTATTAGACCATATCAGTAATGAACTTGACCTCATGGTCACTCTATTTTATGAGTGTAAAGAACTCATCACTATGCGTGAAAACTCAATCCAAGGCAGATAAGAAGCTTTGCAGTTCACTTCCAAAAGAAGTTTCTTATTTGTCGAAATAAAGCAATGGTGATCGTAGTTCTTAACAATTTGCAATTATATGATGATTTTGATGACCTTACTTCTAAGACTTCCCAGTTTACCTTACATAAACCTCAATATTAATTAAATAATATTCAATATAATGACTGGCTCACCGGTATTACAATGTGCATAGAATCTCTTGGTTTGAATTCATTTCAACTAAGGCGTGTGAATTAGCACTGTCTGATATTATCATTACCTCACTACAAGATATTTGTATTGTTAAATTTTATTTGTGTTCTTCCTTGCTAGTCCTTCCGCGTTGTTTAAAATGACCTTAAAAGCTTCAGAAATTTGTGATGTGTCCCACCGTGTTAGTATACACGCAGTAATGCAAGTGGCTTGGAGCAAAGAACTACTTGTCGCATACGTTTGTCTTTTTATTTCCATTAAACCCTTCATTAAACGAATGTCTACATCTTTAAAAATGACTAATTTTGCGAACATCAACGTACGCTGTTGGTCATCAAGAAATAAAATATCTTTTTGTTGTGTTTGCCTGATGTGAATTCTTTTTCATCAACTATCAGCCTGTGTTGTGTAGTTTTTGACTTTCATATGCCCTATTAATGGGTAAAGTGACGTGATTGTTAACACATTTTGATAATCTTGATAAAATACTATACTTCTCCTGGCTTTTGTGTCGTATACGTAATGGAATCTGTACTCATTATACATCTTTGCGTGCATCGATTGTGTGTATATGTTGCTTGTCATTGAAGTATGTAATAACTTATCAAATTTACATCTATTTACGCCATTCTCTGTTTCATTCTACTGACCGTGGCGGTTGAACGAAGAGTAACATTTTGGTTTGTATATTTTAGACTTGTGTAACCTTAAATTTTTGTTGAACGTTTATTCGTCCTACTGACGCCAAGTATAAAAAAGAAAAATTTTTGACTAATCTAACTCCATACGCTTAGATTGTTCGAAACGTACGCCAAGTAATATTTTTCATTGATTATCTGCTCTCCTCGCTATTCGTTATACGTACATATTAGAGTACATTCTCTGTTTTTTATGTATACGTTGCGACTTGCTGTTACTTATAATTTTATCTTATTTCAGTCCTAGGTCTGAGTCACTACACATTCTAAACCTTGCTTTTGTGTACGTCAGAATTAAGACTTTTACTAGACGGCTACTTAATTCTGAAGCCCAATACCTAATTTATTGCCTTAATCGTTAGTATCCTTAATTCACATAGGAGGTAGTTTGTCCTCTTACTTACAGTATATGACCTAATTTCATTCGTCTTCGCTCTCCTTGATCAAGTTTTCACGATGTCATATACTTTGTTAGGCGAGGTAAATGAAGTGATATTAATGCTGTTTCCTATTGTAACTCATTTTCAAGTCAGTCTCATTACAACATTTTATTTAGAAATTTATTGTCGTGGTTGAAAATTTCACATTTTTTATGCTTTTATGGTTCACTTCAGTAGCCAGACTATAATTTATGAATGATATTTTAGCAGCACTGAAGTTACTCAGTGAAACTTTATTCACTTTCCAAAGTAAAAATATGTATATAAACCAGTATGAGCAGTTATAATTAAGACTGGAGTTACGTTCTTCATCATGAACACTTTAAATTTTATTGTCTGTTAGCGCCCTTGGGACTTCCTATTTACATCTAAGACTATCCACGTTTGTTACCATTGAATAAAGCACTGTACGAATCTCAAATCGGCATATATAAAGAATGAATACATTAATCTGATAGGTTGAAGCGAAATTCTCGATGAAAAGTATATTCCTGTACACAACATTCACACATGAGATAAAAATAAAAATGTTAAGTGTTGCAGTCAGTCAGAGTTTACGAGAAACCGTCAGACTTAGAAGAAATCCATTGGATTTTTTTGTAACCGTTTGGTTTAAATCATCGGTAGATGTCACTGCTGTTTCCACAACTGTTTGTACATCTTTATGAGCAACATCTGAGCCAGACTCGTCTTTAAATGTACCTAAATGTGACCACAGTTGTTGCTGGGATCTACTTTCGGCATTTTTGGGTTTTTACCTATTCCAACCTCACCCCTTCTTGTAAGAAAGAATCATATCTGTTATGATGGTTGTCTAAAGGAAACACCTTATTGCCGACACACTGATGTACAGTCAGCAGTGCGACTTCACATTTGGACCTTGGGTTTGCTGCTCCCAGTCTTACCGTTCTTCAGCTGACCTCTCTGGCATGATAGAACTTCGAGGAACGATTGTTCCAGCCAGTATAGCTCGATCGGTTCATCACAATATTCAAGCCCGACCACCACGTCAATGTAGAAACAACGGTCGGGTTAAATAATGTACATGTATTGAACAGTAAAAGGCGGATATACTACACTTTCCCAAGTACATATCCTCTAATGTCATATATATGAATAGATTTGATGTCAGTACTCAAGGGTGTACTATTTCAAATCTAATTGGTTCTTCTATACACTTTTATATCAACTATTTCTTTTTTTTTAGTTTATAAGTAGTAAGTCATAATAATGGAAATGATCTTTTATTTCTTAATGCTTAAACTGTGAAAAAATCATTTAATTACATAATTATGTAACCATATGTAATACAGCGTATTTCACTCATTCAATCATAATTAAAAAATAGATGTAATTAATAACATAGAATAGATTTATAAAAAAAAAGGAACAACGTAGTTTCACATTTAAAATGTGACTATATTAGAGAATAGATTGATATAACAAAAACTGTATGTGTAACTGTTTGAATTGAATGTCTTATCACTGTTTGTCGGCCCTTTTTTTCATTGTTACCTAATTCACTTTTGTTCAAGAGACTTAAATGAAAGTAATCTTGTTACGTAATTTTAGTTAATTATTCATATAATACTTGAATAGATATTTATATGAAGTAATTACAATGATTAATATGTTTAAAAGAAAGTATTGGTAAACAATTGGAACTATTGTTTGTTCATTATATATTTTCATAGATTCTATCTGAAGAATAAAATAAATATATTTAGATAAAAGTATAGTAGAACATATTCATATTTGAGAGAATGATTACTGACTAGGTCATGTAGAACTGAACCGATTTCAGAAAATCTTATTTATTACGCTGAATTAGGAAGTCTTGGGTGTAGATCCTTAACCTGAAGGGATGAATTCATCCACGCTCCCAAATCCTCTGGTATGGCCGAGAGTGGAGAGAGTCAGCTCTCCCTCACGAAATGCTCTCACATGGCCACGTGCATACAACCACTGTCACGCAAGACGTATTCACTGCCTCGCAGCTTGGGTGTCATCTACGAAATTGAGAGGACGAAAAGCAAATGTATGGTGCTTTAGCTGAGTTAATAGATATGGAAGATTTACCTAGGGGAGTTGAGAAATCCTGATTCCAAACCAGTGGTGTATATTGGCTACAGGATCCTGAGGAAATAAGTGGTAGATGAACCAATCATTGATCACTGGCTACCATGGAAACGCACCTCCTGACGTTGCTCCACTGCCATGTGGATTAGACCTTTAGATCAAAGACTTCGGGTGTGGCCCTTTAAGGGAACCACCTGCTGCGGTTCGGGCATCCACGCAGTATCCCAGCCCTAACACAAATCAAGTGGCTTATGTCGTGCATTTCTATTTGATGCCCTCTTGTACACACGTTTATGTATTTAAATAATCACAAATAATAATATTTTATGAGCGGACTAAATAAACAATGCTACTTGGAATATTGTATGTATTTCATTCATCTACACTACTTCAGAACGTTAATACAGTTCAACTTTAAAATCACTACCCATAAATCCACAATTTCTAATCTAAACATTTAACCTTATCAGAGAACAATGTAAGGAATCTTGAAGATCTCATTGAGTTGTGTAAGGCTGAGATTAAACTAATCATTTCTAGCTGTATCAATGAGTTTTAAAGTGGTTATTCTTTCTGATTTCAGACAGGTTAATCTGTAAAAACTTTTATCAAATCAATAAATATGCGACCTCAATCTTCAATTTATAACAATAATGTCAAATAAAAAAGTCGTTTTATGTTTGACTAAAAAATGAATGAAAATTAATCAAAATTGTTCTAAACACATCTTTATACTTTTACTCTCTTCAATAAACACGATGTATTGTTGATTACTGTGAATGCTTTCAACAATTCAAAATAGAAGCAAAGATGCCACAACTGTGAACTGAAAGTGAACGACTAAGATCAAGTGTATGATATGATATAATACCATCCATACCTTGCATAACATTCCTTATCTAATCACTACTTACTCCGTGGTCTCGAGATACACTGGCAATGCTTCAAAGATACCTTCGATCGAATACTAGTGATCTATGAATTTCCTCTATTCTTACTTTCTGTGTTTCACACTCAAAAAATATGACGGAGCGAACTGCTGAGGACGGATATCTCGCCCGCGCCATTAGTGACGCTAGTTGGCGAGAGCCGATATTTCGTTAGATGCTGGACCATTAGGACTAATGAGACTCTCAGGATAATTAAAATGGTTGAGGTATTCAAATAATGTATTCCTTATCTTTAATTAACGTGCTTACTCAAGCTAATTTTGAACTAACAATTGTGGGGACAAAACCATATCCCAAACATACTTGCAATGCTGCTTAAGGTGGTCAAAATATTCTTCATTCTGGCAGTGTATTGACCAAACAGAAATATTTTATCTGCTTTTTCTAAGTCAACTAGTGAATATCCGGGTAGATGACCAAGCTTTAAGAAGTCAGACAATGAAAGTGTTATCTATTAAGGTATGTATATGACAAAGTAAAATAAAAATGGGGAAAGCGGACAAACCTTGAAGTAACCAGTTTCAATGATAGTTCGCCAACAGCTTAGAATTGACCATTATTGTTCGAGTAGAGAGCCTATGCAAGGTTAATGTACTTCCTTAATACTCCTTTCAGTGACAGCCGATATCACAGAACCTCAAGATTAGCACAGCCGAACCCACCGTGATGATCAAGGAATACAACTATACTCAGACGTTAATAAGTATGCATATTTTCCAGGACCTACGGATATGTGAATATTTGGTCCATACATCTACGGTCAAGTTTAAAACGAGCCTTATTTTGTCACGTTCGCTCTTTACAGCTTAATTTAGACGTCCGATATACACATAAACATTTACACTCATAATCCGATAATACTCTGTTCATAGCTCGACGTTTACAACATTCAATTCCGTTTCAGGTGAATATTCATCAACAATTAAGTGTAAGCTAAAATCAAATGAACTCTGTCTGAAACTCTTCCAGAATTCCTGTCAGTTTCACACCTCAGATAAAAGAGAGTTAGGGATGGTGTTTTAGTCACAACATTCTATAAAAAAAGAACCTTGGTAGAAACAAATCATTTAAACTATTTAAACTAAATAATAGAAAATAAAACATAATTAAACTCACTTTGTTCTTTCAATTGTTTAATAAAACATGATAAACATTCATAGATAAATATATACTGATCCTTTTGAAAATAAAAGAGAAAAGAGATCATGATTACTTTGTTTGTTTTTTTCTTTGAGATAACAACGCACTGAAGATAATGGTGGACGGTGGCGCTCTATTTCGTGGATTGCTTGAAGTAAGACATTAACACCGTTGAAAAACCACCTGCTTCGGTTTCAGCACCCGGGCAGTAACACAGCCCATACACAAGTAAAATGAAGATATTTACTGGAAATACTACTCACTCTTAGACTGACGGTAAAACAATTCACATTATTATTTTTTTACCACGTCGCTTACTCACTCTTTTTTATTCCCACTTTGTGTATCCTTATTTTTCAACTTATACAACAGCTCTTCCATAGTGGAAACTCTGTTCTATCTAAACGATGTGGAGTCACTGACTGGTCAAAATTGAATGCTACCACCGGATACAAATACTGAAAGTTTTTCTGAAATCGCGTGCACCATTCAAACTGTCTACCTTCAACGTCCACACACTTATGCGGATCAGACAACGGCTAAGGCTGGCTATGTCTTTAGAAAGCCTTAATATCGATGTTTGTTGTCTATCCAAGACACGTATTTAAGACTCTGGTGAAGTACTATAAATTCGCTCTCCATCTGTCGCTTCAAAAGGCTTGTTTTACGTGCGTTTATCCGGGGACCCTGTGGCATCTTCGTCTGGTCATACTGGAGGCAGCACGTAATCAGTTGGTATTTAGTGTCCGTAGGTACAGTATGTGCTTTGCACCTTCGAGGTGCAAAGTACTTCTACAAGAATTCTAATCATGTACTCACGCTGGGTGGTGAGCAGATAGAAGTAGTCAAAACGTTATCAGATATGGCTCAGAATAGAAGCCAGTGGCGTTCCTGCTGTAACCTTCTATTACTTCATAAAAAGTGGTTGTAACTTCCTCATCTGAAAGAATTCTTCTGATTGTACCTCTCTGTTTCTTCCATTATTATTATTATTACTACTACACTACCACACACTGATCTGTGGTCGTTATTGTTTTTTTTCCTATATGCACCCTACCTTCTTTTTCTCTTCGAATTCTCATTGTTTTATGTGGCGCATATATATTTGGTTCCCCCTTTGTACCAATATTTATGTGTTCAAACAAATAAATAGATCAATAAATAAAACCGTTGAATGACGACTCAGTGGTCTAGTGGATAAGTGCTCGCGCGCGAGACCGATAGAACCCAAGTTCAAATCCCGTGAGGCGAGATCGTGGATGCGCACTGCTGAGTAGTCCCATACTAGGATGGAACGGCCGTTCAGTGCTTCCAGGTTCTCCATGATGGTCTAGTTTCAGTTGAATCATCACTTCAACTACTGAAAATACAATGGACTTACCATCGTTTGTACCATATGACTACGTTTAGATCGTAGCCATAAAACAGTATTGAATATATTTAAAGATTGTGTATTATTATAATTTCGTCGATGAAATAAGAAACGTTTTGTACGTTTTTCATTGTCGATGGATATATTTAAAGAGTTTTTATGAAGAAGATTTTCGTGTATAGTTGAATGATGATCTTCCATGGATTCATCTTGATTTGAATGAAGATTTGAAAGAAAGAAAAAAAACACAAATGAGTAAAGATAATTGTATGAACACAGTTAACTCATAATGGAGACCAGTATAATATGAAAATATAGGTGGAGATATTAATGAAGAAGATGTTTTCGGTGTTGTTGAATACTTCGAAGTAGATAGTTTTGATAGAGGAAATTTTATTATTGATCTACACTTAATCATTGGTGTCTACATCATGTAGAAAGTTCTTAGTTATTACACACAATGTGCTATCAATGATCTCAATGCCTATAGATAACTAATAATATGAATGTGACTGGGAAGAGACAAACAAATTCTACATTGGGTGGTTTTGAAGTATATCAAATCCTTTTCACAGGCTTAGGATTCCGATTAATCAACAATCAAAATATCCATTGTCACAGATTCAATCTGTTAATTCTTAGGTAAAAGGTCACCAAACTGTCCGGTAACATGTCAACCGAATAAAGTAATCAGTGAAAACACATGAAGAGAACAAAAACATGGTGAGGATAACTGACTTATCGTTCAATGCAAAACCACACAGTGGTTTAGTTAAATGTAAGCATCATTCACACATTTTCTTTGAATTATTTCTTACACATTTCATAGGTTCTTTATTCTTATTGTTATCTAGATTGCTTTTAGTTTTATTCTCTCTTCTGTTCATTTCAGTTTTCTGAATGTTCCATTCACATGGCTCCCAACTTCCAATTGGTGCTACATACAACTCATAACTGTCAAGATAAATAGCATACACCACATATAGACAGATGGAGACAATGAAATCAACAAAATCAACCAGTCACAAACAATAACATCAGAATGAACTGCTTTAATACATGTGACACAACGTAAACTATCATTTCAAAGTGAAGTCGATGTTGATGTTTTTGTTTAGAATGACAATGCTTTGATGAATAGTCCTTAAATAAATGTGGCTAGAAGTGGGATCCAGTATGCATGGGTCTAATTCTTCACGACCCTCGTTCAATTCAATTTACTTGCATATTTGTGTTCATATTCACAATAAAGTTAAAATCATCAGCATATCGCTCAAAATATCAATGTAGAGTATTCATTTAACACCTGTTAAGTTCAACTCATTTTCATTTTCAACGCCTGTTACTCACAATTGAGCATAGGCCACTGAACAGCATTCTCCAACCCGCTCTGTCCTGGACCTTCCGTTCTAGTTCCATCCAATTTCTGTTCATTCTCCTCATATATGTCTCCATTTCTTGGCGTAATGTGGTGTTTGATCTTTCTCTTCTCCTCTGACCTTGAGGATTCCAGGTGGAGGCTTGCCTTGTGACGCAGTTGGATGCTTTCCTCAATGTGTGTTCTATCACCTATTAAGTGATATAACTTCAAATTGTTCGTGTGTTTTTGGCAGGGTTGTTTTCTATGGGATAGTGTTGCTGACCCCATACCCAACCCCCATCGCTTACTCAGGTTTTGGATCGACAGTTACCCTAGAAGAGCTATGGGTAAAAATAAGAAAAAGACGTTGGAGGTGGATAGGACATACATTCCGAAAATCATGAAACTAAATCGCAAGGCAAGTGCCAACTTAGAATCCTGAAGGGAAAAGGAGAACAGGAAGACCAAGGAACATATTGCATCGGAAATTGGAAGCATACATCAGAAGAATGAATCAAAACTGGAAATAACTAGGATCAGGACAGAGCTCGATGAAGAATGCTTATGGGTAGCCTATGCTCCTCCACGAGGGCTAATAAACGTAACTAAATAGTATATAAAATATTAAATTATTAAACTGTTGTATAGATCGTTACTTACTTTGTTTATTACTTGACAAATTCTCATTTCTATTATTGAGTTTTATTGATATTGATGATAATGATGATGATGCTGATGATGATTCTTCATTGAAATCACCTATTTCACCTTCATCAACTCCACTATCTTCTTTATTTAAATTAACATAAATTGGTTCATTGATTTGATTAATTTTATGTAGAAAAATTTGTAAATTTGGTTGTAAATAATATCGAACTTGTTGACATAATTGATCTAAACAAATAAATGTACCAGTTCTTCCAACACCAGCACTAAATCAAAAGAGAACAAAATTGATTGAAATGGAGTTAAAACAAAACAAAACAAATCTATCAGTTTTATAGTTGATCGATCAATAAATAGGATCAAGTCTTCCTTAATGTTGATTACATTCAAGTCGGAATGAGAATACTAGTCTAGGTGAGTTGACATCATGTGATTAGATGGTAGTTGGAGGTAGTCAACAGGAAATCCTGGATCCAGGTTTCGTGCTACTTGGCACTCGTCAGCAAGGTGTAACTGTAAACTTGAGGGGACTGTTGCACCCTGACGGATTCGATCCCGTGTCACTCAGATTCACAGTCAGAGACATTACCACTATGCTATCCTGGGCTGCGACCGACCTCCTGTAATCACAATTGATTGATCACTGGGTGCTGATCAATGTTATGTATGTCAAGTCCTTAAAGCAGATCGGATGCTTTCGACCAAGTTGCACCAGTTCCCCCAAGATTACAGGTACACCTTGCTGACGAGTGCCAAGTAGCACGAAACAAGGGTCCAGGGTTTCCCGTTGACTACCTCCAACCACCATCTAATCTCAACATAGTGCACGCAATGTGGAGGCAACTAGACTAGTGGCCACATTGAAACTTGGTCAATATGATTCGATCTGAACTAAGAAGGACTTGACACATATGACATTGATCATCACCCAGTGATCAATCAATTGTAATGACATCATATGGTCTGACTGTGAAGTTGTGCGACACAAAAATGAACCCATTAGGGAGTATCAAACTCTTTGGAAGGTAGCAAATAATAAGAAACTTAGGTCCAGCGTTTTATGTTTGTACAATTCAACCACCATCTTCAAAGACGAACGATTTATTGAGATTTTTATAGCTGAAAATTATTGTGGAAATCATTAGATTTAAGGTTTTATATCACTGACTGACTTTTGCTGAACAACTATTAAAAATCAAGAAGTTCTGGACAGTTGTTTCAATCCGAATACCTAGTGAGATATTGTGATCAATGAGATTCAAACATGTGGAGTGTGAAGCAAAAGTTATCAATGATAATGGAAGACATCAGCTCACTGGTACGAAGGTTAAGTGTTCGTTCAAAGGTCAGAATGACTTGTACACGATACATCGCGAGGTCCTGGATGGTCAATGCTATGGAATCCCATGCTAAGACGAAACAGATATCCGGTACCTGGTGGGTTTTAACAGTGGTATTATCAACGGTAGTACATGATGTGAAATGTCAACGTATTTAGATTATTTTAGGATTTGACGTGATGGTTGGCCTGAACAAACTATCATCATATATATAAATCTACTAACAATAAAAAAACACAGTAATTGCCTACCAATATTTGTTCAAAGTACACAGAAGGACAATAAGGAAAATATACCATCCTTTTAAATGATAGCTCTTGAGTTTCTCAGTAATTCACTATATGATGCGCTACAGCAGCATGTTCATCACAGAAGATAAGTTTCTTGATGCTTACTTACTTATTCCTGTTACTCCTCGTGAAGAAGCATAGGCCGATCACCAGCACTCTCCATCGAAATCTGTTGTGATCCATCCTTTACAGTTGTTTCCAGTTTCAATTCATTCTGATTATAAATCCCGGTGCAATCTGTTCCTTGATCTTCCTTTTTTAGTATTACCTTCAAGATTCGGAGTTAAGGCTCGCCTTGTGATGCATTTTGATAATTTCCTTAAAGTGTGTCCGATCCACTTCCACCATCGTTTCCTAATTTCCTCTTCATCGGGAAGCTAGTTTTATCTCTCTCATAGTAGGCTCTTGATGATGCCATCCGGTCAATGGACATTGAGTTTCTTACGTAGACAATTGTTTAGAAATATTTTTACGTATTTGATGACATCTGAAGTAGTTCTCCAAGTTTCAGCTCCATACAGTAGAATTGTTTTGATGTTCTTATTGAAGATTGTGACTTTGATATTGATCGAGAGATAGTTGTTTTAAGTCGTTTATATTCTTCAACTGTAGGAACACCGCCCTTGCTTTACCAGTCCTAGATGACTGAACTGAAATCCATCCGTGAAAATCATTCTCATTATGTTCAGTAGTCATCCAACAAATAAACGAAAAATGAAATGCTTAAAAATGCTAGATGTAATTACCTGCAATGTACAAGAACTGGTGAATTATTCATTGAAAGACGTCTTTCAGTCCAATAAGCATAAAGTAAACGAAGAAAATCTTCTTTTGATGGTGTTGAAAAGTCGGGCCAATTAAGCATATGCAATTGAACAATATTTCGATATTGTTCATTGTTTAATGTTTTCTATTTTTTTAAAACAATGTTAAAATACACAGCAATATGGCTGATAAACTTGAACAAAGTTAGACCAACAGATGGGATCATGAGTCAGTTGAAGCTAGACCACCATGGAAAACCTGGAGGCACTGGATGGCGGTTTCGTCCCATCATGGAACTCCTAGGCAGTGCCTACCTACGACCCCGCCTCGCAGGGTCCGAACCCAGGGCCTATCACTAAGCCGGTATCCAACGGTGTTAATGTCTAACTCCACAAAATTGAGCGACACATTAAATCAATAAATTTCATCGAATGAGAACGCGAAAAAGCAGAGAAAAGTAGAATGTTTCAAAAGTGTTTTGTGGTAGGATGTTTAGTTCAATATGGACTTCCTGGACTATTATGTCAGTCAGCTAAAACATTGGATCAGGTACATATATACATCGGTTCAAGTTGCCATACCACATTAGCACAACAAGATGAACACCGAATTCATGGAAGTAGTTACTTCAATAGATTTAATTCGGAGAAAGAATGATACAAAGTGATTTTGATCTCACGGTTTAAGGAAAGACAAGGAGTGTATACACCTACACCATTGTGATCGATTCTGAGACATGCCACTCAGAGTCTCCAACCATTAGTCACGATAGTCACACGAACACCAACCAAGTAGTCATTAACCAACAACATGGCTCAGACCAGAAGTCATTACTTTATGGAATGCGCATTCCACCTCGCGAGATCCGAACCCAGGACCTATTTTCTCTCGCGCGCGAGCGCCTAACCTCTAGACCATTGAGCTGGCACTTAGTGCTTCCAGGTTTCCCATGGTGGTCTAGCTTCAGTTGACTCATGATCTCATCTATTGAAATTACTATAATATCCACAAAAACCCCTTCTTATATTACAGTAATTTTATATAATATTATATGTTTTGAGCTGGCCAAAAAGATGCTCCGCTCGGCTCAGTTTTTCATGGTAGTTGTCACTTGTCAATAAGTTATACTTGTAATCCTGAAGGAACTGATGTTTGTTGAAGAATTCTAACCCACGTTACCCAGTTTCCGAATTTTATATTTTACCGTTGAGTAAAACGAGCCACAGTAGATATCATGTAGAACTGAGATAATTAAACTCAACTGACCGATGAGTAATAACAAATATTGTAATTATCTAGTTTTTAGTAGTGACTGAATGACTGATTAGGTTATACAATATGGTCACTTGTCTAAGTAATTGTATGCATTATGCTTAAATCTTACATAGTTGAATGTATGTTTCGCGCTAGTTGACACTTGTCATAGAGGGCATACCTGAAATACCGAAGGAGATGATGCCTACAATGGGATTAGAACCTTACTTACTTACTTAATTACGCCTGTTACTCATCGTGTAGGAGCATATGCCGCCCACCAGCATTCTCCATCCTAGATTATATATATATATATATATATATATATATATATATCCTTGAAGATGAGGTGGAAAAAATCATAATTACATATTTTTTGATTGAGATCATGAACTGATTGATGTGAGACCACCATTGAAAACCTGGAAGTACTGGACAACCGTTTCGTCCTATCGTAGGACTTCTCAGTAGTGTGTGTCCACGATCCCGCCTCGAGAGACTCAAACTCAGGGCCTTCAGTCTCGCGCGAAATCGCGCAACCGTCTTACATTGTACCAAGGTAGATATTTGTGTCTACCCGACAAGGATTAGCTCCACTGATCACGGCTCATACTCATAAATACATAATTAACAGATTCAATGTAATTAAACCAGAAATGTCAACTTACACAATCGTACAGTTTAAAACTACGTCTAATATATATTGAATAATTTGTTTTTGACAAAAGATGAATTTTAAACCGTCCAAATTGAACTATACGTTTTGAATTAGCTTGAAGATATTTATTGGAATATAATTCTGAGGTGTCATCATCATTATCACTATCTGTCGGCCAATAGACAGAACATTTTTCTTTACCATTTTCCATTGATCTATTGTATAGTTTTAGTGAAAAAGGAAAGTAGAGCTGAAGTAATCGTTGTGTTAATCCATTTTTATATTTTTTGCTTAAATGTTCCCCTTGTTATTTAGGACTGCAATTGATCAGTCCCTTATTGGTATATGTGTATCACGTACAAATTGCCTCATCATTACCCTTAGTCATAAGCATTATAAACAAGGATGAATGGTAGCTAGCAGTGGGATCCAAGATGCGAGTTTCGTCCTACTCTTGAACTCGTCAACTAGATGGATCTGCATCCCAGAGTTCAAGTCCATTCCGTGTACATTCAGTTGACGAGTTTCAATACGAATGAGATGAGCGTCCTGAATTCCACTGCTAGCCGCCATTCATCTTTGCCTATAAACGTTGTATCGTTTTACCTCTGTATGTAGATTTTGATAGTACTTAGTTAAACGATAGGTTTGATTAAAGGGAATATATTATTATTATTATTATTATTATTATTATTATTATTATTATTATTATTATTAATGGCTTTATTCAGTAGAATACTTTGGGTAAATTACAGAATTCTCAGCACAAAGTATTTCATTTCCTTATTTCTTCATCTATTCTCATGATAATTATTGAGTGATCACTATTTGGATGTTGGTATTTCAGGAATCGACGTCTGAATAATGTTCATTCTTTTCAATGCATATTGGTATTCACCGAATGTTAATTAAAGTAATGAGATTGCTGTAGTTAAGAATACGAAGATTTTTGGCGTGGTATCTGACTCCAGTTTGATTGTACAAATCTTAATGAGATATAAATCTTCAATTTAACTCCACCTGGAACCCCACTGTGGCTACTACTTGTCTCAGGCACCGGATAAAGGAGGAGGGTTGGGCATAGGGTTAGCGGCTCTATCCCATAGAAAACTAACTCTCCAAAAAAGCGCTAACCATTAAAACTAATTCAAGTAGGTATTGCCCAAGTTAATCCCGTTTGTATGACAGCGGCAATAAAAAGTCAAATACGGGTTGCGTTGACTAACTGTATTTTAAGCACTCATTTATCTAGACAGACGTTCGGAATAAGAAGCGGGAACGTAAAGCAGAGTGGAGAAGGCGTCGGAGCCAACTCCATTTGATCAAGCGAAACTCGATATTTACAGTCAGACGAAAATAAGTTATAGACATGTTATAACTAGGATATGCAATACATACGCATACACTTATAGAAAAACAGTCACGGTTACTAATTGAACAATTGACAATTGGTCTGAAAAGTATGAATACATCGGGCTGCCAAGAAGCTAAAATATCTCACGTAGGCTTGTCATAGTACTAGCCACTACGATATAACCACATGAGGAAAATCAGAATCCAGCACATAGATCCTACAAAGAGAGCTATACTATCATCATAAAGATATCTTTAAAAAACGTTACAAACCTCAATTGATAATGTATTTGCAACGGTTAACATGTCAGTGTATCGAGAAACAAAAGCTATCGCCTAAACTAATGACACAAGTATTATTTACAACGATAGTAGAACATCTGTGTTTGAATTTAACAATGAGTGTTAGCAATCGAAACGGATAATACTTATGTGTGTCACAAAGTGTGTTGAATCTTTTTCCTAAAATAAGTAAAGTAAGGTTGACTACTCAATATTATCAAGTAGTATAATGTATAATACAAAAGATTATTGAATTGTAAGAAAAAAAAGTGGAATTTATACGTAGCGTTAACGGTTACCAATTTAAATCAACTGGTCTAAATGAATTGATAACGTTCTACTTCTATTGTGTTGAAATATGTACAAGGTTCTTAAGATTGGACAAATCAATAATTTGAGTAACATCAGAAACAGATCGATGTAAATGCAAGTGATGATTTGTTTGTAACGTTGTGATATGGCTAAACAGATATCAAATGAACTATTAGTGGGTATGAGACAGTTATCCATCACTAACAATGAGATCAAGATTGTGTTGTATTGTGAACTGATCAAAGCTAGATATGTACACCATCGAATGACAGCTCATGGATCTAGAACTTAGATGTTCGGATGCAAAATCGGTGGTCCTAGGTTATATTCTGGGTTGCAATGTTATGGATGTGCATTGATAAGGAATCTCATATTAAAACGAAGTGGTCGTACAGCGTTTCAAAGATTTATTGATAGTCTAGCTAAGACTTATTTGTAATTTAATCTGCCGAAATTTGAGTACCAATGAAAAATATATCTATGAAAACTTGTGACTCACTTAGTAAGTGTGACAATCAAATGAACATGATGATCCCAAATCATTTGCCAGAATAAACTGCGTGTATGATCAACTGGCGCTTGTGAAGCAATATATTTACAAGGTAACTGTCCACTGCTAACTATTGTACTTGAAATTCCTGGTATTTTACTTGGGATCCAACTAGCATTCATATAATTGGATGGAATCCATTGTTCACTACCAATATCAGGCAGTCCTTGAGAGACATTGATAATGTCTTCATTCTGATTGGTATTTTCATCGTTATGCGTAATAACTCCATTTTCTTTTGACTGATCAACTGAATTAATCTGTTCCGATTCAGGTAATATCAAGGCACTTGACAATTGCACATAATTTTGATCAACTGTTGTTAGGAGAAACAAGCAAAGCCAAGTGAGTATTAAGATATATTTGAAAAAATCCATACTGTATAAGTCATTGTTAATTGACGTTTTCTTAACTCAAATAAAGATATTTTGTTGATATAGTGTGTGTTGTATGGTGCAGTTTGACTATTATTGTGAATATGTAAGGTATTCATATGACGATCATCTTCAGTTAATTGACACATTAACAATAAAGAGTAACGTATGAACCGCTTAAATTTGAACGAAATAAAACATACCGCAATTGAGATCTATACAGATCATCATGGAAAACCAGGAAGCATTGAACGTCCCTTTCGTCCTATTATGAGACACCTCAGCAGTACGCATCCACGAACCCACCTCGCGAGATCTGAACTCAGGACCTATCGATCTTCTAGGTTTCCCATAGTGGTCTAGCTTCAATCGACTCATGATCTCAACTAATGAAGTTAACATTCATTATCCTTATCCTCTTCATATTCGACCACATTTTTGCAAATCACTCTATACTACTTATTAATATTCAGTAGCTGAAGTCATTTCTAGTGACATTCAAATTTGTAGTGCTACGATATTTTTTGACTTTACATCAGCTGACAATATTTAGTTTATTTATCATTGTAATCGTATATATATATATATATATATATATATATATATATATATAATAGTGTATTTCCCATAACAATCCCCATGTTTCGATTTAATTCGTCTTCGACATAGTCATTACTTGTCAAGCTGTTCTATGTAACTGTGTATGGCCCTATTTTAAGGAAACACTTTTATCTTATTGTATACAAACTTAATAGATGCAATTTTCAATTGAAATTTATGATTTTTTTCAGATAACTTCATGAAAGAGAACTTTGTGTGAAACCAAGAGGTGCATAATACAGAAGTTGAGCGTTTAGAATTAGGTAAGGTTGGATAATTGAATAATTAAGTTTGAAATACCTGTTGACTGAAGTAGTTTCCATATGGATTACAAAACCTTATTTATCTACTCTGATAATAAGTTGGATGAACTGTGGATTAATTGAAAGAAAGAGGTTCGACAGCGCTAACAACTGTTTATCAACCATCAAAATGAGAACTTTGAACACAGAGTTGTGGTAGTTGTTAAGTTCAAACAAAGATTCAATGAAAGCAAATGAAAGCTGGAAATGATTGTTACAAGAATTGAAAGAAAGTGATTATAATATTAAATACAATAAATAGAATTGGCTTCTGTATATACACAACAGATAAATTTGCGCTACACTATAGAAATTATTAAACATTAACACCATTGGATGCCGGATCAGTAATCTCAGGTTCGAGTCTCATATGTGGAATCGTGGATGCGCACTGCTGAAGAGTCCCATATCAGGACGAAATGGTGCTTTAAGGTTTACTATGGTGATCTACCTTAAATCGAATCGTGAATTCAGTTGCGAAACAATGTGTAAATGTTTAGCCAAAATTTTTGTAAATTGTTAGTATCCTATTTGACAGAGATTTGTTCACTTCCTCTAAATTGATAGTATAAATTGGTATCACTATGGGGATTCGTGGCAGTTGTAGTATTTTCATTGTTGAATTCACGAGTCTATGTAAGCTAGACAACCAATGAAAACCTGGAAGCATTGGACAGCAATCTTTCCCTAATATGGGAATTTTCAGCTATGCACATCCAGTCACGCACTCAGAAATCAAACTCAGAACTTTCAGTAACGCGCACGAAGACTTAACTTCAAGATTAGTGAGCCGGTATCCAACGGTGTCAATCCTTAACTTCAGTTGATCCATGATCATGTGCAGCTATCCATCAATTATATGAGGTGGATAACTGTTTCACACCTGACATGGATTGGACTCCACTGGTCCTATACTACGACTTGATAGCCATCCAGTGCTTCCAGGTCTTCAGTGGTGGTCTACCTTAAGTCGAATCATGAATTCAACTGTGAAAGTATAGATTGTAACTTAGTTTCTGTCCAACTATTTTGAAGAAACATTTTTCTATTGACTGTTCCATAGACTATCTTATCGACATGATAGAAGTCTCGCAATTTGGAATTTGTAAACAATGATTAATTACAACGTATTTTAGTCAAACTGTATAATTTGATATCACGATTTTACGAATGTAGCTCATATATAGAATGAATTACACAAGGGGTAATGTAATAATTAGAAAAAAGCTTACAAGGTAAAAGATTACGATACTTATTACGAAGACGATTTTCTGGACGTTGACCAATGGCACATGTAAGATGTTTCGCTTGTTCTTGTCTATATGAATGAATATTCAATGACTAAAAGGTGATTTTTTTGAACAAACAAAAAATCCGTATTCAATAAACAAACAAATATATACATTAATGACAATAACTATTTATCAGAGATAATTACTGATACATCATTGTTCTAAGTGAGTAAAGGATGAATCCATGAAGTGGGTTTGGTCCTATTTAGGACTCGTCAACTGGATGTAAATGTATCATAGAACTGATGTTTACTTCAGGACACGAACTCAGTACTGTTCGCTCCAAACGTCACTTAACTACTGAGTCCACTACGTCACTGATTTGTGCAATGGGATGAAGTTTCATTCATATTTTTATCGGTTATTTGAATCTTCCGATTGATTTTAAGGTCTGTAATTGATCAGTCTTATTTTGGCACCAACTCTGAGTATTATATAAACTTATGTGAATTTACTTCGGTTATTCATTAACTCACATGGAATCCTCAAGGCCAACGGAAGAGAGGAAGAACAAAGAACACATTACGCTGAGAAATGGAGACAGACATGAGAAGAATGAAAAACAATTGGATAGAACTAAAAAGAAAGGCCCAGTACAGAGTGGGATGGAGACTGCTCGTCGGCAGCCTATGCTCCATTGGGAGTAACAGGAGTAAGTAAGTAAGTAAGTAAGTATTCATTAACTCCGAAGAAATGGTTTACATTTAGTTACGAAACGTTAGATATACAAATTTCCCACTCATTGGGATATAACGAAAATAGTACATAAGAAAGTATAATGTAGCACGATGATAATCCAATCCTGTTGGCGATAAGTATCTCATTGTCGATATGTTTGAACTCTACCTTTCAAGATATTTCGCCAGACCATGAACATAATTGAAGTGAGTTATCAGCGAACTAACTGCTATAGTTTATTAGGATAGGGATTTATGAAGATAATTGAATGTTTTACAGAGTTGATACTTTCAGTTCAGCGATGTAGAGGCTGAAATTTGAAGAGATAGACTGAAGATTTTTGGTAAAGTTCACTGTGCAATTGTGGATACGAACCACTGAGGAGTCTTCTGCCAAGATGAAACAACTTTATAGCGTTTCATAGTTTTTAATAAAACTAAGAAATATTGACTAATGGCTAGATCTAATCGTCTTAAAAAAGGTTTGAATTAAACTAATTACAAGTTAACTCTGTTATTTAAAAATCAAATATAATGATTTAACATGAACGGAACGTCTTTTCATTTACCTTGAATTCTTCTCTTAAACTATTCCTATTCTTTTCAGACCAATTCATGAAGTCGTGAATGTTTATCGGATCTGGTTGTCTGAAATAGAAAAAAACCCCAGTGAAAAAGAAACATTTAATGAATTGTTAATGTTGCATATCAGTTATATATAATAAGTTATATAATATACCCTTGTGGGCCAGGGTAATTTTACATTGGTTTTTAGGAGAACCAGACACCATCCGGATTTTCACATGACAACCCAAACAGTACAGCTCAACCCCGTTTAGCAGGAGAGCCAGACACCACCCAGGCTTAAATTTTATAAACCGAGCAGTACAGCTCAATCCCGCTTCACAGGAGAACCAGACACCATATAGGCTTTAACGCTACAATCTGAATAGTACAACTCAATCCTGTGGCGCAACCACACAGGTACCAAGCACCCTGGTGGACCATTAGCACCAATCATATACACATGCACATTACGTGTATAGTTATCGCGATCAATGGTCACGTGAATCAATTATGCACAGCACGAACAGGCCAAAGTTGACCTATTCCGCTTACACGACAGTTAAACTCGTTAATGTTAGCAATGGCAACATGCCTTACAATGTCCCAATGACAATGGTCCTCGGGAAAACTGAAAAGTAACCAACAGTATGAATGAAATCGGTTAACCAGCAAACCAATTTGTGCATGAACAGTAAGCAAAACTTGCCAAAGAAATGCTGAACCATCCACAATACCAATGACGAACCTCCAGCCTCATATGAGACCTTTAGCTCTACATAGCCATATAGCTTACACATCAATCAATCTTTATGGTTCACGTATTAACTTGCTTTGAAATGGATTTCCGAAGGTTCTTGTGAAATATTTTAGAATAAAGTGGAATCACATTAAGTTCATAATCGAATAGAAAAATAACCGATAGATGTTGTTCTTAATTGGTCTGGGCGAACAATGTCCTCTGAAGGGCATGAAGTTCCTGGGTTTAATGTTATTTAAAGCAGTGTTTAATTACTACGTTTGTTAGTTTACGTTACCAGCTGCATTTAGTCAGGGTTCCACTAATGCCAGCATGAGACTCTTCAATATTTGGCATACACGATTTGTATCCAAGACACTAAGAGCTTGGATTTTAGAACAATCAAACGGTATCCAGTAGTTTAGATTTAAGATTTTGATGAATGTACAGTTTGATGATGGCATCTCCCATTGCTACTGGTAAGTAAACGACTCATAGTCGACAATTTTGGACTCGATTGATCTGAACATCTCACTAGGACATCAGTAATTAACAATCAAAATTAGTATTTAGAACTTCGTCTGGAGCCCTTTTGAAGCTACTGTTGGTCGCAATCGTGGATGAAGGAGGAGGATTGGGCATGGTGTTAGCAACCCCATCCTTTAGAAACCTAACTCGCTAAAAAAATATTAACTAGAAAAAAAAACAAATGGTTATAACTGGCACAGGTATTTGCGAAGATTGTTGAATTGAATAGTTTGATCCTCAGTCGACTATAGGGTTCAGATCTCAGAGGAGTCTCATACTAGAATATGACATCAGTTCAGTTCTTCCCAGTATTCTAAAAACATTCCGTATAATAAACGATAAAATTCAACAGTTTGCAACAACTGAGATTCCATTTGTAGTGAAAATGAAATTATTAGTTAATAATTGATACAAATTAACTTACCGAGGAATTTTTAAGGGAATAACTGGGGATTTGTACTCTTCACGTAATTCATATCCATCTTCTTCGTCTTCACTGGAAAAATATGAAACATGATTTAAGCTTACCAAAAGTTCAAATAATAATTTCATCATAAATACTATTACTACTAACAAAAGTATTAGTAGTGTCAACAGTATACTGTCAAGAATTGACCATTGAGGAATAACTCACAGAAAGCATAATCTTGACAGAAATTTTATTAAAATAGAAGTGAAAAGCTTCTCGTTCAATCCCATAGTGGCCTCGCGTTGCTGAAAAATTCCAAACCCTGACATTACAGTTATCCGATGCACTTTGATTCACAACGATTCTGACTATAAAGTGTCAATCTCTGTGATGAAGTTTAATCTTAGATTGTGTTCATATAGCAGATCCAGTTAAAGTTTTTATTCAATATATTCAATTTACACCGGTGAAGTTCGATCTTCCCTCTACTTTTGAGAGAAAACTATTCAAATCCAAGCTAACAACAGTCTCAACAACGTTCTCAAAATGTCTCAAGTACGTCCATCGCTTTCCCCTCTAGAGAAATGTTAGTAGAACTGGTGGTGGAAGTATACGTTAATAACCAACTAATCAGTATTGAGATACCAGCTATTAGACGTTTGAGATTCTAAACCGGAAAGCGGATAGTCTATAACACATTACCGGTGAAGTTGAACCTATCAATATTTAGCTATTAAGAAGCTTCAAGTTGATATATCTGGGATCAATGAAGAATAGACACCGTGACTTATAAATCTTTCACAATAAGGCAAATATCGTCGAGGTTTAAAATCAAAGACCTAAGTGGACAAGCGAAAAAATGGTGGAAATATATACATCTACATAACCGTCTTTAATCTTCCCTAAAGTTCTGTATCGGAAAAAAACGATCTCAAGTTGAACTTTTACAAACAATGATTAACATCGTCAACTTATGGAAAATAATCCTGAACAACGGCAATACGTGGCCATAGTTGACTAGGTGTTCCAGGATTGAACTGTTGAATGACTTTCTTTCTCCGATACCCATGCCGGCAAGGGATCTGATTTTTCCGGTATGATAACTCCAAAGTTTGTAAAACAAATGTATCACTCTCTCTTTAATACACATTTGAATATCGAACTTTTCCCCATACGTATTTGTTTTCCATGTAACCGGCTGTTCGAGTTGATATCAGAAAAAAGTTCAGTTGTCATTATGGGGTTATGGAGATCACTGAATTTTGATGAAGTCGTGAACTGATCTAAGTCACACCACTAGTGAAAACCTAAAAGTACTGGGCGGCCGTCTCGTCCCTCAGTGGTGAATATCTAGGACCTTAAACGTGTGGATAAAACCTAGTACCAGTGGATCTAAAATGTGTTAGGTGTGAAGCTGTGACCCAACAAATACAATTGAAGATGGTTGCGTGATCCCGATTAGTTTATGTTAGACACTAACACCACTGGATACCGCTCATTAGTCTTTAAGTTATGTGTTCGCGCGCGAGATTGAGAGTCTTGGGTTCGATTTCTGAGTGTAGGATCGTGGATGTACACTGCTGAGAAGTCGCATACTAGGACGAGATCGCCGTCCAGTACTTCCAGGTTTTCAATAAAACCTTTAACTATATGGAAATGCAGTATGCTATAGACCAACACAAAACATCTATAGGTAATTATCCTTATCTAGATTTAACGTAATTTTAATAGGAAATAATTCAATCAACTAAGCACATACCAATATTCAACAGTATGTAGTCCAATGAATTTTGTCTGATTTAGACGATTTCTCTTAATAATAAACACAATGAATATTGTTATTGAAGTAAACAAGAGTAATAATATAAGACAACTGACAATAAACACGATATAAATTGTTCCCAATAGATTTGACGACATTAATTCATCTACGAATGCAATACAAAAACAAACAATGTATGTATATGTGTGTGAAAAATTAGCTTTAGTAAATTGTATACGAAGTTACTTTAATATTTAGTGACGTGGTGTTGAAGTTAGTCATCTGGATATCCTGCTTGATCCCACTTTCAAGCAAGTTGATACTTGTCAGAAAGATCTGGCATTCTTTTTGAGATTCAAATTAGCGTCATTCAGTTCGAAAGTTCGAGATATCCTATGTAAAGTGTTAGAGCCATAACTAGCCCACCGTACGACTGAGATATTTGCATAAATTCATTACTGTATAGTGATCAATGTCGGCTATCTTCAACCGCTTTAAGTCGTAACATGATGGACACTATGTGATTACGTTATGTGATTACGTTTCAACTTGGCCGTTAGAATTCGATCATAATCTAATAGTCCGGCACTGTACATGTTTCATCTATTGACTGAACCAATACTATAAGATATTCAGTTTACATGATTCAAGTTATATGAATTTGATCATCTTCAAGGCGAGACTGTGATTTACGGACGAGCCAATCAGAAGCGTTTGAGGGATTTCAAGGTCACGGCGCTAAATTCAGTACTTAATGCTAACGTACGATCAGTTCACAGCGGATTTTATACAAAACGTGATAATTGAAAGGCTACAACAAATAAAACGACGAAACTATAATTTGTGGACGACTCAACCAGGTATAAGATAATAGATCTTGGATTTTAGCGTGAAAGTCTTTCATCCATTTGGCTAAATAGAGTCTTGGCATTATAACTGATATCAGTTCGTGATGAAAACCCGATATATAATTCCTACTTAAGGCAAATTATGACAATTATTGAGAACTGGATAATAAAAGCAGCAGTAACACTGGTTTTAGCTACATTATCATGGCTTCAGAGGCCGACTATTCTGTAGCCATATGGATGATTTCCTCTGCTGCATGCATTACGATTTTAGAACCTCTGAACCATCTTCTAACCTTCACAAGTTTCTATTATTATTATTATTATTATTATTATTATTATTATTTTTATTATTATTATTATTATTGTTATTATTATTATTATTATTATTATTATTATTATTATTATTATTAATATCTTTATTCAATATTATATTTTGGTACAATATAGAATTCTCATTACAGGATATTTCAACAAGTTTCTTTTGCAAATTGAAGGAGGAATGGGTGAAAAAAGATCTGAATCTGTACAACTTTTCAAATTAGAGACATGGTTAAGAATACAGGTTATTGATTAGGTTAACTCTAACAACCTGTTCGTCACAGAGTATATTTGCTAGGTAAGATATTACAGAACTTTTATACTTTTGCTTGCGTGCATGGATTTTAATGTAATTACGTCACGTTCTACCAGAAGATATACAAGGAGAAAGGAGAGTGAAGGGGATGGTTAGTATCTGATAAAATAACACCTGCTAGGAGTTTGCATGATTTTAGATGTCTATGCACAACCATATTAATTATGACCTCAAAAGATTCACGGCATATCGTGCTAACTGCCTTCAGCACTTTCCGCAATACAGCAAAGTCTTTTCTCAAAAGCCTGGGAAAGAATGATGGAGAACAGTAAAGAATAATAGGTAATATGCAATAATTGACAAATTGTAAGAGTAAATGACGAGTAATCCCAAGAGCATGCAATCTCTTTATGTAGTAGGTCAGACGGAAAACCTTCTTCGATAACAATAAAACGTGATAAGACCAAGAGAGATCAGAGGAAAATGTAACACCAGGATAATTGACCTTCAACACTGAGTTTATCAAAGAGTCTCCAATGGCACAAGCATTATGGGATCTCAAAATGATGTTTAGATGCCGCTCATGTCCCATGCTAAAGTTAACAGCTTGACATTTACACGGATTAAGTATGAGACTGTTTCTATGGGATGTAAAGAGGAAAAGATAGGCATACATACAATGAGATCATCCACATAATTCATAAAAGTATTTACTGTGGAAGATGCAGATCATGCAGAAAAAAAAGAGAAAAGAAGAGATGCAAGAACAGTTCCTTGTGGTACACAGTCATGAGACAGTAGAGACTCTGAACACTTTGCTCCAGATACATATATGGCTGACGACTTTTAAAAAGTGAGGAATCACGCGTCTTGGATTCCCTACTGTTAAATTTAGTCCATTTATTCAAAAGAAAGCATATGATAAATCAGACCACGTATAACATTTTCAAGCAAGATTTTTATTAGTATCATCAGATTTCGCTGTATTGATTAAATGGTTGTATAATCCACTAATTGATATTTGTGGGCGTATCATTCAAAATTAAGTAGGACTGTAGTATGGATCCAGGATCATCAAAGCATCCTTCAAAACAAAGGAGGAGGGAAAAACGATGAATGTTATCCAATCTTATGCACCCACCAATGATAGCAACAACGAAAATAACGATCAGTTCTATGAGAGGCTGCAATCAATCATAGAGAAGTGTACAAGAAAGGACCTCACCATCCTGATTGGGAGAACTAAACGCCAAAGTCTGAATGAACAGCATCGTATATGAAGATATCATGAGCAGCATACACAGTCCTTCCTATAGATGTAACACCACCAGCAGTCGAAGAAATCAGGATGGCCATAAGACAAATCAAGAGTGGGAAAGCATCAGGATCAGACGATATATTAGCTGAAGCTCTGATGTCAGCCATAGAAGCAACTGCAATCATGCTCCACGTACTATTCAGGAAGATCTAGGAGGAAGAACAAGTGGGCGGCCTATACTTCTCGACGATGAGTAACAGGCGTAAGTAAGTAAGTTAGTAAGTAAGCAGTATGGGACTCAGGAAGCACGAAAGCTAACATCCCTGACAGAGTTTAAACTCAGATTATTCAGGTCTCGTGACGAATAGTTGTCCATTAAAACTACAAGATCTGCGTCTCATGGTATATTGATCTGTTAGGAATTCAACATACAGACTGGCAATAACTTTTCCATAAAAAACCTTTAACTAAAAGGGTTATTATTTAAATGAATAACTATTCAACTACTTACTATTTATTCTCCATTCATGCTTAATTGAATAAATAACATCATTTGCCGTGACCGAATATACAATAACATATCCACTATGCTGTGAATCAACAGTCTTTGAAGAAGACGACGATATTGTTGTTGTTGTTGTTGTTGTTGATGATGATGATGGCAATGATGATGGTGACGAAACACTTTGATTCAATGAATATAAATCTCGTTTTACAATAATAGATCTATGTGAATATTTAGAATTCATTATTGATATTATAGGATTGATTATGTAATAATAATAATCAAATTTGTATATTGTTTCATTGTATGCAATTTGATTGAATTCATTTAGTTGTAATGTATTTAATTTCATTTGTAAATTATCTATAGCTGATAATAAACTATTTTGATTAGTTAGATCATGAAATAGATTGTATTGTATAGAATAAGTATTCAATGTAGGTTGATATGGGTTCCCGTCTAATTTACAGATATCAATTAATTTTCTTAATTTTTCCAAAACATTCGGATGAACATTTCGCTAGAATGATGAATAAACAGAAGCGAAATCATTGATGAGAAAAGAAAAACAAAGAAGGATGGATGGACTCAATACATAAGTTGATAACATGATTATGTTTAAAGCAAACAACATTGGGTTTGAGTCCCGGAGTGACACATCAAGTCCAGGATGCAAGTACATCCAACCGATGAGTCCTGAAATAGGATGAAACGCATGTCATGTATTTCACTGCTAGCCACTATCCATCTTCGCTTATGAAGCAATATTCAGGCAATCCATAAACAGTTATTTTATTATAAGCAAAAGTGGATGGACTTAGTAGATATGTGGATAACATGATGGTGTTTAAAGCAAACGGTATTGGGTATTGAGTCCTGGAGTGACATATCAACTCTAAGATGCAAGTACATCAAACCGATAAGTCCCGAAGTAGGATGAAAAGCGTGTCTTGTCTTCCACTGCTAGCCACTGTTCATAATGCTTGTGACTTAAGATAATCTGTACAGGATGTACGTACGTCGATAATTGCAGTTATAAACATCGATGGACAACATTCAAACAACCAATACGAAAATGAATTAATTTTTTTATTAGATTTACAATATGGGTGTTGAAGAGATTATTGAATTTTATTGAGTTCATAAATCGATTCGAGTTAGAGAACTATTGAGAACTTGAAAGCATTAAAAAGTTGTTTTGTCTAGAGAGCTTACGGCCTAGGGTTTGATTTCCGATTGAGGGATTGTGGCTGAGCATTAATGAGAAGTCCTGTCCCAAACAGAGCGGCCGCTTAATGGTTCTAGGTTTTCAGAGCTGAACACAAGCAGTGTAGCAAAAAACCTCTACATCAGTAGGCCTTAACATACACAAAGGAAAACGCAAGATCCTCAAATTAAACATGGAAAACACCAACGCATTCAAAGTTGGTGGAGAAACTGTGGAGACATTCACGTATCTAAGTAGCATCATCGATGAACGAGCAGGATCCAATACAGATGTAAAAGCGAGGATTGGAAAAGCAAGGACAACATTTCTACAATTGAAGAACATATGGAACTCAAAACAACTGTTAACTAATATCAAAGTGAGAATCTTGAATACGAACTTCAAGACAGTTCTGCTGTACGGGGCTGAAACTTCGAGAACTAATTCAGTCGTCGTCATAAAAGCACAGGTATTTCTAAGCAACTATACGCACGATCTCGAATGTCTGTCGACTGGATACCATTATCAACACCCTACTGTGGGAGGAAAGAAACCAACTTTGAGTTGAAGAGGAAATTAGAAAACGATACTTCAGGTGGATAGAAAATACAATACGAAAATCACCAAATTTCATCACGCTGCAGCCCCTAACTTGGAATTTTGAAGGGAAACGGAAAAGTGTAAGGCCAAGGAACACACTGGGTTGAGAATTGGAAGCAGACAACAAATGTATGGATCACAATTGGAAAGGATTAGTTAGGACAGAGTTCAATCGCGAATGCTTGTGGACAACCCATCCTCTTCCAGGAGAGGTAACAGGCGTAAGTAAGCAAATAATTGGTTGAAGTTAGTGTTTGTCGCCACCAACGGCTAAAATCTTTACGTGTCTAGAAATCGTTCACAATAAACTCGCCTGAGTCTTTACTTAGAACATGTATCATAAAATCTCTTTATAGCTCTTTTTCTTTATATATATTCTTTAATACTAATACTGAAAACTTTGGATCAGAGAACCAGGCGAAACGTTGAATTTACTTCGAATTCTTTCACTGAGATTTTACAAATTCATTCTTCTTCTATAATACTGATACTGTTCAGAATATCATTATATACTATGGAATGAATATAAGCAGAGTGAAAAGTTTAGGATAATTTTAAAGCTTCAGATTTACGAGGCCAATAAATAGTAACCATATGTTCACAACCTCATTACGACTACCTCTGAGCTATGTTACCTAATGTCTGTAAATCAATTATTTTGATGATCACTCAGATCCAAAGTAGATTATTTGGATCTACCTACCAAACCAACAATATATGATTTAAGAGATAGATCTTAATTTGATCTAGTCTACTATAGTCTCCTTTCAATTTACTCTCTTATATCATTCATTATAACGTATTAAATGAAAGTGATCAATAGTAGAAGATACTGATAAGAATACATACCAATGAATAATTTCCTAAACATCCATTACATGGTAACCAAAGAAATTGTACACATTGTTGTAATAAATTCATATTATTATGTAATTGATCATCCATATTAGGTGAATTGAATGGGATAAAAAATTGTATTGCAAAACCTAATAATCCATATAAATTCCCTGAAATATTCCATTTCATATGTAAACAATAACTATTCTTATTTAATAAACTATGATTGATAGAATATTGTCGATCAATATAATGGGTATTATTATTATATTGATTGAAATCATAGGTTTTTAACATGGTTGTTGTGGTTGTTGTTGTGGGTGGTGGTTTTGTTGTTGTTAGTGGTGGTGGTGGTGATGGTGATAGTGAGTTGTTACTAAGATCATTGTTATATTCATTATTGAATAAACATTGATAATGATAATAATCATCATTGTTCCCATTGGATTTGTGAATTTCCATTGGACGTTGTACATTCAATGTGAAATTGTTAAATTCAAAATGTGCTGAAACAAAACAAAAAAAATAAAAAGTATAGTTTTAAAGGTTAAACCAATTACAATCAAATATCATGGATAACAATTGATATATGATGTATGCCACTTATGTAGACAGATATAAGTAAGTTAAAGTCACTGACAAGTGAACTGAATCATGTTGGTAGGTTTACACTACCTGGTTGAGGACCGCGAGAAGATAACAACCGATGGTTGGAGACCCTGAATAACATGGCTCAAAATCGTTTGCAATGGCGCAGGTGCATCCACTCTCTGTGTTCTCCCAAATTCTAATCTCCTGAATCCTCCTTGTCTCTTTTTTTTCTCTTTCCAAATTTATTTCACTGGATTATACTCCTTAATTAACATCTTCAAACCCCAATGTTTCCGATTACTGCTTATACTCTTACTGCCTCTATCGCTACAGGATTTGAATCGACAACTGTTTCTCTGTGCTAATGTGGTATGGCAACTCGAACTGATGTACGCACGTACGAAGTCCTACGTTGTTACTGACTGACTGAAGATGTAACACCAGTCGTATATGAAAAACCTGGTAGTAGAAGGCTACAAAAGCTCGAGTTGAACAGAATAGAAGTGAAAATAGAAAGGAATTGTGAAATGGTGAAATACAGTTCACTGAACCTTTCCTTATCTGATTTCCTCTATATGCAATTACTTGTTCACTTGTCATTAGGTCGAGCAATGTTCATAGTCTATAGTCAGATCTCACTTTCAACATGGATATGAGAATATATTCCGACTTGATTTTACAAGGTCAAGAAAATAAGTGGCTTGAAATTCAATTTTAAAAACTGTCCAGTGAACTCATATTATATTTAAGTTAAACAATTAATAAAATTGTAAAAGCACACGGTGAACGTTTCGTTCTAGTATGGGATTCCTCAGTAGTGTATATCCACGAGCTCCTGACCAAGAATCAAACCAAGGACTTTAAGTTTTGTGAGCTAACATTCCATCTCTGGAAGGTCGAATAGAAGTTCAGTGGTGTACAAGTCTAACTTCAATCAATCAATTATATTAAGATACTATTCTCCTTCGTCTAAAGTAGGTAACTTACATTCGACACAGCTTCTCACTACACTATCGGGTTCTGGGCCTAATAGTCTGAAGATTAGCCAGTCTTGTTCAAGACTGAATGCCTTGAGTTCCCTACTAAAAAACTAGGCTATCTAATGCTCCCTGTTTTTTTTCAATGATTGCCTAACCTAGATTCATTCGTGATCTTAATAAAAATCCTCAGAATCCCATATTCATGATTTAAGGATTGATGATAGAATCCCTTCTAATCAACCAAAATTTCTTCATCTTCAAACTGTCAAAAGTAGAAGTGGTTCTAGCTCTTCATGAAAAGGAACTTGAATTCTGTGTACTAAAATTGTACCATCTTGTCATTGTCGTTCACTGTGTTCTTCGCTTGTTTTTCTAGATATATTTTTATCTCATCGGTTCATCCTTCGAAAATTTGCCCTTTTCTCAAAAGATTTCTTAAACCCCTTTGATTATTTGTTCATCATTGTTTTCATACATCATTTCATCTTAATCCATTTATAATATAATCTAACACTAGCTTATCAGGTCTACATTGTTTTTCTTTCATATACACACATTCTGTACGATCTATACATTATTGTTGTTAACATTGAAGCAACACAACACATTACGAAAATCTTTCTATTACATCATCATCATTTATTGGAAATTGATTGATACCTATATCGTACATTGAACCAGCAGTGCGAAAACATTATTTAGATCCTACGACATCAAAAGATTCCAAGTTCAATCCATGTTAGGATTGAGCTTCAGCACTATTCTAAAAGTCGATGCAACAACAAAGCAATTATCTAGTCTTTCCTTACTTACTTACTTATGCTTGCTAATCCTCGTGGAGGAGTATAAGCCACCCACCAGCATTCACCACTGAACTCTGACCTGGGTAATCCAATCCAACTGTTTCCAGATGCTATTCATCCTTTTTATGTCTGCTTCCAATTCTCAGTGCAGTATGTTCTATTTTCTTCCGCTTTTTCGTTTCCCTTCAGGATTCTAAGTTCGCACCTGCTTTGTGATGCAGTTTAGTGATTTCTACAATGTATATCCTATCCATCTCTAATGTCTTTTCCTAATTTCCTCCTCATCTAAAATCTGGTTTGTTTTCTCCTATAATGGGCTGTTAATGATGATATCCGGTTAACGAATATTGAGTATCCTAAGTAGACAATTGTTTAGGAATAATTTTACTTCTTTGGTGATGGTTGTGGTAGTTCTCGAAGTTTTAACACCGTACAGTAGAAATGTCTTAATGTTTGTATTGACAAATGTTTTAAGATCCAAACTTTTTTCAACTGCAGTTATACTATCCTTGTTTTACCAATCTTCACCTTCACTTCTGCATCGGATCCTCCTCGTTTGATACTGCCCATGTATGTAGACGTTTCTACCACTTCCCGACCTTTTCCATCAAGTTTAGTCTTTCTTAATTTACAGTTATTGATTTTAATCAATTCATAATGAGAGATTGTAAATTATTAATCCAATTAAAAACTTACACATATTTGCATAAAATAGAGTAATTGGGGCCCATTGACTAAATTTGAACATGTCCATTTCATTATGTAATATTGACGTAGAAACTGATTCATTTGAACGTACTCGTCCACGTAATTGATATAACATTCCACGTTGTATATTATTACGAAGAATAACTTCTATAAATAACAAAAATATTTAATTCTTTGACGGAATATTATCAAACACATTTATTTAGTAATTTCAATAATTCATATCATGAGTCGATTGAAGCTAGACCACAATGGAAAACCTGGAAGCACTGAATGGCCGTTTCGTCCTATTGTGGGACTTTTCAGCAGTGCGCATTTACGATCCCGTTTCTCGAGATTCAAAACCAGGACCTATCAGTCTTGCGTGCGAGCGCTTAAACTCTAGACAACTGAGCCGGCATCCAACGGTGTTATTTAGATTAATTTAACTCAAATGATAATCTACATAAGTATGGCCCAACAATTAGGTTGATTATAACAATCAAACAAGTGATATTTGTATGAATTTGAGTGTGAGTTTATTTTTTAGATTGTACGCAGAGGATATAAATGTATTGAACTTTGTGATGTTTGTAGCTTTGCTATGTTTGAAGGATTGTGAAATCACCTAAAATCGGCTAACAGAACTAAAGTCTGCAAAACAACAGGACAAGCTAAACTATTTCAATGTATCCCAGCCACTTCAACTAGAGGGAGTAGACCGGATTCAGTCGAGGGAAAAGTATATTCTATAATCAGCCGAAAGCACGAACGAACCAAGAATGCCACTCAAGCGTATATATACAGAATAGAATGGTGAATAGGGAACGTCACAAAATAGCGTATTAAAAGAGGCAACAAACTAATGACATTTAGGGTCCTTTCAAGTGAGAAATATAATCTGAAGAGAAAAATTACAGAGATTTCTAAGGATCTAACATCCCTAACAGGTTTGAAAATAGTTTACAGTCTTCTAATTATAATTCTATCATCATAGATGTTTATCGGTATAGAAGGTGTATAGGGTAGGAATAGTTTATAATATTCTTGGGTTAGTGGTAGTGCAGGTAGGTGAAGTGCTATGTGTCCTGCACATCCTTCAGATATTGATTGAGGACCATATCACTATACATGAAGGTAACAATCTTTAACACAACATGAACGATATCCAACTGCTTGAATTAAAAACCGTACTTGTATGGTTGCGATCAGTATGTTTATTAATATATAAATGGTGATGTTGTCTATAAAAATATAGAATAATAGTGTGAGCTCGTGATTGGAGGTATTCATTAGGAAACTCGAGACCTATGTTTCAGACTTTTTGGCAGTCATCAATAAGGTGTATATGTAATCTTGAGGAAAGTGATACTCTATGGCAGACTCGGTCCCGTGTCACAGCTTCACAGTCAGAGACGTTACGGCTGGGACATCCAGGCCGCAAGATGTATTTACAAGTGGATGATCACTGAGTGTTGACCGATCAAGTTGCGATGTGGTCACTAGTCTAGGTAACGTAATCGATATAATTCGATCTGCACTAAGAGAGAACTGATATGATATTGATCATAACTCAGTGAATAATCAATTGTAAATAGAATAATGATGATATTGTTGCCTCCTCTAAGCTTAGATGAAATAATCGTTGACATAATTCGACAGAACGGTAAAGGAAGCCTCGCAATACAGATCAGTGAATACAACATTATCACAACCGCCTTTCTCATCATTTCATAAACGTTTGCGTGTATGATAAAATTGTTTTACTGAAACACTGAGCTCTACAGATTATCTTATGTTAGCAATATTCCGCCTGTTATGGAATAATAATAATAATTTCACCACAAAAGGATGCGAAAATCTCCATCTTTTGATCCATGGTCTTAATTAACAACAAGACAAGCGTTATATTGGTTGCTGATATAGTGGACCAATTAAAATTCACCCTAATGACAAAATCATATGACTAGCCATGAAATGGTGTTTTTTTTCTGAAGAGTGCATAAATAAACAAGTCATTATGGAAGTACATCAGTTAAGTTCAATAATCAACCTCCTTCATGATTAAACTTCTCAACCAGTACCCGATTGTAGGCTTGCGCGTTGAAAGCTTGTATTACCAGTATCAGTGTCGATAGAGCGCAAATTGAAGATCATGCCGTTTAACAATTAATGGAAAGCAATAAAGAAATCACTTGAAACAAAACGTTTTGATGCAAGAAGCGTTGGTTTGTGTTATGTCCCGATGAGAATAATGAATGGTAACTGTCAGAATCTATTTCTGAACTATTACTAAACGTATACTTTTATCGTATAATTTTTAAGTAACTAAACTACTCATATTCATATCCCTCGTAGTAGGCGTCGAGTCGCGGTTGACTGTGATCACCACTACAGAAAGACTACATGCCAGTTATTAGGTTAGATCCCTCTGTAGGCTGGATATCAGAAGGTAGTTGAAGGTTGTAGTAAGATATATTTGTGTGGCGATCTCGTGGTATCGAAATAATACCGAGGTCGTGCCAAAGTTTACAAGCGGGATTACTGGGCGTACGTGAGTTCGTACAAGGTTACAAAGAAACGGAAGAGTGTGTCTTTTAGTACACTTAAACAAACAGGTACAGTAAAACAATCACTGGTACAATTGGTTATGATAATAATTTTTTCCATTATATCGATCGTGTTCTCTTCATAAAAATAGGTCACTACACCCTCTTATTATGAGATTTATTTTGACCTATGAACTATTATTGTACGATTTACCATTCTTGAGTTATGCCCAGTCTATTTATTACAGTCTCCCACATTCACAGCCACTTTTGCCTAAATCTTGTACAAATGTTGTTTTCGATTTCATGATGCGACGTGGTTTGTCTGGTTGGTATATAAGCCCAGTATGCTTGAAATAGATGATTCATATTGCAGAGGCTAAGATTAGTGTTCTGGATTTAACTGGCTGGGGTTAGGCAGGAAACAGAACCGATAAGTACTCTAGACTACTTGTACGGGTTTTATGCGTTATTGGTCCGATCGATAAATTAAAGTTCTCTAATTGGCGGTATTATCACGTTATTACATTATCAGGAAACAGAGCACTAATTATAACAGTTAGTCAACTGGTTTTTAAACGGCAAAACAAAATAATTATAACTGATAAGTCGACATTAAACTATATGGAGAAATATGACACATGAAATACGATCAACTATTCTCAATTATTTTGATGTGTAATGAATTCGATTGGCCTGTTGTTGATATTTTAACTGAAATTTGAATAATCGTAGTTGGCACATGTACATTTTTTGTGTGGACGACTGTTATAACTGTGACGGCAGATTAAAGGACAGTGAGTTATCGATCGGATCAAAGACGCGTAAACACGTAAGAACAACCTAGAGTTCTGATTAGTGCCACTTCCCTGTCTAGCCTAGCCAGTTGAGTCCAGAACGCAAGTCTCAGCCTCGGAGAAATGAATCATCATATGTCAAACATACTCGGTTTATATACCAATCAAGCAGACCATATCGTACCATAAAATAGAAAATAACATTGTACAATATTGACCAGTAAGAAAACGACACGTGAAATAAATATTGACCAATAAGAAAATAACACCATTTCAAGTCCAAGGATAGCGTTAGACTTAACAGAATAATTTTTGGGATATTTTCCTGAATATCCCAACAACGACCTCAATATATTTATTATGACATAAGTTTATATCTAATGTAGACGGATATCACCTCTGAGATACGGTATATCCACAGCTGATAGGTTCAAAATATAACGAAACGCACGTGTTACATCCCACTTCTAGCCATTTTCCATTTATATTCTCAACCAATTTATTTGTGAAAACGAAACAATCACCAATTTGTAGTGAGCCAGAAATTAGATGTGATCAGTAATGCTAAAGTAAAGAGTTTTCATAAAGTCTTTACACTTCTTTGATACACCAATTAAGTGACAAATACTTCCTAGAAAACTTATCATCTACAAAGTTTATTTCTGTTACTCAGGTCGAGAAATGATATTATTGTCAAACGTTTATCAATATAAATGAGTTCCAAGAACTTGATGGAAGAAGACTAATTGACCGATAAACTGAAACGAATAGGAAAGCGTCAAAATATTGAATCAAGCACATTTAAAGAATCCTGGAGAATTTCTAAACATATTGCATTCAAATCAATTGGCAATCAACAGAGATATTGAAACAGATCTAAACTATCAATCATACCAAAAAGGTCAACCGACTAAACTAGACATTCAGTGGAAACAGAAAAAACAAACTGTTATATCCAAGAGAAGATTAAATCATGAGTAACTTCTGAGACCTATTAATTGACTAATATTATGTCTACATTCTTATGGTATAACTATTCAATAGTTAGATTCTGTATATTTATACTCCTCTTATTATAAGCTTTATTTTGACCTTTAATTTATTTTTGTACGATTTACGGTTCTTAAGTTATGTCCAGTTTATCAACTACTGCCTCCCACGTTCACAGACCCTTTTTGGCTTTATTGTGTGCAAATGTTATTTCCTATTTTATGGTGCGTTGAGGTCTGCTTGATTGATATATAAATCCAGTATCTCTGAAATAAATGATTCGACTCGATTCAATCCGCATAATGGAATCTGGTATTTGTGTTCTGGACTCAAGTGGACGGGCTAAGCGAACATAGGACCAATAAGGACGCTAGGTTGCTCATACAGGTCGAACGTCATTGGTTTGGCACAGTGCTAAGATTCTATAAGTCGTATTTTGATTGGTGGATAAATCACGTGATAAAAAACCGGACATAAAGTCATAACACCAACTCACACAAAGAAACCTACAAATACACTTGTTCACAAATTAGGCTATCAAAACGAACTCAGTCAGTCTAAAACAACCTGTATATCGGTTCAAGCTACCGTACCACATTGGGAAAACAAGATGAAATTGTCAAGTCAAATCTGTAAGTAGTCGAAGTAACAACAGTATAAGCGATCATAGAAAAGATTAGACATAAGAGATATGCTTCTATACAACATAACTTAGTGAGATAAAATAAATTGATGACCTTAGGATATAAGAGATTACAGAACGTGAATGGATCTATACAATTATGAATGATTCTGAACTATGTCACTCAAAGTCTCAAGCTAATCAAATCCCACAATTAAGTAGTTTCGCAGTGACCTTCTCAATATAACATAGATATCATTGATATTACCTTCTAAGATATTCAGTATTAAACCATCTATGTTAGAGAATTCAAAGAAAGAGACAACATTTAGAACATATTGAAACGTACCAGGATTAGATGAAATGATAATCATAGGATTTTCTTCATCATTATAAATATTGATTAGAAATTCATATTGAACAGGACAATAAATGGTATAATTCAAATGAATTTGTAAACTTAACATTATGATAGATGGGTTATTTGATGTTTGTTGTTTATTAGGTTGTATTATTTGACTTGTCAATATTGGTATATTTGTAAAAGCTGAAAAATATATTGAAAATGAAATTGAGATAATGAAGATTTATAGTTGAGGTGAATGATTTGTATGGAGAAGTAGACAATGATAAGTTTGAGGTCAACAAGAACTAATCAACATCAAGGTCTACAGGACAAGTTGTGAACCATTGTTAAGTTTGTCTAACATTGTTCCTAGTCGCTTCCTTTCCACTCTTTTGTATATTGGTTTATACTACTTATTTACATTGAGTAAGCAACTGTATTTTCAACAATTTTTGAACTTATGTTGTAACCTAGGTTGTAGTGTAATATTCTGAAATGCTCACATGTACTTATAGCGTTTATTGTACTTATCATTGTATTTATCATTATAATCACTGTACCTTAATCGATGTGGCGGTTATCCACAGTTTCATGCATTTGTTTAAACGCAACAGTTTCCATATTGTTTTGCTCTTGGTTCGGGTTTCGATTGTTCATAAACTGTTAGCAAATTTAGACAGCTATCAGCTGTCCTTTGTAATATCGTATGTTGTAATTATTCTTTATGTTACTGTTACAGAAAGCCTTTTTATTTCATACTTAAAGGACGAGTTTAAACGCCCGGAACACCTCACAAGTTGAGGTTTGTAACTCAATTTTGTGTATTATTCAATAAAGAACCGCTAATGTAGACAAATGATTGTTTTGGAAACTTCGGTTTTGCGCGTATCTCAATCGGGTAACTTGGACGCTTAGATAGATCTAACAACCATATATTGGAGAAATTCGAACAATTCACTTCTACTTGAAGTTTGTGCTGCCGATGATGTCGTTCAGAAAAACGCTGAAAACTCCATGACGATCCAGCTCAGAAAATGAAATTGTTTATCTTAGTTAAAAGAATCTCATTTAAATTATCATTGATAATCAGTAAGTATTGTGCAACTATCTTGTTTTAGAATAGGACATTAACAAAACACCAAGTAGAGAGCCTAGGATCTTCTGGTATTGTGGTGAATGAAAATTAGGTGGTGAAAACCAATTAATGGTTTAATGCAAAATTACAAAGTGAATTAGTAAAATATGAAACTCATATATTAAATAGATTATTTGCACACTTTCCTTCAGTTGTCATTTACATACTTCCTGATTCTTTCAATTATGTTGTTATTACGATTGCTCTCTGTTCCCCTACTTATATTCTTCAATTCAATCTTCTTCTGGCAGGCATTCCACTCATGATCAGTGCTGCATGCTACTTATATCTATCAGCAAAAGCAACATAGACGGCGACAGTACAAATGGAAATTTTTCGAAATAATTGTTCATCATAAATCTTTATATTAAGTGTACATTAATAATGATAACATTATCAGTAAAGATGGATTGTATCTAGCAGTGGAATCCAGGTCGCGAGTTTTCTTCTATTTGAGAATCATCAGTTGGATATACCTGAATGTCAGAGTTGATGTTCACTCTCGGTCTCGAACCCATTACTATTCGCCTAAAATGCCATCGCGTTGTCTCTTAGTTACTGACTACAGATAACCATTTGTTTTTGCAATGGAGTGAAATATCAATTCATTCTTTGTATTGATTGTTTGAAGAGAAAGTTACTGAGCTCGAGTCACCGAGTGACACATCGACTCTAGAATTCAGGTACATACGGATGTTGAGCACAAAAATAGGATGAAACGCGTTCCCTGGATTTCGCTCCTAGTTAACATCCATCTCTACCTATGATGTGTATGACTTAAGGCAATATCGAGGCGATTCGCACACAATACACATATGCCAATTTTAGACATAAACAATAATAGGAAGATTCAAACAAACAATACAGGAATGATTTCAATAGCTGAGATCATGAGTCAATTGAAACTAGACCATCATGGAAAATCTGTAAGCACTGGACGGCTGTTTCGTCCTATTTTGAAATTACTCCTCAGTAGTGCCCACCCACATTCCCGCCCAGCGAAATTCGAACCCAAGACGTATCAGACCCACGCACGAGCGCTTAACCTCTAGAACACTGAGCCGACATCCAGTGCTTCCAGGTTTCTCATGAATTATAAACATAATTGAAATGTAAACATACCAACACAAATATGTATTCAATAAAATAAGTAAGACAGTAACTAACCTGCTCGTTTAGTTCTATTACAAATTCTATTTGATATTGGTCCTATACCAGCTTGATTAATAAATTTCATTTTAATACAATATAATTGACATGGTCTTAATGAAGATATTCTTATATGTTCTAATGTATATTCTGTATCAATATTATACCATTCTTCATTCATATTATCACTATCATCACTATTCATATGTTTATAATAAACAATAATACGTGATGGATAACCACAATAAATATTTCTTGATAAATACCATTTAATTGAAAGAGCGTGTGATTCAATTTTATAGAATTCCATATTATCTGGTTTACATGGAACTATACATTGTTATGTCATAAGAAAATAAAGCAATAGTAGATCAAGAAATGATATACTTTGTTTTAATAAAATCATTCAAATCTCTAATTGAGATCATGAATTGATCAATGTTAGATCATTATTGAAAAATTGGAAGTACTGGATAGTTGTTTCGTCATAGTATAGAACTCCACGATCCCGCATGTCGGATTCGAAATCAGGACCTTCAATCTCGCTCACGAATGCTTAACCGCATACTTGATCGTGGATTTGCACGAATGAGGAGTTCTTTATTTGAATGAAACGGCCTTCCAATTCTACATTGATCGATTCATGAATTCAATCAGAACCCAACAATTTCCATAATCCTATACTGATAATTCAAATCTTATTCAATACTTTTCATTTAGGAATAATAGTACTATCATAAGCTAACAGACTGTAATAAAACTTCTTTAGAAAGGTCACTTATGACAAAGGAATAAAAAGTCAAATACTTCTAAAATGGATTTTAAACGATAATTTTGTAATTTGCCAAAAGGAGAGTGTTAAGATCAGTGGTATCCGAAATCTCATAGTGAGACACGACGAGCTACGCACTAACCACCCCGCAACCCAAATACATGAGCAAGAATAGAAGAGTGAATGAGAAATTATATAAGGCTACCGAATAATATGCACAAATACTCATGTATATATGTACAACTCTACCGTTTTACAAAATTAATCCATTTCTTAGCCAATGATTTGCACTTGTCCTACGGGTCACTTCAGAGTGCCATCAATCGACCATCTCATGAGGCTAATTCTGACTGAATTACCATATCAGAGAGAGTAGGACAGTATCTCAGTCATCATTACTAACGAATATCTCCCTTTTTCCATTTTTTTTTCAATATTCCAATAAAGAAATCGGTGAGGCTTACGAGGATCACAACGTAAACCAATTCTATTAGGTATATACTCTGGTAATTAGTCATACCACAACTTTTCAAAAGATGAGATGTTAGAAAAAGAAGAAGAAATAACAAATAATGAAAAGTAGTTTATATGACATTAGTTACTAACATTTTATGTACGTGACTGTCTGAATCTTTCCATCATAAGCCATTGTTTAATCTACAATCTAATGTCATATCGTCTTCAACTACAAATTTGATATAACTTAAGCATTACTAATGTATCCGAGATGTAGATTGGTTGAAGTTAGAATTGTACGCTAGTGGGTGGAGGTTTAGTAGTTTAGAGGTTTTCCTTCATGCGAAAGCGAAGCACCTTAGTTCGATTCTAGTTTGCAAGGTTGTGTAAAGGCACCGCTCAGAAGTCCCATGCAAGGATGAAACAGTGATTCATTGTTTTCAGATCTTCAATGATCATCTAATCAACATCATTTCATTATCTTAATGATATACATATTCGCTTGTTAAGTGATATTCATTCATATATCTTCACCACTATGTGATCTTTGGTTGTATGATTTCAGCCGTTTGTAGAAATAGAGCTACTGTCCAATCGACTGATTTACCAAGTATGATAGTTATTACAATCAGTTCTTTATTAAAGTGTTTATTTATTGAAAATAGTTCCCAATTACATTGTTTACAAAGATAACGGATGGATCAAATGAATTACAACAACATATCTATAAGCCTAGAAGCGATAATCTCAGAATTCATGAGTTAATCAGTGTGTCTAAATCATTCTAGCTACATTCAATAAATGTTGTCATATGAATTACTTCCAGCCCTGAAAATAAGGAACCACGTCTGATGTTGGAGACGGGTTAAATTAAAAACCAATTGAATCTAAAGAATAAAACATCTAAGAAGCATGACTTCTAAGAACACCTTACTAAAATCTGAGAACCATACAGTAAATACCTAATTTGCAAAATATGAATCCATTGATTCATTGGATTATATCCCTTGAATAACATCTTCAAACCCTAATGTTTCCGATTACTGCTTATACTCTTACTACCTCTACCACTACGGGATTTAAGTCGACAACTGCATCTCTGTGCTAATGTGATGTGGCAACTCGAACTGATGTACGTACGTACGAAGTTCTACGTTGTTACTGACTAACTGACTTCATACTAATTGTTTTCCGTTCCTGTTCTCTTTTCTTTCCGATTTTCTACTGAAATATATGTTATTCCTGACTAGCATTATATATACTACTTATGTGGATATAAGTAGCTCACATTACAATAATAATGATAAGTATCTAATACCATTTAGAAATGCATATTTTTTTCAAGGATCGGACACACTTTCAATCGGATAGAATAATCAAATTGGTTATGTACTACATAAACATTCAGTAAATATTTACAAATAAACAATTTTTTTCTTCATTTTGTTTTAAAATAAACATTCAAATTTTTCATTAAATACACTAAAACATTTTAAAATTGAACGGATCATTTAAATAGAACTAATATTCATTTCAATAGTTGAGATCATGAATCAATTAAAGCCAGATCATCATGGAAAACTTGGAAGTAGTGGATGACTATTTCGTTCGATTGTAGGACTATTCCTCAACAGCGCGCATCCACAATCTGGTCTCTTGTGAGATTCGAATCCAGTACTACCTTGAACTCGTCTTCAACTTTGGAATGCAGATACATTCAGTTGACAAGTCTCAAATAGAACGAAGCGCTCCTAGCCATCATTCATTTTTGCTTATAGTTACAGTTGAAATTCTAAATATTCTGCACAATGTTTAATGGTATTGTAGTGAACAAGAACACAAGTGAGGACAATCGGATGCTACTGACACGAAATTACAGAGCATCTCACTAAAATCTGTGAACCATACAGTAAATAGTTAATTTGCAAAACATAAATCCATCGACTCAAACTTGACTGTTCCTCTTGCAAATATCTGTCCATTATCTCAGATTTGATTGTTCATGCATTTTCATACAAATTACGTTCCGTTTCCGTTCTTTCCTTCTCGATCTTTTACTGAAATATATTCCATGCATGACCACCGTTACATACTCAGTCAATCAGTCAGCTACAACGTAGGACCAGGCACATATGTGCATCGGTCCAGGTTGCCATACCTCATCAGCACAACAAGATGAACACCGGATTCATAGCAGTGGTTAGGTCAAAGGTGGTAATATATAAGAGAAAGATTGCATATAGAGATATAGTACAAGAAGAAAAAATTGGTTTGTAGAAAGAAAGGTATGAAGCGATTTTAATCTCTTAGTTTAAGGGAGGATAGGGGGTGTATACACCGACGCCATTGTGATCGATTCTGAGCCATGTCACCAAGAGTCTCCAACCATTGGTTACGATAGTCACGCGGACCCCAACCAAGTAGTCTGCATCTACCGTTACATACTACTTATGTGAATATAAGTAACCCACACCTTAGTGTCAGAATCAGATGTCAGACACCATACATCAAAACAGTAAAATATTTCATTCAGTCAAACACAACATAGAACCTGGTATATATGTCCATTGGTTCACGTTGCCGTACTACGTTAGCAAAGGACCAATTCCGCAGTTGTAGTTGTAAAGATAAGAATATTATCAATTAAAAAGATTAAACATCAGAGATCCAAATCGATGAAACATAAATTATTGAAATGATAAAAAAAAGAGTTTAGAAACTCAGAACTTAAGGGAAAACAAACAGTATGTGTATCTACGCTGTTGATGGTGATTTTCAATCATCTCATCCGAAATCTTCAATAATTGGTTATACTAATCACTTGGAACTCAAGAAGGTAGTCATCGGTAGTTATGACGATGATACTCTCTGCCACTTGGTAATTCCTATTGGTTCTCTATGGATACGGTGAGTTATTTAAATTTCTGCCCCATTATTCTTAAAAATCCTAATTTTATTTCATACATTTGTTTTAATTGCAGTATTATTTTTGTTACAAGCTAGTACGTATGAGTTTTCGTTCAAAATATCAACTCACTCACCAGGTACTTGCATATAATACATACTCTAAGTGTGAGAGCTAATGATACCATCCGGCAGACCAAACCAAAGTAGGTGGATTAGGGTTCAAACTTGAAACTTATTAAGTGCAAGTCGAATAGTTTAGTCACTTAGCCTATCTGGTGGCGGTAGCAACAACAGATCAAGAAACTAAGTGTAATCAGGATCGTCATGTGCGCATTCGTTCAGTACACTCATCTCTTTTTCCCAATTGAGGAAATGAGAAACGACTTCAGTCGGATTCATGCAATAAATATATATGATGATCAAAATACTAAGACTAATAATTAACAGTTACTAACGAATATAAATGTCAATTAAACGCTGTTTAAAGGCGTTTTACATATACCTTTCCTATGTTCACAGGTTAAATGCTTATGATGGCGAAAGTGTTGTTGTAGCACTGTAAAACCTATACTGAGAATGCTTTGATGTAATAAAGCATATGCTATTGTATTAAGCGAGTACTATGAATACATAGTATTGTGAAAACTTCCGAACATATCTCCTTAATGATAGAGATTTGATTACTGATAGGACATTTGATGCGTAAACAGGCAGATATCATCAATGAAGATCCTGAAATAAATATGCGTTGACCTAACTGACCACATCACATTACCTATTTACTTACGTCTGTTATTCCTCGTGGAGGGATATAAGCCGCCCACCAGCACTCTCCATCCAACCCTTCATTCCTATCCAGCTCTTTCTATTTCTCGACGTGTTGTGTTCTTTGGCCTTCCTCTTTTCCGCTTCCACTCAGGATTCCAAGTCAGAGCTCGTCTCGTTATGCAGTTTGGTGATTTCCGTAATGTATATCCTATCCATTTCCATCGTCTTTTCCTAATTTCCTTTTCAGCTGGAAGCTGGTTTATTCCCTCCCACAATAGGCTGTTGCTGATGGTTTCCGGCAAATAGATGTTGAATATTTAGCGTAGACAACTCCGCATGTAGCTCTCCTAGAGTTAGTGCCGGCCCGAAGCTTGTGTAAAGGAGGAGGATTGGACATGGGGTTAGCGACCCCATCCCGTAGAAAATTAATTCGTCAAAAAAAGCTAACCAGAAAAAAATATTTCAAACCATTTAAAATCTGCCCTAGGAGTTAGAAGGTCTTCATTTAGAAGAGTTATGATGCCTCATGCAGAAAGCCGAATTCATTCAGAAGTCGTGAAGCTGATGCCCCTTCCAACAACCAAAGCAACAATTTTTATTGCAAAACGAAATGTAAGTAAAAAAACCGATCAAAATAATGTAGTAGTAGTGAATAAAAGAAAGAGTAAACTCGGTTTGAAAAGTTGTGAAGAAGTAATAAGGACTAAGAGAAAATGTAATTCAAGAGTGAAGAATAACTAAATCTTCACCAATACGAACAATTTTGAGTCATATAACTTAAAGCCTCCTAATCATTGATTAAGGTTATCTTGTGAACTTTAACCAGACAGGTTTCTATTTACTAATATAACTTCGAATAGAAGTCAATAACTTCACAGACTGATATCACAGATTGTCTTGGCCTTCCCTAACTTTCTTCGATTCTACTTTTATACTACTGTTAATGTTTTTATTTATTTATTTTAACACATAGATATTGGTACAACGAGGCACCAAATACATATGCGCCACACAAATCTCATTCGATCCGCAAGGCAGTGGAGCATCGTATGGAGATGCATTCCTATGGTAGCCGGTGACCAACGATTGGTTCATACGCCATTTGTTCCCGCAGGATACTGGAGCCCAGATGCACCATTGGTTTGGAACCCGGTTAAAGCGACAGATATTCGCTTTCCGTCCTCTCAGCTTCATAAATAACACCCCCACCACGAGAAGGCAGTGAGTAGGACTTCCCTGATAGAGGCTATATACACGTGGCCATATGAGAGCATTTCGAGAGGGAGAGCGGACTCTCTCCACTCTCGGTCGTATCAGGACATTTGGGGGCATTAATGTACACCGCTGAAGTATTTTATGACATATAGGGAAATCAATATGAAATGCTTCCTTCCTTTCTTATCTATAATGTACTGTCAGTGATAGAAAGTAACAATATTGATTATTATAATAAAAGAAATTCTTACTTGCAATTGTAGTATAGATTTCTTGTCTCCAATTTGATCCTGGTTTACCATATTTATTAAATGGTATAATATTAATCTCATATAATGTACTTGGTATAAGTTTATCAAATATTATCATATTGGATTGTTTTAATTCAGGATATGAATAGGTTGTTTGTCCAAGACATGATATAATTAATGATTGAATAATTAAATCATGAAAATAACTTTTCCAATTTTCATGAGTATCTTTGGAAATAACCTACAAGATTATAATAATAATGATAATAATAATACTCGAGTTACAAGTATTATAAGCAGAGATGGATGTTGACTAGAAATGGAATCCAGGAGATATGTTTCGTCTTAGTTTAGCACTCGTCAGCCGGATGTACCTGAATCCCTAAAGTTGATGTTCATCTTGGGACTCGAACATGGTGATTTAAGGCAATATCAAGGTAATCCGTATAAGATACACATATATCAATAAGCGATATAGGGGTTGTGGAGGTTATTAGGTTTTTGATTGAAATCATGAATCGATTGATGTTAGACTTAATAATCTCCACAACCCCTATATCGATAATTATCGTGTGCTCACTAGTGACTAGCTTCGTGAGGGAATTCTCAAAGTTCTAGTGAGAAGCCATTACCAGTGGGGCTAATCGGTGTCGGGTAGAGACAGGTATCTATTTCAGTACAATGGAAGATGGTCGTGCAATTTCGTGGATTGATTGAGGTTAGATATTAACATCATTGGATGCCGGCTCAGTGGTCTAGTAGGTTAAGCGTTCGCGCGTGAGAATGAAGTCTTGCGGGCGGGATCATGATGCGCACTGCCAAGGAGGAGTCCCACAATAAGACGAAACAGCTTTTCAGTGCTTCCAGGTTTTCAATGGTGGTCCAACTTCAATCGGTTCATGATCTCAATCAAAAACTTGATATGTTTTGTTGATTGAATACTACTTGTTATATCTGATCGTCGCTAATTGTTGTTTTGGAAACGCTTATCACTTATACTGGAAACGAGGGATCTCTGCAATTCCCACGAGGCGAAAGTACGAACACAAGGTCTGGTTAAAGTGAAGAATTATTAAACCCAAAACACAACCACGACGACAACAACAACTCTAGTCGAAAATACACTCATTTATATATTGCTTGTACATCCAATTTGATTAATAATTAGGATCAATTCATATATGAAAAATACTTACAGTTATCACAGATCACATATAGAGCATAGTTCATGTCAAATGGATACAAGAATATCGTATGTTATATATAATTAAATATCACTCTAATAAACAGAAACAAATACTACACTGAGTAATTAGCACATTGAATCAAAACGGAAGTTAATGTCGAACAAAACTCATAATAAGTAAATCAATCGAATTTTGACTTTTCTTTCCATCATATCACAATTGCAACCCTGAACATCAATGGAAAGATTTAAACAACCAATAGAAAAATGAATTAAACTTCATCCCATTTCACAAGCAAGTGGCTGTGTAAATTCAGTAGTTAAGTGAATATTGTGTTGGCGTTTAAAGAGAATGGTATTGGGTTCGAGTTTCAAAGTGAACATCAACTTCGTGATGCAGCCTGACGAGTCTCAAATAGGACGAAACACATCCTGGATTCCAGTGCTAGCCACTATCAATATATGCGCATAATAATAATAATAAAGATGATAATTTGCAAACCAATATACAATAAAATTCATAGGTCAACGAGATATTCAGTCAGTGAATTCACCGATTTCTATTAATATCAGTATGTTAGACAATCATATCCAGATCATTACTCAGTGACCGTTCAATTACTAAGTGTTAATCAACCTCGAAGATTATTTGAACTCTCAGCAACAAGTCATGAACAACGAACTAGATTAACTCGGAAGTCAGATATTAACCTATGATATATGGTAACTGTCGAAATGATTGTAGACAATTGACTACGGTCAAGCACATGGATTATTGATCATTTGACTTCTATTCAGTGTTAGTAAGGGTGAGACTATTAGTTATAGACAAACCAGTCGGATTTAAAGTAGCGAGCTTTTGAATTGGTGCGAAATTTGCATATCTATATGACGAAATAACGTTTTGGCTTTATAATTGATGCTAGTTAGTAGTAACAACTCAACAACAACAACAACTCTAATTCCTAAACCAAACTTTTAATTCTAAATTTTCACACTAGATCTTAATCCTATTTTGACAACAGTAGATTCATGAATTCTATCAGGGTCACTTTGATGTCACTCAAAGGTCGTTTACAAATTATAGTCTCACAGAAGTAAGAAATTAAAGTCTTTTATTCAACACTTAACACATTAGTTTGAGCACATGCAAATTACCACAAAATCCATTGTAAATTCAAGCTTAATATACGTCCATCTAGTTGTAGAGTTCATTAACTATGAGTTCACTATACGTTTATCAGAGTGATGATCTTCGCTCTAACTTTTATTGGTCCATGCAGTTCCTTCTATCTCCAGTAGCCAATCAGAAGACAAAGATAGCTTCCTGACTAACAGGATTATATATACATATATCGATTACATAACAACTGTCCATCACAGAAGTCACAGTTTCTGTACAACTAGGCTATCTGTAACATAGAACAAACCGAGTAGTAGAAGCCTGATAATTTACCGATAATTTAGAGATAGCAAAAGATATATCAAGAATTCCCCTGGAGTCTTTCAACGATTACCGTTGAATTCAAGCCAGAGATAAACGAGGAAATTCCAACATGAGATTAGCAACCCCTTCCTAATAAAAAGGAACTACGCCTACTAAAAACACCAACCAGAAAAAATCATCTAAACGATTTAAACTCTATCCTAGAAGTTGAAAGATTTTCATAGAACAAGAATCTGAGATTCTTCAGAACTTACAAGACTGATTCCCATCTAAAAAATCAGAGAAACAAAAGAACTATTTCAATAGTTTTAAAAGCAAAGATGGACAGCATTGGAATCCAGGACACGTGTTTCATCCGCTTTGGGACACGTCAAGTGGATGTATATGCATCTCAGAGTTGATGTTCAATCAAGGACTCGAACACAGTATCATTGGCTTCAAACCCCATCGCGTTATCCACTTATCTACCGAGTCTACCCAATTTTGCTTATGATAAAGTGTCTATGGATTGCCTCAATATTGCTTCATGAGCGGAGATGGATGGTGGCCAGCAGTGGAATACAAGACACACACTTTATCCTATTTAGGGACTCATCGGTTCGACGTACTTGCATCCTGGACTTGATGTGTTGCTCCGGGACTCGAACCCAATACCACACACTTCAAACGCCATCGCGTTATCTATTTAGCTACTGAGTCCTAATAGTGACTCCAGACAATATCGAGGCAGTCGGCACAAGATGCACATATCCAAACAAGAGACTGGTCAATTACAGTTCTAAATAACAGTGAGAGGATACAAGTAAATAACACCATGTGAATCTTACCACAAATGAATATTGAGCACATACTCCATGTTTAATTCCATAAAATTCATTCAACTGATTTAAAATAACTAAATAAGAATCAGGTTTCATTTGATCATTATTATGAAAATCTAGTTGAAATGAATTATTTCCTTGTAATGATAATTGAGTTGTTAACCATTCAATTTGTATGGTGGATGAATTAGCAATGATAGATTTTGGCAAAGTTACACATGGAATAACAGCTTGATATCAGCATACACATAGATACAACATAAAATAGAGAAAAGACAAGGAAAATTATGAGAACAAATGAAGAAAATACCTATAATAAACGATCATATGAGCCCTGATTGATGGAACCTATATGAATATCAGTATAGGGTTGTAGAGAGTTTCATTGAAAGCATGAACCGATCAATGTTTGACCACTATTGGAAACCTGGATCCACTGGATGGTTGTGTCGTCTGAAATATGGAACACCTCAGGAGTGCACGACTCCACGCATGAGAGTCGAACTCATGACTTTCGGTCTCGCGCGAGAACACCCAAACTGCAGACCACTAAAGCCGTATTCAATGGTGTTAATGCGTACTACTGAGGAAGCTAATACTACAATAAAACAGCCGTTCTGTGCTTCTAGGTAGTCTAACAATGATCAGTTCGTTGTCTCAGTGAAACGCAATATGAATACCTCAATCCTATGAGAAATCAGTCGCGACTATAATAACTCAATAGCAACTGAGTGACATGGTTGCCAAAATCAAGAAGCATTAGTTATCTCAGGGTTGTAACTAAACCTTGCTGACAATTTCTAACCAGCACGAAATCTAGGCTGTCGAGGGTTTTCTGACGATTAAATTCAATCAGCTTACATTAAAACACATGATGCTAAACTAATTAGACTTGTGGTCATATGTCAACTTGCTCAATAGAATTCCACCATGACTAAGAACGAGACATATATTACATCAATCACCGCAGACCACTGATACTTCAACACAGATCGAACAAAACGATTCATGAAGTGAAGTCGTTGATATTCCAATCATAAACTATGATTTATAGCGTCAAAAAAGTGGGTAGTAAGAAAGTAGTTCCTCATCAATAATAATGAATTTGGACAGTAAATGTAAAACATGGTTAGTCACTGAGCATAGATGGACAGACATTCAGCCCACTAACTATTTAGTGAGATTCTTTGCTGTTGTAAATTTCAGCCTGAATGTAGACTGCTTCAGTCATGGGCATGATGTGATTCTAGCTTGTGTACAATATACTGATCGAGTATTCATTCTGATGGTACTATAATTTCCAGCACTGGTCATACTAACGTATTATAGTGTGGTGTGCGCTACTGATGTCGACAGATATAAATATTATATATCATCAATAGAAAGTGAAATACCAAGTAGCAGAAGGCTAAGAAGATAGAAGAAAACAGGACGAGAACATAGAATGATCGCTGTGGAAATGACTGAACACTGAAGTCTGAGACGACTGATTGGTATTTTGCAAATTAAGTATTTATAGTATGGTTCTCAGATTTGACTAGGACATTCTGTAATACGTCCGGTTGTCTTTACTTGTGTTCTCGTTCACTCCAATAGTAGCACATTAGAATTTTCAGATATACTCACTTATTATGATGATTTATCACAAACTGACTAATATTGAACTTGAAGTCATCGGATATACTATACAATAGGCTTTCGTATGGCTAGACAGTCTTCGAAAAATCTACTACTCAGATTGTTTACACGAACTAGTTACCAAGTAGAAAAACATATTCATTTTGAATGATGCTTAGTGCTGATTATTAGTCATCAGTCATGTCATGACTAGTTGTTCATTTATAGCGATCTTGTCCAAATCCCATAAAGTGTGACATTTCAGCTTAGATTAAAGCTATCAAATGGTGGATGATTACCAACTAGAACTGAATTGAGATGAAAATCGAAATTCTGCTCGATCATCTTCAACAAAATAACATCTTAATGTACTACATTCTATTATCAAATGATTAAATGATTGAACAATGATCATAAGAGTTTTAGTGAATCAACAATGACTAACTAGATTATCTTGATGAAGTTTTGTTCTCTGAGCTGGATGGTTTGGTCGTGGAGCTTTCATCATTCTTCTGATGATAATGTCGTTTAGAAGAACGATGAAAGCTCCACGACCAAATCATCCAGCTCAGAGAACAAAACTCCATCAAAATCATCCACCTGAGCTACAAATCTTCTCCATTAACTAGATTATCATATAACTAGTATGCAATAAACTTACCAATTTCATCACATGTAGGAACAAAACATGTTTTAATAGATGAATAAGTATCCATACAAAATGTATACTCGGATAATTGTATATCTGAATTAAATTGACATAATCTAGAATGACTATTAACTTGATCTATCATTGTTGAACATTGAAAAATTTGTAAACTATTTTTTATGGTTTGAGGAATTACATAACTTTTATGTTGACCTATATAATTATAGTGATTTAGTATTTGTGTAAATCGATAATATGGAGGTTGATTTGGCCAAATACAATCTAAATAACAATCTGAAACATGAAAGAAATCAAAGAGAAATGTATGAATTATGATCATTTTAAATTGAAGCGATCATCAAATTGATCAATTTGTGTTGATGGTCTGAAGTCTATGGAATATTCTAGAACCCTACTAAACATATTGTAATAGGATAGGTAATCATACAATCAGAAATGGGATACGTAACTCTTCACTGAATAGTTTTACTAGTCTTACTGTATGATTGATTGATACTGATTCGGGTCAACTAATTTGGTGTATGATAAACTATCTGACTGGACACTTGAATCGATTTGTTAATAACCCCAAAATTTAATCTAAACAACAACTTGAACACGAGAGAAAAGGAGTGAAATATGGAAAGAACGCTCTACTGAAAGGTACTTATGGCATTTCAGATAGCCTTAGGGTTATGGAATATTCTGGAACTCTACTAAACATAGTAGCAGGGCAGGTATTTATCTAATCAAACTCTTAACTTTCTAGATCGTTTTGAGGAACATCTTTTCAATGTTGATTGGATAAAATGATTCCCAATTTTTTCTGAGCCTCTCTCAGCTTTTTTTTCGAAGAATACTCTGGGTCTCCCTAACGGTATATAGTTGATGATCATGGTTTTGTTACCATGTTGATTAAATCATCATCATCACAGCAAAAATCGGATACAACTGGAAAGGAAGGCCCAGGACAGGGTGGGTTGGAGAGTGCTGGTCGGCAGCATATTCTCCTCCATTGGGAGTAACAGGCGTAAGTAAGTAAGTAATCATCACAGGTAAACTTAATCATGTCATGAAACTATTCATCTGACGCATGATGTTAACCATTTAAATTATTATAATATCCACAAAAGACCCCTTCTCATATTAATCAATATATGCTCACTAGTGACTGGCTTCAATAGGTATATCCTGAAGTTCTAGTGAGAAGTACTGACCAGTGGAGTTCAACCAGGTCTGTTGTGAGATAACAACTCACTGAAGACGATGGTGGATGCGTCGCTCAATTTCGTGGATTAGTTGAAGTTAGATATTAACACCGTTGAATACCAGCTCAGTGTTCTAGTGGTTAAATGCTCGCGCGTGAAACCAGTAGGTCCTGGGTTCAAGTCTTGCGGGGGGGAGGTCGTGGATGCGCACTGTTGAGGAGTCCCACAATGAGACGAAACTGCCGTTCAGTACTTCCAGGTTTTCCATGATGGTCTAGCATCAACTGACTCATAATCTTAACCATTGAAATTACTATAATATCCACAAAACCCATCTGATATTATTCACTAAGCTTAGATCAATCATGACATAGTTATACATGACATAACAATTTATAATCTAACATTTACTTGAATTTATTAATGGAATGTTTAAATCAATCCAATTTTTATCATCCATTGGAATAGATTGAATACGAACTGAAATAGAACTAGCTGAAGGGTATGGATTATTAAGAAAGAATTGATCACTTGACATGGTATGATATGCATGTAAATGTGAATTCATGTTATTTTGTAAATCATTTAGATGAATAATTGTGAAATTTCTATAATGATATGATTGAATGGTTTGATATTCATCATTATTATTAAACGACAAAATATAACCATATGTATTGCAATGATTAAATGTTGATGGATTCGGTTTATTCATTTGAAATAGAATCATATTATTAGCTAATACTTTTGCATAAACATTTGATGGGGATTTGGGTACTGCAAGATAGATGGAGAGCGAGAAAGAGAGATGGGAAAAGAAATATGTTATACATAAACATATTGATTATATTGTTGTTAAAGTAATTTCAACAAAAATGTCAGTTATTTACAATGTGGAACCTCATACGTTTGTACACCGGTTTTCCAGTAGTTAAGCGTACTTACTTACTTCTTCATTTGCTTGGTTACTTATCCCTGTTGTTCCTCGTGAAGCGGCATTGACCGTCCATCACCATTGTCTATCCAACATTGTTATTGGCAATCCTTTCCAATTGTTCCCAGTTGCTATTCATCCAATTTTCGACGCAGTGTGTTCTTTGTCCTAACTCTCTTCAGTTTTCCTTCAGAATTCCAAGTTAGTAATTGCCTCATGATGCAGTTTGATGATTTCTTCGCAATGTGTCCTATCCAACTCCATCGTCTTTTTCCTAATTTTCGTTTCAACTGGAAGTTGGTTTTTTCTCTTTTACTCTCCATCGATTTCTGTTCTGATCCATTCTTTCCAGTTGTCTCCAGTTTCAATTCATTCTGCTTATAATTCCCGGTGCAATGTGTTCCTTGATCTTCCTCTTTTCCTATTTCCTTCAAGATTCGGAGTTAAGCCTTGCCTTGTTATGCAGTTTGATGATTTCTTTAATGTGCGTCCTATCCACCTACATTATAGTTTCCTAATTTCCTCTTCAACTGGAAGCTATTTTAATCTCTCTCATAGTAGGCTTTTGATTATGCCATCCGGTCAACGGATATTAGGTATTTTACGTAGACAGTTATTTATAAATACTTGTACTTCTTTGATAATGATTGCGGTAGTTCTCGAGGTTTCAGTTCTATACAGTAGAACTGTCTTGACGTTCGTGTTGGAGATTGTGACTTTGATATTGGTTGACAGACAGCTGTTTTGAATTTTATATGTTCTTCAAATGTAGTAAGGCTGCCCTTGTTTTGCCAATCCTTACCTTTGTGTTTGCATTAGATCCTACTTGTTCATCGATCACGCTGTGCAAGTATGAATCCATTAAGCATAGTGAGATTAAATTGTTCAAGTAAATTTCAGAGTAGTCAGGGTAATCATAGTATTAGTGGTAATAGAAAAGACTAACTATTCAAGATGCAATGAAGTATTTTCTAGAGAATTTAGAAATTTGGTAATTGTGAAGAAACGAAACGTGAATGTACCTGTCCTATTGAGAATGATCCTGAGGCATTTTACGTGATATCTCTGACCATTGGTTATGATACTCAAGTGGAACTCAACCATATAGTCTGCACCTGTTAACAGCGCTCAGACCAACAGTTAGTGTATTCATGCACTGATGTCATGTCTTGTTTTGGCTAGATCTAGTTTTCTTCCAACCTGCTCCTACACCAGACATCATTCACCAGGTTAGGGGGTGAATAGGCCTGTTTATCATGTGTCCCAACGACCGCATTTGATGATGATTTATTACGTGATCAGTCGATTTGCCATCAATACCTACTACCCTATATTCGCTCTTTGGTTAGCAGACGGATATCTAGCCTATGCCACAAGTGACTCAAATTAACTAACGTCAATCAAACATATCAAATGCATATCAACGTTTCATCAGACATCAACCAACAACAGCTAATGAGACTTCTAAAATAAGCGGAGTTTTCGATATGCTCAACTACTTCAGTCCCTATTATTAGTTTAGGTATTACCATAGATTAGTTCTGGAGTATACATTTCCATTCTTCATTGAACAGAACTATATCATTTGGATATTTTAAACCAACAAGTGAATCTCCTAATAGAAGATCAACATCAATGTGGTAAACAAACATTACTTACCTAAACCATTTCGTATAAATCGTCGTTTACAATTGAATTCATTAATAAATTGATTCTGATATAAAAGTCGAATAGAGATTTCATATAATTTACATGGTATTAATGGACAATTGAAGGTAAATTTTGTTGTTTCATTATAAATAGGTAGTTTAATTGTGAAACAATTTAAACGTTGTGGTTCATTTTCCAATTGTGGTAGAAAATTCAGGACTTTTTCTGATGAATTACCCTGTTGAAATATGTATTACCAAAGAGAATTAGAAAACAACAAATAGAATAATAAATTAATAGTTGAATTCATGAGTCAGTTGAAGCTAGACCAAACCTGGCGGGCACTGAACGGTTGTTTTGTCTTACTGTGGGACTCCTCAGCAGTGCGCATCCATGTTCCCACCCAGGATATATCGGTCTCGCATACAAGCACCTAATCACCAGACCACTGAGCCGGCCGACATCCAACAGTGTTAATGTCTAACTTCAACCACTCCAAGAACAGCATAATATTCATATGATCCGCATAAAAAATTTAAGTCATTCAAAATTAGATTTGATCAATTCTAGTTAGTATATACGTATTCTTTGAGGATTACATGGTTGTCAAATCAATGTATTTTCATGGTAATGTTAATGTTCACAATAAAACTCACACCTTTTAGCCTTAGCTTTAAACATCAACATGTTATTCACCTAGCTATAATGTCTAGAAAGACGCTAGCTTGTTCTAAAAGTTTAATTTTTATATGATCATTGAGAAGAGTTTGGAATTTTGATTTTGATTTTGATCAGCTCTAATTAGCATATGTACATCCTGAATAGATTGTTTCGTTGGCTCCGAAGCGAAAGGTAGTAGATTAAAGTCTTACTGTCGACATGAACACAGACTTGCAGATACATCCACCTAACAAGTCCTAATTACATCAAAACACATATGGTGATAAAGATAGTTCATATGACATTGTGGGTAAATGTCTCGGTATTTCGTTGTAGTTAAAGAATCATTAGCTACAATTAGTCCATGATGTAGGTTGTATATTTTTTAATTTTGAAAAACAATTTAAGAATTCCTTACATCAACACTACTGAACACTAAATTCATATTCTTACATCCTGACGAAGAATAAATGAATGGTAACGGCCAGGATAACCATTAAGTAACTAAATTATGTAAACGATTGATGTCTGAAACATACGATTCATATAGCGAAGGCTGATACCAATGTTCCGGACTCAAACGCACAGGGCTAGGCGAGAAGAACCAATAAGTACTTAGAGTTGACTCAAGGCAACTCGTACTGGTTAACGCGTCATTGATTTGGCACAGAGCCAAGGTAATATAAGTCGGTGTTCTACTGGCGTTTAGTCACGTGACATATTAACAAGTCTCTAAGACATGATACATATCCTTTAAATTAACAACGATTGATCCAACAATATAAAAATCGGAACTGTCAAAAACCAACTATATTATGAAAAAGACCACTGTAAACAATCAAAATTACCGACTGAATGAAAAATCAAAATTAAATTTAAATAGTTAACAGAAATAAAAAAGAATATAAACGAAAAGTAAGAGATCCTAGATGTAAGTAAAATAGTATATGTAACACCGCCGGGAAATACAACAAAACTTCATATACAACATGGCGAGTAAGGTGTAAATCGTCAAGTACAAATCTCAATGTACGTGTACATATTATACATCATTCAATAACACTCAATTAAATAAGTAACACCAAGCACGCCACATTGAAAAATATTAATCCGTTCAAAAGTTATGGAAGAAAAGGTGACCCGGAAACATCCTACAGAAAGTGCGCGAGTCAAAATCCTATAGAAATGCCCGAGATAGCCAATTTCGTCAATACACATTTGAACATAACTTTCGAACGGCTTAACCGATTTCGCTCATTGATTTTCTGTGGGAGTTCTCTTGCATATATCTGCTTGACAACTTACAACACATTGTAAGATGAATGAATGAAATGCAAGATGTATCAATGAAATCGGTTAATCAGCAAACCAATTTTACGTATGAGCAGTGAGAAAAACTTGCCAAAGTAATCATGCTGAACCATCCTTAGTATGAATGGTAAACCTCCAGTCTCATATGAGACCTTCAGCTCTACATAGCAATATAGCTTATACAGTATATCACATATATGTAGGGTAGTAAATGAAATAGCCCAGCCTGAAGCGTTAGGGCTTGAACAATGCTTAAAACCCATTGTCTGCTGTCGGAATACTATCAATTTTGACTGTGACGTTCGAACATCTTAATCGATTTTGCTCATTGATTTTCTCTGGCAGTTTTCTTACGTTTTATTTCGTTTACAATATGACGTTTACAGGTAACATTCTATGTTTGGATTTAAATTTATCTGATGAGAAGGAGTAATGGTTCTTTAAAAAGATCCATCTTTAGAAAACAAACATGGAATGGACAGCTAACCAACTTCTATAGCTGGGTTCCGTTAAGTAGAAAGAGAAATCTCATCCACTCTTTATGTTATCGAATACGTCAGATATGCAGTAAGGAATGCATTAACGAAGAACTTGAATTCCTCAAGAAAACCCTGACGGAAAATGGTTACCCAGAACGGTTCATAGAAAAGAATATGAATAGAAGTAGTTGTGATAAGAAACCTAGTTGCTCCGTTACGAAGAAAAACCTTTACATAAGTCTGGAATTTAAAGGTGATCGAACATCAGAAGTAATCAAAAATCGTCTAACAACAACTATCAGAAGAACATTTAATGCAGCTAAATTGCGAATAATCTTCACGAGTAGGAACTTAATTTCTGTGTCCATTAAACACAAGCTTCCGCGTCTGGTCGCCTCCATGTGCATCTACCAGTTCACCTGCTCTTGTGGAGCAAGGTACATTGGCCGTAGCCAGCGCTCGCTTTCAACTCGGATACGGGAACATGTTCCAGCTTGGTTCTATAAGAGGGTAAGGAAAGCAGTTAGAAGTTGTATACTTGAACACCTAATCGACTGTAACCATCCCACAGATCCAAAAAATGAATTTAAGGTTGTTTATATGATTCGTTCAAATCTGCCCAGATTTCTTCGCATCCAACTTTTAAAAATAGCCGAAGCTCTTACCATCCAGGAGCTTAAACCAGAACTATGCGTACTGATAGAATCACCAAGAAACAAACAATTATGTGAGGATTAATTACTAGTTTGATGATGGATCATTAGAATGTCTTGTCCAGATAGTTGTGATAATGTTACAAGTGACTAATTTATTACATGACCACTAAATGTCTTGATGATACTCAGTTAAATCGTTAATTTATCGTCTGTTTAGATGTGTCGGAGAGAATAAACATGTTTTTTTTGTTCAGTTGCTTGAGTCGTGTGAGATTGAACCATATAAGAGGAGAACAGTTAGGTTGATCTAATCTGGCTCTTTACTAGCTCATCTAGATAGTCCACTAATATAAGTGACCTGCGGCTAACCAATGATACGTGAAATATGAAGTAACAGCCGAGAGTAACATTAAAGGACTATTGGTCCAAAATGCAGTTCCACACATTCGTTCGTTCAATGAACAAAATAGAGAACAACCCAGCAAATAGATAAGATCTAAATTATGCACTTCGAATTTGTGAATCATTCATACAGTAAAAAAAAGAGCAAATTACTGATTACATATCCACAAGTGAGATTGAGCTGTACCGTTTAGGTTGTCACATAAAAGTTTGGACGGTGTCCGAATCTGCTGAAAACCAATGTAAAATTACCCTAGCCCACCAGATTATATTATATTATATAACATTAATGACCGAACTTTAAAAAAATAAGAACAATCAGATTCTCAATCAATGGTGCATAACTATAGTACATGTTATAGATCCTGAAATTAGGAGTGGGGGGGGGCCAGGGGAAGAATTCGATCACATCTAACAATGCTGTTGCTTATTGATAATAACTTACAACAATAAGTAAAAAAAAACTGTTTTGATCTTGAAAATGTACATCAAGTGATCAACATAAGTAGTATCTTACCATTGAACAACTATGTATAAAGCATGTCTTTTCTAAATTCTTTTCTGGTCTACCAATATGTGAAATTTCAATTAAATACATAGAATTATTTATTATATTCAATAGATTGGATCTAATTAAAGATGGTAATGACCAATAAATGAAACTTTCATTATGATTTATTTGTTCAAATGTTAAATTACAATCCATGGAAGGATTCACTAACAGAAAGAAAAAGAAAATATAGAACAAGAATAGTATAATTAATCCTTAAAACAAATATCATTGATACAATGATAGTTTGTAGTTTCTAGTACCATGGCATACCTACATAAAACTTGTATAAAAACACTGCCAGGCAAGTTCGACACACTGCCTTTTTGTGGCATTACTTTGATTTACGAAATTGAGAGGATGAAAAGCGAATATCCGGCAAATTAACCGGGTTGGTCCACCTAGGAGAGTTGGAAAATCCTGATTCCTAATCAGTGGTGCACATAGGATCCAGGATCGTCAGGGAACAAAAAGGTGTATGAATCAATCGTTGGTCACCGGCAACCATGAGATTGCATCTCCTTACGTTGTTCCACTACCTTGTGGATTAGACGTTTAGTTTAAAGGATCGGGTTGCGGCCTACTAAGAAAACCACCTGATTTGGATTAGGAATCCGGACAGTACCCCAGCTTTCGCAAAAATCGAATGATCGCATATCTATTTGGTGCCTTCTTGCAACAATATTTATATGTTTAAATAAATAAATAAATAAAGTAAGTAAATTTAAATCGGTTGTTCTCCCTTCTGGGCAGACCGATGTATTCATACTTTTCAAGTCAATTGTTCGATTATTAACCTTGACTAATTCTATGCGAGTGTATGTGTATTCATTATTTATCCTATTCATGACATATCTGTAACTTATTTTTGTCCGACTATAAATATCGAGTTATACTTGATCAAAACAAGTTGTTTCCCTCGAGTTCTTCGCTTTGCATCGCTTCCCTTTCCTGCTTCTTATTCTGAATGTCTGTTTGAGTAAACGAATGTTTAAAATATATTCCTGCAGCATGACGCATAATTGGCTTCTTATTACCGTCGTCACACAAACGGGGTTAGCTTAAGTAATAAATGGAGCTAAACGAAATATTCCTATTCATTTCTGTTCATCCAAACTGAAGTCAGACAATATCATCATACCGGGCATAAAACGTTTATGGTATAAAAAAGAAAGCAATCATATTGAAAAGTGTGTAACAATTTTGAGTAATTGATAGATCCATCAGTGTCTTCTACAAGTTTCTCTATCTATAAACTCTGAAAAGACAACGACCTGATGGATAAAGTGTGTTTATATTCTAGAAATCCCTCAAAAGATTCAAACAGGCTGTTAAGAGTTCGAACGATGTTCCTAGTAGTTAGAGCTAAGTTCTTAGGGTTAGCACTAAGCGTTTAGAGTCTTTTTTTGCATTATGAAACCACATCAGCTATAATATAATCAAACGGATATCGAAATTAGAGCCTGGATTAATCTTTTATATTTAATCTAAAGAGTCAAGATTAAGGGTTTGATACGCGGAACACTATCAGATTTATATAAATCGCGCTATGACCTGAAAGTCGAAATCTTGCTTCCGATTCGCTCGTCGTTATACACCGATTTCACCTGCAAATTAATCTGATATTGAGCCAATCGGAAATCGGTCAGATGATGGGTGTACGTAGTTGATCAAAAGTTGTTTTACATTGCTAAGGAATGAGACATAATAAAGACATAACGAATATCTTCCTCACTATATCTTTTCATCCGAGCAGCCCATTGGGTTTGCGCATAGGACGACTGTGTGTCAAAATTAAACTCACACAATGTCCAATGTAATACATAACATTCCGTTAACATGTATCATACTGCAATGTTTGATAGTTGAAGGTATTACATGGAAATCCAGCGTGACTTAGGTTTTGTGCTAGTTGAGATTTGTAAAAAAAAGTTGTTCCCGCAGTCTTCAGTTAGTGGAGGCTGTATTCATGATTCAAACCTGAATCAATCATTTTAATGATCTAAAAAATTGTCATTAAGATACTGAGTATTCAAACGACCAACTATAAGACTGGTGTTCGTACACTGATCAATAGCTGAGTGAGTAGTAACCAAGGACATATTTGTCTAGTCTATGAGTGTTAATCACAACAGCATTACTTCATTTAAAATATTAAGTCATTCCACTATATTTACAGAGGCTTCGAATTTGGTCAGAAAGAAGTCTTTGCGATTAATCAGTCATTAAATCCTAACAACTATAAGTATGTTTAACTACCATCTACATAGTTGTGTGATGTTAGTTAGTGTATAAGTAAGTTAGAATAAAACCAAACTACGATGTGACATCAGTCTATGAAATTATTAGTTATCGGAATGGGCTTCGTTGGTAAGTTCAGACTATCTGGTGTAAATGTCTAACTGATTCTCGTAGTTAATTGTTTGAGACATCGATTGGCTTGATCGAGAATCGGTTGTAATGGTGCATATAAATATATTCTTTATCTTTCCTTAGACTTCGATTTTTTTAGATAAACTTGGGCTTTTTACTTCACTAATTCCTTCCGCCTGACATCCCCTACCAACACTGATATTGTTGCTCATCGCATATTTGTCTTGATTACCTCATTGAAGATGTTCATTCGGTGTGGTATATCAGCTGATTCATATATGTTACGGATACTACGTTGATTATGACTGACTGACATATATATGAAGCTTATGTGTCTGAGTCTAAGTAGATTATAATTGGTTGTCAGTCTAACACGTTGAATAGATTTAAATGAAAAGCACATTTTATTTACTCGATGGGAAAAGTTAAGTTTGTGATCGATTGATAACTCGTCATTGTCAAAATCCAAAATGGTTCATTTCATTCTGTTAATGGTTTATAGTTTATTTTTTTTAGTTGAAGTTAGCAGTCCATGACGAATGAGTTATTATGGATTGATATCATGTCTTTGTTTAAAAATCATATGATTTGTCCTACTCGACTACTGCATTATTCGAGTCCAAGTAGGCGGTATTTGGACATACATATAACACACGTCGACAAAATGAGTCAACCGAACTATCACAATAACTTAGAAAGCTAGACAGGACTAGTCTGATTCACAGTGTGCAGTAACGACTGTCCTAGGGATTGAAATCACGAACCTTAGGTCGAACAATGGTTATTGATTCGAATTTCCAATCTCAATTAGGTCGTGGTACTGTATGAACATCAACTATTTCCATCCGTTATAAATTTTTATTCTTGAAAAGGTTAAGGAAAAAGGTTTATGAAGGCTACAAGTATCTGATCATGGGATATTTAGAGAACCGTTCTTGCATACTGTGGAACCATCAAATGAGTAATTCTGAGGATGAAGGCAAGGTACTAAGTGGAGAAAAAAACTCGCTGCTGAGGCTGTAAACTTTAGTCAACCAAGAAAATCATCACATCGGTGACACCTACTAACGGAGAGATCAATTTTAAAAAATGAAGTAGCAAAGCACAAATCAAAACGGGCTTTTAATCTACAAAGTCAAAAAATTTAACTTCTAATGGTTTGCTGTTGCACCGATATAAGTATTCTTGATCGAACCTTGGAATATGTATGTGTTCTGAGGATTTTCTCGATATGACCACTTTGTAACAGATTTAGTAGAAAAGATTAATTATGGCTAGCAGTGGAATCTAGATTGCGCATTTCGCCCTGTTGAAAACTTATCAGCTGGATGTAACAGAATCCCTGAGTTGATGTCCACCTTCATGAATCGAACATATTACCTTTCGTCTCAAGCCCTAAAGGGGTTATTCATTAAACTACCGAATCCACAGAGTCACCAGTCCGTGTAATACATTTGAGTTTAATTCGTCTCTTCTATAAAACTTGGCAAAAAATGGCTATATCTAGGCAGTTAGCACAAGCTACACCTATGGGTACTAAAACCGATTAAGTCCAAATATTAACAACCGGATAGTCCAAACTATAACAAATTAAAATTCATACCTGTTACACAAATGAATGGACTATCCGGCCTTAGTAGTTTACTGAGTAACCCATTCGGCATTTGAAACGAACAGTACTGAAGTTGATTTCCAGAGTAAACATCAACCATGAAATACAAGTTCTTCTAACTGATGAGTCGTGGATAAGCCGAAATGCACTGTAATTTATTATTCAGTAAAATCAAAATAATTTGGATTCATTCCTTCAAATTCAACAATCTTAGTTGATGATTAACATCATGAACTGACTAGCATTATAAACCTGGAAGCATTAAATGGCTGCTTCGTCCTATTGTGGAAATACTCCTCAGCAGTACTCATCCACGATTCCACCTCGAGAGATTTGAACACAAGGCCTTGAGTCTCGCGCGAAAACGCTTAACTTCTACACCATTGATTCGGCATCCAACAGTGTTCATGTCTAACCTCAACCAATCCAATCTTTGTTGAATAGATTATTTAAATTAATAATAACAATGACAAGGAACAACGACAACAACAAAAGGATAACAACTTTACACAATCTTACATTTATTCGTTGTAATTGATTCAGCAATTCCTTTATATTTATGAAATATTGGTTCAATAATTATGTCATATTCTTGTAATGGTGTAAGTTGATTTAATTCTATATTAAATTCATTAATAGATCCCCATTCATCATGATTAGTTTGTTGTTGTGATTCAATAAATGGATTCCATTCTGGCCATAAATTACTTAAAACATTGATTTCCTTATAAGTAATATTGAATGGACATTTCGAGGTAATATTATGTGAATAAACATATTGTACATATGACATTATAATTGATTTTGAATTGTAAGCCTTGTTTTATTTAATATAGAAAAAAAAGGGAGGAAAGATAGATTATCATATTTTGTATCAAAATGGTTGAGATCATGAGTCAATTAAAGCTAGATCACCATGGAAAACCTGGAAGCATTGGACGATCATTTCGTCCTATTGTGGGACTCGTCATTCATACATCTATCTCTGATTATATTAATTGTGACTTTAAGCAACATTGAGGTAATCCGCACAGGATACACAAATGTCAATAAGAGTCAGTCAGCTATAACATGCATCAGTTCAAGTAGCCATACCTCATTAACACAACAAGATAAACACCAAATACATAGGAGCTTTTACTTCACTGGTAGTAATATATATAAAGATTTTGTATAGGAATATAGTACAGTAAGAAAGAGTCAATTCATAGAAAGAAAGGTATAAAGTAATTTTAATCTCACAGTTTAAAGGAATAAAAAAAGTGTATACACTGACGCTATTGTGATCGATTTTGAGCTATATTTCACCCAGAGTCTCCAGTCATTGGTTACGATAGTCCTGCGGACCCCCAACAAATAGTCTACATCTATCAATATGGCTCAGACTATAAGTTATTGACTTCAAGCACTGATGCCACGTTTTGGTTTGACCGCCCTTAACTTTCTTCCAACCGTCTCCAACACTAGTCATCATTACGAGTCGTGGTAATCGGTGTTCAGGCATACGTAACAGGTGGCCAACACATCTTAGTCGATGAAGATTTCTTGCTTTAGCCATAAGTTGGCAAACGCCAAACGAGCTTTTTGAATCTGTACAGAAAATTTGTCAGACACCAACCCATTTGAGCTGATCAGACCTCCAAGATAAGTGAAATTGTCGACGCGTTCGACTACTTCACTCCCTATCCTTAGTTCAGGTGTTGGCATAGGGCAGTCCTGAAACAACAACTTGAAATAAAAGTGGAGGAAACGTATTGCAAACGTCCTGGAATTGTTGCTCAGTGCTACCAAAACACTTATCATTTTGTCAGCGTCTTCACCAAACAGTACTATATCATCTGCGTATTCTAAGTCGATAAGTGGACCTCCTAGAAAGAGATCAATGTCCGAAAATTCAGTCGATAAGAACGTTATTTCCAACAGTAGGTCTATGATTGAGTTGAATAAAAATAAAGATAGTGGACAGTCTTGCGGGACACCACTTGAAAATGCAAAATCAGATGACAGTTGGCCATAAGCTCTGACTCAACCGGTAGTGTTCTAGTCAACAGCCTTCACAAGGTTTATGTACTTCTGAAGTATAACTTTCACTGACAGACACTACCACAAAACCTCTCAGTCCAGAGAGTCAAATGTTGCTTTTAAGTCAAGAAAAACTACAATCAGAGACTGGTCAGTTCTAATCCTAAACATCAATGGGAAGATTCAAACAACCAATACAAAAATGATTTAATGATATATTTGATAATCATATTTTTACAAACAAAATAGATTATATAAGATTGCGATTACATTCGATACAGTGAATCTCAATCTATTGAAGTCACATCCGGTTTAATGTAGCCATTTAATAAACAAGTTCTTCTTTGTTTTAAGAAGTTTACAAAAACAAAATGAGAAAAACTGGTCACACATTCAATTATAGGATAATTAATTAATCACCTGACGTGAAAGATCACCTCTTCAAATCGTGACTTCATGAAGTATAGAGTAAGTGTCACAAATTGTACCGAACTATATTACTCAACATTGAATTGTACTTGAGCAATGACTGTTGATCAATAAGTAACGTTTATCAAAGTATCTAACAAAATAGAGCGATATCAATGTCATATACGCAAAGATAGTGAGACAAACAACTGGGAGTGGAAGGGAATTGAAAATCAATGAGAGGTAAGAGTAATGCATCGTTTTTTGCTCATACAAGTTTTTCTCTGGTTGTTCCAATAAAACATTCAATTATCTTGTTAAAAGGCAAATGAAGAGGGGGATATTTTTGTCCTTGTTGTTTATCAGTATAGGGTTGCGGAGATTATTAAGTTATTGATTGATGATAGACCACCATTGGAAACCTGGAAGCACTGGACGGCCATTTCGTTCTGTTGTGAGACTCCTCAGCAGTGCGTATCCACGATCCCGCCGGCGGGATTTGAACTCAGGGTCTTCAGTCTCGCAAGCGAACACCTAACCCCTTAGACCATTTGCTCACTATTGACTGGCTTCGTTAGAGAATTCTCGGAGTTCTAATGAGAAGCCGTGACCAGTGGAGTTATTCCGTATCGGGTAGAGACAGTTATCTACCTCGGTACGATGGAAGATGGCCCAAATAACAATGATGTTACCATCACTTTTGTTGAACAAGATAATGGGTATCTGGACTAGACTTTGGCGTTTGAATTGAAATGTCCACGGTTTAAATTTCGATAAATGAACACTGAAATTGCGATGTAGGTACATACATTCAGGATGACAGACATGTATTGAATTGGTCACAATTCATCTATTCAAGAAAACAGAATGGCTATATACAGGCAATCCGCACAGAATGCATATACACTATTAAAACTGATCAAAATTTAGTAATGATTATCAACAACTGGATAATTGAAACCCTTTATATTAGTTCATCTAGAGTAGATGGATTGTGGTTGGTTAGCAAAGGGATTCAGGATACGCATTATGTCCTAACTGGAACTCATCTGCTGAATGTACTCTACATTCCAGAGTTTATGTTCAGTCCACGACTTTAAGACAATACCGTTCGCTTCATATACTGAAATGTTATTCACTGAACTACTGGGTCCAAACAGTCACTCATTTATGAAACAGTTATGAATTTCAATTTCATTTGTGATGGTTGATATTTTGAATAAAAGTAGCTGAGTTCGAATCTCTGAGTGAATATTAGCACATGGATGAAGATGTATCCAGGTGACAAGTTCAAAATATGACAAAACGCGTATCTCGAATTCCCCTAATAACCACATCTTATACATTCCACAAAATTTTGTGACATAATTTACTACATTGTTACAATCCAGGCGATTTAAACCGTTTTAAACTTCTAAATAGTGATTTTCTATTTGAAAAGGATTATTGTTTATATAGAAGATGATTTTTAACTTTGCCTGGAGTCCTTCTGAGGTTACTGTCACTCCAAAGCCCGGATAAAGGAAGAGACTTGGGCATAGGATGAATACTGGAGAATGCTAGTCAGCGGCCTCTGCTCCATTAGGCGTAGGTACGTAAATAAGTAAGAAGGTGATTGTTAACACCAAATTCAAAGCACATCAATGAGTGTATAGTATGTAAATCCAAGTTTGAAAACTAAACATAAATTTACCCATGGTGCTTGAATACTATAAATTCGATCAGTACAATGAATGGTTTTAAATTTCCCCATAGCAACAATTAGATATCCCATAGGAATTTCATTAATTTGCCAATATAATGTTTGTGATATTGGTAACCATGTTAATTGTAACCAATTATAACCGAGATTTTTAATTTGTAATTGATTTATTGATTTTCGATAATGATTAATAGATCTTTGTATCGTTGGAATTGTTTTAATAATACAATTCCACGATGAACTTTTACATGTGTATAATGTTTCAACAATACAAAATTTATATTGACTACCTTCTGTTAAATTTTCTAAACATATTGATGTACTATGAGTTTGATATTGAAGTGTATGAGTTCTGAAATAGAACCAAAAAACGAAATCAACTAATCAATCAAAGGGAAAGAAGTCTCAGTTACTAAGTTACACAAATATATACATTTTGATGGTTATGTTAGTCATTGATTGACTTCAATTGATGGTACTATTGAAAATCAGAGAATAGTGTATTGATAGATGATTTGTCCAAATATTGAACACAATAACATTGACCTTTTATGATTCTAAAGGCAATCAAATCCCAGAATATTCAAGTCTGAAGGAGAGTATTTAACTATTGAACTACCCTGTAACGGCCAAGAGTGAGTAGAGTCCAGTCTTCTTCTAAAAATGCTCTTACATGGAAGTCGTACTAACTGCCTTCTCGTGGAGAAGGTGTTCTTTACGAAATTGAGAGGATGAAAACTGAGTATCCAGTGTTTTAACCGAGGTTAGTGGATATGGAGGATTCACCTAGAGGATTTCGAAAACCCTGATTTCAAGCCAATGGTGCACATGATCTCCAGGATCCTCAGGGAAAAAATGATGTATAAACTTATTTTTGGTGACCGGCTACCATGGGACTGCACCTCCTGATATTCCTCCACTGCCTTGTGGAACTAACCTTAACGTCGAAGGCTCCGGGCGTGGTCTCCTAAGAATACCAGAAGCTTCGGTCTGGGCACCTGAGTAGTATCACAGCCCATACACAAATCAAGTGACTTGTGTGGTGCATATATATTCGGTGCCCTTTTGTATCAACATTTATGTGTTCAAATAAATATTATAAATAACCGAAAAGCTTCAGAGGATTGATACTTCGTATGAGATTTGAACTTAGGTTATCTAGCATTAAAGCTGCTTATATTTACATAAGTAGTATATGACGTCAGTTGTGAACAGAAAGTCTGGCAGTAGAGAGACAAGAGGATCGAACAGTAAAGAATGGAAACAGGATGCAATTTGTATCAAAATACAAGAACAATGAAGTCTGAGTCATTTTTAGACAATCGATAGACATTTTGCAAATTAAGCATTTACTACTTTATGATTGTTAGATTTTATTAACAACTTCTGTAATTTCATGTTAAGTACATTCGATTGTTCCCCATCCATGTTTCGTTCATTAAACCATCAGTGAATATCTATCTCTTAATGATTGATCTCCACTCATTTTTTTATCTCCTCTCTCTCTCTCTCTGTGTGTGTGTGTGTGCATTATGATGAAACATGATAACCAATAACTCCGCCTAAAGTCCCTCTGTGACTACTATCGGTCCCATTTGAGGATAAACGAGGAGAATGAGAGAAGGGTTTGATATGCATAAGATTAGTGACCTCAATCCCAAGTAAAACAAAACAAACACACAAACCAGAATAGAATCACTAATACATAAATAAGATTGCAATTATCACTTACATATTGTAAATGAATAGAGTAAAATCAGTTTGTTTTAATGTAGACCAATATAATTGAAAATATTTAAATGATTTTTTATTCTCATTTAAAATTGGCACAAAATTTATTTGTAATTTCGATTGTACATTCATAGAATGATGTGCAATTAATTGTAATGTTAATGTTATACTAACTTGTCTTTGACTAGTTATATAGAATGCTTTTAAAATTGTATTGGATTGTGATAGATTTTCTCTTGTTCTATATATTCTTAATTCATAATTAGATAATTCATCAAATTCAATTGAATCTATTGAACCCTAATAAACGATAATAATAATATTAAAATAGATTATGTCATAATTAGGAATACGTAATGAATCATAATATGTATGTACGCCCCCAAATGCCCTGACCGAGAGTGGGGTGGGCCCGCCCTCCCTCTCGAAATGCTCTCATATGGCCACGTGTATACAACTACTGCCAGGGAAGTCCTACTCACTACCTTCTCGTGGCAGGGGTGTTGTCTACGAAAATGGGAGGACGAAAAGCGAATGTCCGGCGCCTTAACCGGATTCCAAATCAATGGTGCACATGGGCTCTAGTATTCTGAAGGAACAAATGGCGTATGAACCAATCGTTGGTCACGAGCTACCATAGGACTGCATCTCCATACGATGCTCCACTGTCTTGTGGGTCAGACCTTTAGGTCAAAGGCTCGGGGAGTAGCCTCCTAAGAAAGCCACCTGCTTCGGTCTGTGCACCCGGGCAGTATCACAGCCCTCAAGAAGAAGTATCCATCTATAATATGGGTAACCGGAAAGTGAAAACCACTCTTTTAACCCTTAACATTCACTAAACCCAAAACAGCCTTGATGAAAAGTAGTATTTTGCTTGGCTCTTGATAAAAATCATTGTAAAACCAGTGAAATGTTTCATGTTGTCTTCAAAATAAGTAAATAGGTAATTAGAGGTAGCTTTACGATTCAAACATTAAAGTTTGGATCAGCAATTTCATGATTCAATTCCCCATATAGACAGTGTAACTCAAAACTGGAAATAATTTATATTAATCAACATCTAATAATAGTAACAGTAGTAATAATAATAATAGTATTAGTAAAAATAATGCTGGTAGTAGTAATAGTAATAATAATAGTAATAATTTCAATAGTTGGGATCGTGAGTCAATTGAAGTTAGACCACCATGGGGAACCTGAAAGCACTGGATGTCGGCTCAGTGGTCTAGTAGTTAAGCATTCGCACACAAGACTGATAGGTTCTGGGTTCGAATCATACAAGGCGCGATCATGAATGAGCATTGCTGAGAAGTAATCCCACAATACGATGAAACGGCCATCCAGTGCTTCCAGGTTTTCCGTGGTGGTGTAGCTTCAATTGACTCATCATCTCAACTATTGAAATTACTACAATCTCTACAAAAACCCCTTCTGATAGCAAGAATAGTAATAATAATATTAATAATCAGCTTACCTTAATTTTCAAATTATATGACTGTTCACAATCCCATTTAATATTCATAGAACCTTGAAAACTAGAATATTTACATGTGAAACATGGTGATAATGAGAACGCTACACCTTCAGTTGGTTTAATCCATTGATTTAAACATTTCATATTGGAATTATCAATTACAGTATTATCAATAACATTGATAGATGATATAATAAAGTAAATGAATAAAATATGCATAGTTGATAAGTGTTTACATCTTAATTCAATTCAATTCAATTGATGAGAATGATGGAAACTGTTAAGAAAACTATAAAGGAATGATATAGATTACTAGTAATAATTTAAGTAGTATAAATAGATATACATATATGTTAATTTATCATTTATTGATTGAGATCTTGAACCGATTGATGATAGACCACCATTGAAAACCTGGAAGCACTGGACGGCCGTTTCATCCTATTGTAAGACTCCTCAGCATGCACTGTAAATCCACGATCTCGCTCGCGGGATTCCAACCCAGGGCCTTCAGTCTCGCGATCGAAAACTCAACCTACTAGATCACTGAGCCGGCACCCTAAGGTAATAAAGTCTAACCTCTTAATCCTAATCAAAAACCTAATAATCTTCACAACCCCATACTGATATTGACCATGTGCTCACTAGTGACTAGATTCGTGAGGGAATTCTCAAAGTTATAGTGAGAAGCTGTAACCAGTGGAGCTAATCCGTGTCGGGTAGAGACAGTAATCTGCCTCAGTACAATGGAAGATGGTCGTGCAATCTCGTGGATTGGTTAATGTTAGGCATTAACACTGTTGGATGTCAGCCGGCTTGGTGGTCTAGAGGTTAAGCGTTCGTGCGCGAGACCGGAGGCCCTGGGTTAAAATCGTGCGAGCGAGATCGTGGATGTGCGCTTTGTTGAGGAGTCCCACAATGGGACGAGACGGCTGTCCAGTGCTTCAGGGTTTTCAATGATGGTCTATCATCAATCGATTCAAGATCTCAATCAGTGACTTAATAATCTCCACAACCCTATATTGATATTTTATTATTTATCAAAAAACAATTCACAATTTTTTCAATACATAAAAATAATATGGAACCCGAACCTAAACACTTTCTAGCCCATCATTTAGTATGATATAATTAAAAATCCACAAATTGCATGTTCCTGATAGGCTAAGGTTATATAGACATATCACATGCCAATGTGTATACATCAACTGAATGTCAAACAGTAGGTGAGATCTTATGAATGAAATAGGTTATGTAAGAAGAAGTCTAATACATTTGTGTAATCTATATAGCTATTTACTCAGTTAGTCATTTACAGCTCCGTAACTATTTTTCCATCTTCTCACTCATATAGCTAGTTAAACAAGTGTATAGAAAGCATATGTAATTCAATTGAATATCACTGACTAACGAAAACACTTCTAAATGGCAATTCGAAGAAGTCATTTCAACTACAATTATCAGTTCAGCTAATGTGTGAACAAAGTGACTACCTAAATACAGAAATATGAATAAATGGACTTTATTTGTTTTTGATGGAGTTTTGTTCTCTGAGCTGGATGGTTTGGTCGTGGAGCTTTCATCGTTCTTCTGAACGACATCATCAGCACAAACTTCAGATAGACTTTATTTGTTCAATCTCCCTTTACAATAATTTATCTACAATTATAATTGTACCATAAATACTGTAGTGAAAATTCAATGCTGAGACTATAAATTATGGATGACCTTTGAGCAACTCTAGACTAAGCTTGAGATTGACCACCTAATAACCAAGACCAAATGAAGGTTATAAACCTGTGTAAGGAATTATAATTATAATTTACAGTTGAAGATTGAGATTAGGAACTAGATTTAAGGTTTTCATCAAAAACTGAGATCAGTTATAATGACAGGAAACTTTATTCAAATGGATGAGTAAATTTCGAGCCAAAATCCAAGATCTGTTATCTTATATGTGATTGATTCGTTCATAAATTATACTGCAACCACTATCTTATCTCAACACAATACATGCAATGTCAGGTCACCCTCAATGATGGCTACATGGTGACTTGGTCAATATGATTCGATCTGAACTAAGAAGGACCTGACACACATGACATTGATCCCCATCCAGTGATTAATCAATTATAAATTATAGTCTTGCCAATTCAATATTATTGTTTACTAAATTTCATTTATTTTTTCTAATAAGTATTAAACATTGATATTATTTCATTGATGAATTAAACCTTATTTAATGTTTATTTGTACTTTGATAGTTGTTATAGGTATAATGTAATGATCACATCAAAAACCGAGTGAATTTGGAATAATTAAAAGAAAAAAATCAATAATTTGCACCATGCCACGCTCTATCACATTTGATCAATAGCATTTATATAATAAACAGAAACAAATCAATCATAATGATCTATCAATATAGAGAGTTCGGTCTCATCTTTTACATATATAGTAGAAGTTATCGAGATTCTATTTAACAAGAAAAGACCTTGTTAACTATGACAAATTTTTTAACCCTTATCCTTATCTTGATTAGATTAGATTTGGCAAACAATTCTACTTATATGCTTCACTATTGATGAATATGTTTTTCTATCTTTCATGTTGATTGGACCATTGGACACTGATTGGTTTTGAAGCCAATTAGGTACATGGACGCGGTAATACTTGGATTTCCATGGTTTATGTCCACTGCAATACAAGTGAGGTATGATTAAATGTCTCTTAAATAGGATTCAAAGAATTTGCACTACTGATACAGCTAAAGAAGATGAGAAGTTTCTGACTGACAAATTAATAGCAGATTGTTATCCACTAAAACTATTAGCAACAACCTACTGCGGAAGAGAACAAACCACATCTCAGCTGAGGAAGAAATCAGGAAGAAGTGTTGGAATTGGATAGGACACACACTGAGGAAAGCACCGAACTGGAATCCTCAAGGACAAAGGAAAAGAGGAAAATCAAAGAACACATTACATCAAGAAATGGAGACAGACATAAGAAGAATCAACAGCAATTGGATAGAACTAGAAACGAAGGCCCAGGACAGAGTGGGTTGAAGAATGCTGGTCGGTGACCTATTCTCCTCCATTGGGAGTAACAAGAGTAAGTAAGTGAGGTTATCCACCCAAGTTTATTAATAGGTGCAAAAGTCAGTTAATGCCAAGACCTCTAATTTATTCAGTGCCAAAGAAAAAGGTTTATATCAATCTATCATATAGAGGTGAATCCAATAGTATAGTTTCGAGACAGAGATTGAAAGCAACCATCGAGAGAACCTATTATGCTGCTAAATTGGTTATAATTGAAAAGTCTAAGCCAATAATTCCAAATAGATCTAGACAATGTACAAATGATTACGTCACATGGCATTGTGTGGACACATATACATAGGGAGGGGTAAACGAACAATGCAATCAAGGGTCATGGTACATGTGCTTAAATGGCTTCAAAACCAATTCTACTTATTATTATTATTATTTTCTATAACCTTTGTTAGTCTATTTTTATAGACCTTATTTCAAGTTTGTTCTTTATTATCCAATTATTTGAATACTTATTACGTAATCTTAGCGGTTTTAGTAAAATGTATGTTTACATTTCCGATTCTATGACCTACTTCCGATTACAAGACATTAACACACACCTTTATTATTCTGACTATACTTATCATCACTGAGTAAGTTTGTACCTCTTACCTATGATATGTATCTATACAATCGTATTGTAATAGTTGGATTCACGAGTCAATCTATGCTAGACCACTATTGAAAACCTGAAAGAAGTGGATGGTCGTTTCGTCCAGGTATGGGGCACCTCAGCAGTGTGCATCTATGATCCCGCACACATAGTCCAATACTAGGACGAAACAGCTGTCAAGTGCTTCAACGTTTTCTATGGTGATTTAACTTAGGTTAACTCGTGAATTCAACTGTTAAAGTACTACAATCTCAACAAATGCTCATACTGATAATGACTTATTTTGTTGTAAAGCTGCTTAGTCCAAAATATAGTACGTTACGCATAAGGTAAAATCATAATCATGAGAACTATGGCATAAAATGAACACGTTTTCTGTAATTTAGCTAACATAATTTTGCGATGACAAGAGTGAGACATAAGGTTTAGGGAAGAGTCAAAAACCAACAGCAGTTTTAAATGTGAACATCTGGATTGCGAATAAGCGGAAAGATACGAATGTTTAGAGTTCGATCCAGCATATATTAAACTATATATGAGTTAAATTCAGTCAGTTCAAACCAGTGTAGAGTCTGGAATAAATGTTCGTTAGATTAAGTTATTGTACTACATTAGCACAAGATAAATTGCAAACAAGTTTAAATAATCTTAGCACCAATGATAGTGGGAAAGATAAGACATTCAGAATATGGTTGAATAACACCGAATGAAAATGTGTATACAGTGAGTAATTGAACTCGAAATCTAGAGACAGACAAAAAGTGAATACATTTGCTCCACTCTGATCAACTTTAAGCCTCGTCAGTCAATATCGCTAACCTTTGGCTTCAAGTAATCCACAAGCTTTAAGCAGGAAGTTTCTATTTTATAAGGACATGACTAAGACCAGAAGTTAATGCTTTCGTAGATTGGCTTTGTGCTTTAATTCATCTTTTCTAAACGAAATCTATGTCAAACAGTAGTGTAAGTCGGAGTACTCAATCATTGCTTCATGTACAAATGTGTCAATACTTTGTAGTTTCAATTAACTTATAATACAATATTTCCTCGTCCCATTCAGTATCTATTGGAAAAAATCACTTGGTGATGTGTTAAGATAATTCCAAAAGTCACTTAATGAATAGATAATTATGAGTTTTGTAATATTAATAGTTGAGATCATGAGTCACTTGAAGCCAGACCACCATGCGAAACGTGGAAGCAATGGACGGCCATTTCATTCTAGTACGGCACTCAGTGGTCTAGTGGTTAAGGGCTCGAGTGCGAAAATGATAGGTCCTGGGTTTGAATCTCGTGAAGCGGGATCGTGAATGCGCGCTTTGCTGAGGAGTCCCACAACAGAACGAAACGGCCTTCCAGTGTTTCCAGTTTTCCCATGGTGGTCTGGCTTTATTTGACTCATGATCCCAACTATTAAAATTACTATAGTATCCACAAAACCCCTTCTAATATTTTTGTAATAAACAAGATTTTCTGTGCTAACGGTGTTCTCTCTTCGCACGCCGGTCAATCTTTAGCTGCAATGGTGTGTTTTAAATGGATTTAGGTATTTCTGGGGGATACACCACATTCGGCACTGTTACTCTTTCCAATAACTCGTGGAGGATAGCTGATAGGTGACTAAATTAACTAGCTTTTAACACAAGTACAAAATCTAATTTTATTAGAACTAATAATCATGAACACAGAGTTTAATCCCAAGGCTATTGTACCACAAAAATGATTTTCACCGTGGACAGATACCTGGATACAATACACTGGAAAACATTGAAATGTTACCTGATGATTTAAATTTAACAATTTAATACGGAAGATATTAGTAATCATAATTGATTTGTTGGTAAACCATCTGTGATTGAAGTAAGCAGGTACATTCAACAAACATTCATCTATGTTTTTACTTAATAGAAACAATCTAAGAAAGTTATGAGCTAATCATCTAATCCACATGATAAATGCTTTGTTTTAGTCTCTCAGATGTGAAGGTATTATATACATTCTAGTTAGGTGTCATCTCACAGACTAATAGTAATAATGTTCTAGCTTTATAGTTATTTTTCTTAACTAATGCCGTGACATATATAATCGGAAAGGCAAACATCTACAAAAAGGACAATTTTCGGAAACCTGGAAGCAATGGACAGCCGTTTCGTCCCATTGTGGGACTCCTCAGCAAAGCGCGAATCCACGATCTCGCTCGCACGATTTTAACCCAGGGCCTCCGGTCTCGCGCACGAACGCTTAACCTCTAGACATCCAACGGTGTTAATGCCTAACATTAACCAATCCACGAAATTGCACGACCATCTTCCATTGTACTGAGGCAGATTACTGTCTCTACCCGATACGGATTAGCTCCACTGGTTACAGCTTCTCACTAGAACTTTGAGAATTCCCTCACGAAGGTAGTCTTTAGTGAGCACATGGTCAATATCAGTATGGGGTTGTGAAGATTATTAAGTTTTTGATTGAGATCATAAAGAATCCCACAAAAGGACGAAAAAGCCGTCCAGTGTTTCCAAGTCTTAGATGGCGGTCTAACATAAATCGGTTCATGATTTCAAACAAAAACTTAATAAGCTCCACAACTCCATACTGATAATTTTCGGAAAGACTATAATTTATGGACGAACCAATGAAATTGACGATAATAAGTCTAAGGTTTTGGCGCAATATTCATTCATCCATATAGTTAAATAGCATCTTAGCATTACAGCTGATTTGAATTCATGATGAAAATCCTAACTCTAATTTTTAACCCTAGATTCTAATTAAAACTTAGTCGTAATTCTTCATGATAATTTACAACTCGTTTTTGACCATTTTAATAAGTGGGTTTTCTCACAGTCAATATAGCGTCCCTCAAAGGACGTCTATGGAATGGAATGGAAGACCACAAAGTTTCATAGTGATCAAAACACATTTAGATCACTTAGTTAAATCTCTATAATCCAGTTTTTCAAGATTTATCAATTTGAAATCTACACCGGCTGTCTCATTATAAAGCTGATCAAGAAATTAACAAACTTCTAACATGGTTGATTCCACAGCTATGACCTCACATTAGAAATTAGAAAAATATCGGACGAAAATCTAAATTATCAGTTTGAAAGCATGAATATTATTGAATCAGGTGATGTAGAGAAATCTTGTTCAACATGAAGAGGGTTTTCGTTTTAAGCCGAAACTAGTTAAATAATCATAGGTTACAGTTGATTGATCTCTGGGTGGTGATTAATGTCATGTTTGTCAAATCCTTCTTAGTGCACATCGAATACAATCAACCAAGTTGTAATGTGGCCACCAGTCAGGGTGACTCGACATTGCGTACACTATGTTGAGGTAAGATGGTGGTTGGAAGTAGTCGACAGGAAACCCTGGATCTAGTTTTCATGTCACTTGACACTTGTCAGTATGGTGTACCTGTAATCTTGAGGGAACTGATGCTCCTTGACGGATTGGATCACGTGTCACCCAGCTGTACAGTCAGAGATTTTACCACTGAGACTTCAATGAAATCTCTATTGAAGTAGATACATCGGTAAGACAGTTAAACTATTCCGATATGTTCCAATCACGCCAATTAGAGGGAAAATGTCAGGTTCATACAACTGAAAGTATATTCTACAAGCCGCTAGAAGCACGAACAACAACAAGCACACAACTCAAGCACATATATATACAGCATTAAAATGTCCTTGAGAAATGTGATAAAACAGCATATAAAAAAAGCAACCAACCAATGACATTTAGGATCCTTTCAATTAGAAAATAGGCCCTTTTGGTGTGAAAACGAGAAATTGAAATTTCCGAAAATTACAAAAATCAGACGTTTACCAAGTGATTTCTGAGAATCTAGCATCTTCAACACAATAATGGTATCAAATACTATGTGACGTAGTAGTTTAATGGAATGGAACCAATAGTATAGAGAATTGCTTTTAGTACCTAATTGTATTGGTTTCATTTTCATTATACTTGAAACCTGATACGGATTGCACTGATGAGAAGTCCCATACTAGAATGCAACGACCGTCTAGTACTTCCAAGTATTCAATGGTGGCCTAGCTTAAATCGACTCATGAATTCAACGATTAATAAGCTTTGAAAAAAAAAACCGATGAACTTCATAAATTGTAACAATTTACATTATTTCTGTCACAGAATGGAGTTGATTTATACGAACTACCAATGTTAAACTTTTAAGTGACTTAAAAACTAAATCCCTATACTGTACTTTAACCACCAACAACAACACTACATCTTAGGCTATTTCCGTGTCATTTCAAGAAGGTATATTTTCAAAGGAACTTGGCTTTCACTGAACTATGCTCTTTCATGAAGAGTAACAAGTGTAAGTAAGTAATATATTCAAAGACAGAACAGTCTTGATTGTCAAAGAAAAACAAACAAAAGTACTAACTAAACTGATTAAACTCCAAATCTTTATGATGAAGTTTTGTTCTCTGATCAAAGTTTGTTTGTTTTTTTGATGCTGGTGATGTCATTCAAAAGAACGATAAAAGCTTCACAATTAAAATATTCAGTTCACAGAACAAAACTCCGTCGAAATCATTCAGCTGAGCTACAAATCGTCTCCATCATCTCAAAACTTCAACTTATGGAATAAGTATTATTATGATTATTATTATTAACTAATAAATCTTAATTACTCACTTGATTTTAATTATGATTGTCCAAAAATGTACATCATTTGTTTTCATTTAGATAGTAACAAAATTATGCAATATGATTACAAATATTCATACAGTCATTGGTACCAAACGAAAAAATCAATAATTTATTCATTCACTTGTACTAGTAACAACGAAAAAATGTGGCGTCTCTCTCTCTCACCCTCTCTCTGTACACACATATATATATATAGATTCACATCCTGTGACCTTGACAGATAGACCAATCATCTAGCGACTTACAAATAGTGGTCACTAATATATATATAATGAGTCAATCCAATAAACTGATAGAATGATATTAAAAAAAAACATGTCTAGTATTGTGTACTATTCATTGACTAATGGACGAAATTGAAACTTGAAAGGATTACAGTAAAACAAAACTTCAGGAATTGTATTGTTTATAAATAAAACTAGATAGTGGCTAGCAGTAGAAATCTAGGAGGCATGTTTCATCCTATTTGTGACTAGGTCAGGACATAGTAGCTAACTGGATAATGTGATAGTGTTGAATGCGAATAATGAATACTGGGTTCAAGTTGTAGAGTGAACATCAATTCTAAGATGCAGGTACATTCAGTTGATAAGTTCAAAATAGCACAAAACGCACTTCCTAGATTCCATTACTAACCACTATCCATATTTGTTTATACTACTTATGAATTAAGGCAATATAAACAATATGTAAATATGCTAATAATAGACTGATCAATTACAGTCCTAAACATCAGCCGGAAGATTCAAGTAAACAATAGCAAGTGTTTTGTTTATAGTTATTTCTCAATAAATTGTTTTCAATATAATATATGTATGGTCTGTATCCATAAGCTTCATTCTGATTTCGGACCTACATTCTGGTTTTCATATATACACACTTGAATATCAATGTACTACTTTATTCGAGATAAATAAGTACACTAGTACTATGATGGTGTAGTAAAATTTGAGTATAATTTCTCATGATTAGTTGATAGGATGGTCTAACAGGTACTAGATGAGTAATCTATATATTCTCTTACTCTTATTATTACTATGATGGATTGTTGTCAGCTGTTGGTATAGAAATAATATTTACACTCTAATCAAGCTAATCACATGTTCTTGATCTGAGTTGTATTGACATCTTGTAGAATAGACAATGCGAGTGAATCCAGTGTAAATATTTGTATAAGTCAAATTAGAGTCCTATTCGTGTAGACGAAGAAAATGTGAAAGTTATAAAAAAAACACCCCAACGGAATAGGCCAACAGTTAGATTGTCATTTAGCGATCTAGTACACCACAGTAACATAATATATATCCGGAATTTCATGCCCAGAGAAAAAAAAGGGAGATCACATAGACGGTTTATAAATTTGTATATAATTTCATATTGAAAATAATTTATTCTTAGTTACTAAGTATTGAAGATAATAAATTCTATCAGCAGAACAAAGTTATACTGCACATGATTATTTTTAGTTTCTGTGGTGAATTATCAACAAAAAGATTATAAGGATTGTGGAAACTTCTAAAGTCTATTAATTTATTTAGTGACGTGGAAAATCTTGATTGCTTAGATTGATAACGCTTTTCATCAATCAATCGATAAACTATATACTTTCTAGTGAAAATTAACTTGTCATTATATGTCGGGTAAGCAGCGGTACTCTTCACTTATAGACCTTACTTTGGAATTCGATAGTTAACCGAGAGAGGGGGAAACTGTTCCATCCTAATGTGAGACTGGTCAGTAACAGATATCGAGAACCACAAGGGTGATCGAGACAGAAATTTCAAGATTCGATAAGCTTATAAACACTATACCACTGAGTTGGCAATCAAGTTTATTCATTTTCAAACTCAATCAAAACAGCACAGTACAACGATAATTGGTGCAGTATACTTCAAATTCGACACAGTAGGGCTTTGGAAGTAACGAATTCCCGCGACCATAATTATTACAGAGGGTTGTGTAGATTAGTTTATTTTGTAAATGACATTCATCACAGATGGTTGTTTGGATTCTTATATTTAAACAAGTACATTTATTTCCAACTGTTATAATTCTCTCTTACGGTTATAACCCAACTATTCCTGTTGCTTAGTATCCTCAGACACCAATTCACTCGACAAGTCCCCACCCAAATCAGAACACGGCTGAACAGGAAAGATTACATTCCAAATAACAAGGTAGATGGACGTAAGAAGCACAACAGGAAAAACGTTAGTATATTTAGTTTTTACATGAGAAGACTTCTAGAGTATTCTCCAAGTATCGACTAGCGCTGATTGGATAACAATTAGGTAATCAGCGTGAACCAAAGCAATCGTGCATTAAGCATGCTTCAATCTAATCTATGTCCCACTAACACCCACAGTTCGTCAGTTGAACTGTTCGATTATGATAAGTGAATATATAACTCAGCCTATTAGTCTTTTGTTGATAAAACATGAAGATATGAATTCAGAATCGTTAGTTGATCTTCCACATGACATGCTTTATTTTACTTTATACAGTCGAAACTGAATATCATGTTAACGTTAACATCAATTAACCAATTTTAATTAACAGTTAGAGATTGCTCAACCACAAAATACACTCCTACGATGTTCTGTTATTTTAACCGATCTCAGAACTATTTAGCCAAAATTCACATTACATGCAAAACATAACTTGAGTACGTAACCATTTCTGTACGTCAAAATATCCTATTCTTACAAATCTGTATCTATATTGTTTAAAGCACTACGTAATGACTGACGGGTTATTTAAATGTAGTCACCAGCCAATTCTGTTTTTTGGCCTCTGACCTGTTTCTAGTATATATATATATATAGTTATTATTGTAATCCAGTTATTTACACTCACTTATGTCAATTGTTTCACACAATCTCCATGTAAAGAAATTCTATCACAATCTTGGTTTGTAAGCAGCTGACGATAAACCTCGAAATAATATGAATTCATACTATTCTGCATCAATGTTTGTTCTTGCTCTATTTCAATTCTGTTCCTCCTACTGTATTGGTTGTATATGATGCAATTATCAAGTGAGTAATGTTGAGGGTTAAATGCATATATTATGCTGATTTAAGTGCTTTAAGATCATTTGAACTCTATTAGACATTATTCCGACGTCTGACAAATTTTCACAAAATTCATGACTAACTGAAGTTAAAAATGACTTGATAATGATGTATGTTAATGGATTTTAAGATATACTTGTTAGTTAAGCTTAAAGAAGAGTTGCGCAAGATCATGGATCGAGTGAAGTTTGCCATTAACATTGTTGGATGCCGAGTCAGTGGTCTAAAGGTAAAATGTTGGAGCACAAAACCGTAGGTCTTAAGTTCCAGTCCTGAATGCTAGATCGTGAATATGCATTGCTGAAGAGTTCCATACTAGGATGAAAATGCAGTCCAGTGCTTCCAGTTTGTTTGTTTTTTCAATGGTAGTAGTTTAGTTTAAATCGACTGATGAATTCAATTATTATAAAATACAGAAAACATAATAAAACCAAATAAATATATTTATTTACTTATGAGTTATAAAATTTAATAAAAATATAGGGTACACTAAAAAAGAGATTGGTATACAAAAATAGTCTTGGGTAAAAGCACAAATAATATAACATTAATAAAAAGGTCATATATATAAGGATTGAAAATGGAGATTCATACGTGTGATGAATTAGGTGCACAAATTGTGTTGACATTGATCAATGCTGTCCTATAGTACTGATTTAACAGTTTTGTGAGTAGTAGGTTTGAAGAGCCTGATATAAAATACAAAGAACAATAGTAACAATAATAAGCATAATCATCTAGAGTTTCTGAGGAAATATAATAAATTATTAGTATAGTGGTTACTAGTTCTTATTTGCTCAACATTATGAAAGAATGATTCTTCTTGGAATGTTTAAAAAATAGATATGTGACAAAGATGATTTTGACGAGCCAAGAGCATGACTACAGAGTTCAGGGGTCGAATGCTTGAGGCTAGTCACAAAAACAATTTGGGTTCAGTTGATAAGTGTTTGGACACGTAAGGTGAAATGGTTCAATGGTGTTTACAACGGCACATATGGAGTCATTCTCCATCTTCTGCTAAATTTTAATTTTCCCAATTCCGTTAAATATGTTATTTTATTTTAATCTTTTCGAATAATATTCCTGATAATTATTCTTTATCATTACTATTGTGGATAATACGTTATTTCAATTCCTTTCCCATTCTCATCGTATTAATGTATTTATTTAAACACATAAACATTGACACAAGGATGCGCCAGTCATTCAACATGTGTGAAGGCTGAGGTACTGCTCGGGCGTCAAAACCGAAGCAGGTGGTTTTCATAGGGCATTACTCCTCAAGCCTTTCACCCAGAGGGTTAGTCCACAAGGCAATGGAGCTACGTGAGCAGATGCAGTCCCATGGTAGCCGGTGACCAACAGTAGCTTCGTACTCTATTTATCCCCTAGGATCCAGGAGCCCATGTGCACCATTGGTTTGAAATCAGGGGTTTTCAACTCCTCTAGGTGGTTCCTCCATACCCACCAAACTGGTAAAAGCGACAGACACTTGCTTTTCATCCTCTCACATTTGTCAACAACACTCCCGTTGCGAAAGGCCAATCAGCAGAACTTCCCTGGCAGGGGCTGTATATGCGTGGTCATGTGAGAACATTTCGAGAGGGAGGCATTTGGTAACTAACCAAAAATTAGGAAGTAATATTTTTACAGGTAATTCATGTTAGTGTAGTAGTGGATATTCGTGATTTGAGATCGAATATATAAAGTACAGGCCTGGATCATAACAAGTTGTAAATATGACATTTTTGTTCTAAGCAGCAAAATGTAGAGCACCTATTGATAATATTATCTAAAACGATAGTCTTCGCAAATTAAGCTATACAGTTCAAAGAACAAACCTTCATTACTGAGATTTAGATGCATCCAGGTGACGAGTTCTAGACATTCCTGGGTCCTACTGAAAGCAAAAACTAAACTTTTTTGCAACTATTTCAGCTATAATATCGTAATAACTATGCCAGGACTACAGACTTGTATTTCTAATTACACAATATAACATGAAAGAGTAGCTACATATGTGCAAAGAATAACAATAAACACATAAAACTATACCTTGATGTACAAATACTGTTGCGTTTATTTGATATTAAATCTAAATTTGAATTCGGTGAACAGTTGATTGGTGAATGCAATAAATCCATTGTTCTATGAGACAGAGATGGAGTTTTATTGCAACTACATGAAGGTGAACAAGTTAAATTATTTGATATACAACTACCACCACTACAACCACCTTCAAGTAATGGTTCATTACTTAAATTTATATTTTCTAAACAACGTTGAATATGTATAACATTTGTATCATCATTAGAACAGTGGTGTTGTTCATCAGTTACAGTAGAAATAGGATAATGATTTTGTATGTAATGATTTATATGTGATTGAAGACTTTCATCAGTATTTGAATCAAGACGTTTCAAAACATTATGCAATTGTACATCGATCGAAGCTAATGATACTGCTAGATCACGTGAAACTGAAGTACTATCATGTAAATGATGAGATGATATATGTGGATTATTTGAATTTCTGAGATAATTACATGAAATTGGAGAACGAGGCACTGACACTGAACGTTTTACGCGTGAAACATTAGGATTTTGATGATAATGATGACAATAAGATAAACGAGAATGTAATCTATTATTAACAGATTCATTTAAATCATTAATACATGTAGTGACAATTGAATCCTGAGGTAGTAATGGAATATTTGTATCGTTTTCATTCGTTAAATTTGTAAACACTGATGAATTTCTTTTCTCTTGGATATTTTTAGTATTAATATTTTGTTTGTCTGTTTTAGAGATTGGTAAAACATTAGAAGATGGTTGTTCTGTGTTAGTCTGCTCTTGTAATGCTGATAAACTGGCATCTAAATTGTCTAGACGTCGTTTGTAAGTTTTATAAAGTAACTAGGAAGTAATAAGAGTAAGATATAAACTTCAATCAAATATACACAAAGAATCAAACGTGATAAAAAAGGTAATATTAAGAAAAATTACATATTGTAACTATTTGTTCGTACATTTTTATCAGTTAATAAGAAAGTCACGGTTTATATTAAATACCGATTTCAGTTAAACAGAAACTGAAAACCAGGAAGCACTGTACAATTGTATCATCCTAGTATGGAACTCTTTAGCAGTGTGTCCATCCATTATACTAACAGACATCCAAACCCAGAAACATCAGGCCTCACAGCGATCGCAGTCACTGGTATACATATTTAGCTTGAATCGATCCACCATATTGTGTAATCATTTTCCATTGGATGGAGGTTCAGTGATCCAAAGATTAAACACGACGCAGGACCCTGATTTGATCTTTAATGGGGGTGTGGATATGCACTGCTGAGAAGTACCGTATTGGGATGGAAAAAGCTGTCTAGTAACCCCTGATTATCAATGATTGTCCAACTACAACCAGTAAGAGTTGTAAACTTTAAAATTTGGCAATCACTACAAACTCCTATTAATAATTCCCGATCGAAGCTGCTACCTTGACGCGGTGGTCGGGCTTGCCTATCGTGATGACCCAACCGAGCTATATTGGCTGGAACATATGTTCCTGCAGGTTCTACCATGCCAGGCAGGTCGATTGGCGAACGGTAAGACTAAAAGCAGCAACTCAAGGTCTGAGGGCGAAGTCGTACTGCTGACTGTAGAGAGGTGTGACAGCAGTAAGGTGTTTCCCTCGGACAACCAGCATCTGTAGTGATGCTGCCTTCCCACAAGGAGGGGTGGGGTTAGAAAAGGTCGACCCTAAAAATGCACACCTCACCTTACCTCACGGATTTCCGTCTCCGGCGGTAAGGCCCCTTGAAGAACGGAGCTAACACGTCAAAAACCTTCCACAAAAAGGCCGTGCGCGACCGGCCTCAAGCAGTTGTCCCTTGGGCTCTGCGGTCACGCTCCCAGGTCGTCAAGACCAACACTAATCCAATTTCCTTTTCAGGTTCATCAAGAAATACCCTTCCACGGTGTGGGCAGCCGGGAAGTGACATCAGCCCTCATACCCGTAACAGCACAAGAGACCAAGGTGGTCACATTCAAATCCTTCCTACACCTCCTAATACCTCTCTTATCCTCCCGACTAACCCTCCTTACGTCTCTTTATCACCTCGCACCGCTAGGGCAAACGATTCGAGTACGTGGAACGCCATCCCTGGTCTCCTGAAACCACGCTCTAAACTACACGTAGGAGCTTTTAACGTACGAACACTGTGCCAAATAGGACAGCAGGCTTCCTTAGCTAGGACTTTAGAATCTCGCGCCATCGATGTGTGCTGCGTCTCCGAAACGCGCATACAAGATCCGAGTAGCGTCATTCATTTGACCTCACCATGCCAAAATAAAGAACCGACTCGATTTACGCTTCGTGTATCTGGAAGCCCTGATTCTGCTTCCCGTGGCCTCGCCGGCGTAGGTATAGCATTGAGTCCTAAGGCAGAACTAGCTCTCTTAGAGTGGATCCCAGTAAACAGTCGTTTGTGCGCTGTCCGACTAAACGGAACAGTAAGAATCCGGAAAGATAGGGACACTCGTCGTTGCCTCTTCGTCGTCTCTGCCTATTCTCCCACTGACTGCAGCTCAGATGATGTAAAAGATGAGTTTTACAGAAAGCTTTCGGACCTTCTCCGAAAAGCTAAGCGCTCGGATGTAGTAATAGTGGCCGGTGACTTTAATGCTCAAGTAGGTAAACTAAGCGATAAGGAAAGACACCTAGGTGGATCCTATGGTGTCGTGGCTCAAAGAACAGATAATGGCGACCGTCTGTTGCAGCTATGCTCAGATAACCGCCTGTTCCTTGCAAATACTAACTTTAAGCATAAGGAAAAACATCTTTTAACATGGCGACCCCCTAATTCGTCCCAACGTTGGACCTAAATAGATCACATCGCTATCAGCCACCGATGGAGGGGCTCGATAGAAGACTGTCGCTCATTCTGGAGCACATGCCTAGATTCAGATCATGCTCTAGTGCGAGCGCGTATTTGTCTGCGTCTTACTGGACGTAGGAAAGATCCTGCAAGGAAACCTCTTAGGGCCCTACTTAATGATAGTCAAGCTAAGAATATATTTCAGGAACAACTAGGAAAACAGTTAGGCAGCCATATATGTGATGCCCACCCCGAGGCAGCATGGAACGATATCCGAAAAGCTGTGGAAACAGCAGTGATATCTGCTAGTAAGGTAAACCGTAAAGTTAGGGAGCAACACTGGATCTCAGCAGTATCTATCGCACTGATAGATGCTCAAAAACTCATTCCACCTGGCTCTGAACATAATGAAGAGCGGAGTCAGCTTAAGCGCAAGCTGACAAGAAGTCTACGCAATGATCGCGAACAGTGGTGGGTAGCGAAAGCAAGAGAGATGGAAAAGGCAGCGGCAATAGGTAATAGCAGACAATTGTTTAGACTCGTTAAGGAAACCGGAATTAGGAACCCGACCGTTAGCGAAACAATCTCAGAGAAAGATGGACATATTATTCATTCTCAATCCAGGAGATTGGATCGATGGGCAGAACACTTTAGGGATCAGTTCAACTGGCCTTCAGCCACACTTCGGTTTCCCACGATCTCCAGTCAACCTGAATGGCAAGTTAATTTAAGTCCTCCGACTGTTTACGAAGTTGGAAAAGCCATAGGAAATCTGAAGCGAGGGAGAGCAGCAGACACTGACAGGTTTACTCCTGAGATTTTTGAGGATGGTGGTCCAGTATTAGCAGTGAGATTAACTGAGGTCTTAGGTAAAATTTGGGAACTGGACGTAATCCCATCTGACTGGTCTCAATCACTGATTGTGTCAGTCTATAAGAAAGGACAAAAGTCCTCCTGTGACAATCACAGAGGAATCAGTTTGACAAATATAGTATCTAAAATATTAGCTTCAATAATACTTCGACGCCTAACTAAAGCTCGTGAAGAGCAGACTAGAGAAAACCAGGCTGGTTTTCGACCTGGACGTGGTTGTATAGATCAGATATTCACACTACGTCAGGTTCTAGAACAGAGACACACATTCAGACGCCCCACAATGGTAGTATTTCTCGACCTTAAGGCGGCATTCGACTCCGTTGATCGTGAGGTTCTATGGCAGTGTTTGTCACTGAAAGGAGTACCAAAGAAGTACATTAACCTTATAAAGGCTCTCTACTCGAACACAACAGGTAGAGTGAGAGCTTATGGCGAACTGTCATCAGAATTGATTACGTCAAGTGGTGTTCGTCAGGGCTGCCCACTCTCCCCATTCTTGTTCAACTTTGTCATTGACGTACTTTTAGAGATAACACTCTCCTCATCTAAATTTACAGGGGTTGAACTTCTACCAGGAGGTTCACTTGTTGACTTAGAATATGCTGATGACATAGTTCTATTTGGTGAAGACGCTGACAAAATGCAGAGTCTTCTGACCACTCTAAGCAACAATGCAAGCATGTTCGGGATGCGATTCTCTCCCTCGAAATGCAAAATGTTGCTTCAGGATTGGGTTACATCGACACCCGAACTAGTGATAGGGAGTGAAGTAGTTGAGTGTGTCGACCGCTTCACTTATCTTGGAAGTCTCATCAGCCCTTGTGGTTTGGTGTGTGACGAAATCTCAGCACGGATACAGAAGGCTCGACTAGCTTTTGCCAACTTGCGTCATTTATGGCGTAGGCGAGATATCCGTCTATCAACCAAAGGACGTGTTTACTGCGCAGCAGTTCGTTCCGTCCTACTTTATGGCAGTGAAACATGGCCGGTAAGAGTAGAGGATATCCGTAGGTTACTAGTATTCGATCATAGGTGTCTTCGAAACATTGCTCGTATATCATGGGACCATCGAGTAAGTAACACAGTTGTTAAGAAAACGGGTACTAGGTAAGGATGGCAAATCAATTGATGACGTAGTGAAACTTCATCAGTTGAGAAGGCTGGGACACGTGTTACGTATGCCCAACGACCGACTGCCTCGATGTGCGATGTTCAATGGTATAGGCGTAGGATGGAAGAAAGCTAGGAGCGGCCAGACCAAAACATGGCACAAGTCCATGAAGTCACAGACAATTGGTCTGAGTCATGTTGGTAGGTGTAGACTACCTGGTTGGGGACCGCGAGATGACAGCAACCGATGGTTAGAGACCCTGAATGACATGGCTCAAAATCGTTCGCAATGGCGCAAGTGCATCCACTCTCTGTGTTCTCCCAAACTCTAATCTTCTGAATTATTCATGTCCCTTTTTCCCTCTTTCCAAATTTCTTTCACTGGATTATACTCTTTAAATAACATCTCCAAACCCTAATCTTCCCGATTACTGCTTATACTCTTGCTACCTCTACCACTACGGGATTTGAATCGACAACTGCATCTCTGTGCTAATGTGGTGTGGCAACTCGAACTGATGTACGTACGTACGAAGTTCTACGTTGTTACTGACTGACTGACTGACCTATTAATAATTAGAAAAAAATAGTCTCTACATTTTTACTGTACTTGTATACCACTTAAATATCTAATAATTTTCAAAACTGAACAAAGGTGAACTTCCTATTTAAAAAAAAAATTAAGTGAATAGGAAATTCAAAAATATGGTTATTTATCAGTATAGAGGTTTGTGGAGATTACCAAATTTTATTGATATCACGAACCAACCTGAATTAGACACCCGTTAAAAACTAGAAAGCAACTGAACAGCAGTATTATCCTAGCATAGGGTTCACCAAGATTATGCATCCACAACTGCCACTGTGGAACACTTAACCTCTAAGTACACACTACTGAGGAGAAACAGCCGTCCAGTGTTTCTTGTGAATATCTACTTAGGTTATTTGTTGAAGTTTCGTAAACACTAGTTTTGTGAATTGGGTGTATTTTCAAAACACTGACTATAAGTTTTCTTCACTCTTTATCAGGTTGTGAAACAAAAACATACCTACTGACGACCGACTATAGTTGTACTTATTGATTTTAAAGCAGTATTAGATAGGCTTCATGGCAGTGCCTATCATTGAAAGATTTATAGAAGAAGTATGACAGCGTTGTACAAGCTCTATACACGAATACTGATCAAGTAAAAGCTAATAGGGAACTGTTCCCATTTTTCCATTAGTCATAGACATGCTTTTAAAGACAAAGCTCTCACCGTCTGACTTTCCAAGAGGTGGTCTCACTTGCTGACTTAGAATACACAGTTGACATAGTTCTGTTCGGTAAAGACACAGTCTTCGTGGTTAGCATCTGAAGAAATCTCGACGTGAATTTAAAAAGTTTGTTTAGCTTTTGTCAACTTGAGTCACTTGTTAAGAATTGAGATATCCGTTTGTCGACCAAATGATAAGTGCACTGTGCAAAAGGAGCAACTCAATGTCTGAGGACTAAGTCGTACTGCTGACTGTAGAGAGGTGTGACAGCAGTAAGGTGTTTCCCTCAGACAACCAGCATCTGTAGTGATGCTGCCTTCCCACAAGGAGGGGTGGGGTTAGAAAAGGTCGACCCTAAAAATGTCACACCTCACCTTACCTCACGGATTTCCGTCTCCGGCGATAAGGCCCTATGAAGAACGGAGTCAACACATTAAAAACCTTCCACGAAAAAGCCGTGCGCGACCGACCGCAAGCAGTTGTCCCTTGAGCTCTGCGGCCACGCTCCCAGGTCTTCAAGACCAACACTAATCCAATTTCCTTTTCAGGTTCCTCAAGAAATACCCTTCCACGGTGTGGGCAGCCGGGAAGTGATATCAGCCCTCATACCCGTAACAGCACACGAGACAAAGTTAGTCACATTCAAATCTTTCCTACACCTCCTAATACCTCTCTTATCTCCATGACTAACCCTCCTTACGTCTCTTTATCACCTCGCACCGCTAGGGCAAACGATTCGAGTACGTGGAACGCTATTCCTGGTCTCCTGAAACCACGCTCTAAACTACACGTAGGAGCTTTTAACGTCCGAACACTGTGCCAAATGGGACAGCAGGCTTCCTTAGCTAAGACTTTAGAATCCTGCGCCATCGATGTGTGCTGCGTCTCCGAAACGTGCATACAGGGTCCGAGTAGCGTCATTCACTTGACCTCACCATGTCAAAATAAAGAACCGACTCGATTCACACCTCGTGTATCTGGAAGCCCTGATTCTGCTTCCCGTGGCCTCGCCGGCGTAGGTATAGCATTGAGTCCTAGGGTAGAACTAGCTCTCTTAGAGTGGATCCCAGTAGACAGTCGTTTGTGCGCTGTCCGACTAAACGGAACAGTAAGGATCCGAAAAGATAGGGACACTCGTCGTTGCCTCTTCGTCGTCTCTGCCTATTCTCTCACTGTCAGTCAGTCAGTCAGTAACAACGTAGAACTTCGTACGTACGTACATCTCACTGACTGCAGCGCAGATGATGTAAAAGATGAGTTTTACAGAAAGCTCTCCGACCTTCTCCAAAAAGCTAGGCGCTCGGATGTAGTAATAAGGGCCGGTGACTTTAATGCTCAAGTAGGTAAAGTAAGCGATAGGGAAAGACACCTGGGTGGATCTTATAGTGTCGTGGATCAAAGACCAGATAATGGCGACCGTCTGTTGCAGCTATGCTCAGATAACCGCCTGTTCCTTGCAAATACTAACTTCAAGCATAAGCAAAAACATCTCTTAACATGGCGACCCCCTAATTCGTCCCAACGTTGGACCTAAATAGATCACAACGCTATCAGCCACTGATGGAGGGGCTCGACAGAAGATTGTCGCTCATTCTGGAGCACATGCCTAGATTCAGATCATGCTCTAGTACGAGCGCGTATCTGCCTGCGTCTTACTGGACCTAGGAAAGACGCTGCAAGGAAACCTCTTAGGGGCCTACTTAATGATAGTCAAACTAAGAGTATATTTCAGGAACAACTAGGAAACCAGTTAGGCAGCCATGTATGTGATGTCCACCTCGAGGCAGCATGGAATGATATCTGAAAAGCTGTGGAAACAGCAGTGATATCTGCAAGTACGGTAAACCGTAAGGTTAGGGAGCAACACTGGATCTCAGCAGTATCTATCGCACTGATAGATGCTCGGAAACTCATTCCACCTGGCTCTGAACATAATGAGAAGCGGAGTCAACTTAAGCGCAAGCTGACAAGAAGTCTACGCAATGATCGTGAACAGTGGTGGGTAGCGAAAGCAAGAGAGATGGAAAAGGCAGCGGCAATAGGTAATAGCAGACAATTGTTCAGACTTGTTAAGGAAACCGGTATTAGGAAACCGAATGTTAGCGAAACAATCTCAGAGAAAGATGGACATATTATACATTCACAATCTAGGAGATTGGATCGATGGGCAGAAAACTTTAGGGATCAGTTCAATTGGCCTTCAGCCACATTTCGGTTTCCCATAATCTCAAGTCAACCTGAATGGCAAGTTAGTGTAGGTCCTCCGACTGTTTACGAAGTTGGAAAAGCCATAGGAAATCTGAAGCGAGGGAGAGCAGCAGACACTGACAGGTTTACTCCTGAGATTTTTGAGGATGGTGGTCCAGTATTAGCAGTGAGATTAACTGAGGTCTTAGGTAAAATTTGGGAACTGGACGTAATCCCATCTGACTGGTCTCAATCACTGATTGTGTCAGTCTATAAGAAAGGACAAAAGTCCTCCTGTGACAATCACAGAGGAATCAGTTTGACAAATATAGTATCTAAAATATTAGCTTCAATAATACTTCGACGCCTAACTAAAGCTCGTGAAGAGGAGACTAGAAAAATCAGGCTGGTTTTCGACCTGGACGTGGTAGTATTTCTCGACCTTAAAGCAGCATTCGACTCTGTCGATCGTAAGGTTCTACGGCAGTGTTTGTCATTGAAAGGAGTACCAAAGAAGTACATTAACCTTGTCAAGGCTCTCTACTCGAACACAACTGGTCGAGTGAGAGCTTATGGCGAACTGTCGTCAGAATTGATTACACCAAGTGGTTTTCGTCAGGGCTGTTCACTCTCTCCATTCCTGTTCAACTTTGTCGTCGACGTACTTTTAGAGATAACACTTTCCTCGTCTAAATTTACAGGGGTTGAACTTCTACCGGGAGGTTCACTTGTTGACTTAGAATATGCTGATGACATAGTTCTATTTGGTGAAGACGCTGACAAAATGCAGAGTCTTATGACCACTCTAAGCAACAATGCAAACATGTTCGGGATGCGATTCCCCCCCTCGAAATGTAAAATGATGCTTCAGAATTGGGTTGCATTGACACCCGAACTAATGATAGGGAGTGAAGTAATTGAGCGATTCAATCACTTCACTTATCTTGGAAGTCTCATCAGCCCTTGTGGTCTGGTGTGTGACGAAATCTCAGCACGGATACAGAAGGCTCGACTAGCTTTTACCAACTTGCGTCATTTATGGCGTAGGCGAGATATCCGTCTATCAACCAAAGGACGCGTTTACTGCGCAGAAGTTCGTTCCGTCCTACTTTATGGCAGTGAAACATGGCCGGTAAGAGTAGAGGATATCCGTAGATTACTAGTATTTAGTCATAGGTGTCTTCGAAATATTGCTCGCATATCCTGGGACCACCGAGTAAGTAACACAGTTGTTAAGAAAACGGGTACTAGGTAAGGATGGCAAATCAATTGATGACGTAGTGAAACTTCATCAGTTGAGAAGGCTGGGACACGTGTTACGTATGCCCAACGACCGACTGCCTCGATGTGCGATGTTCAATGGTATAGGCGTAGGATGGAAGAAAGCTAGGAGCGGCCAGACCAAAACATGGCACAAGTCCATGAAGTCACAGACAATTGGTCTGAGTCATGTTGGTAGGTGTAGACTACCTGGTTGGGGACCGCGAGATGATAGCAACCGATGGTTAGAGACCCTGAATGGCATGGCTCAAAATCGTTAGCAATGGCGTAGGTGCATGCACTCTTTATATTATCCCAAATTTTGATCGCCTTATTTCTTCTTGTCTCTTTTTTTTCCCAAATTTATTTTACTGTATTATACTCTTTAAATAGCATCTCCAAACACTAATTTTCCCGATTACTGCTTATACTCTTATCACCTCTACCACTACGGGATTTGAATCGACCACTGCATCTCTGTGTTAATGTGGTGTGGCAACTCGAACTGATGTACGTACGTACGAAGTTCTACGTTGTTACTGACTGACTGACACTGCAACAGCTTGCTATGCTATACTTTATGACTATGAAACGTGGCCTGTAAAAACAGGGAATTCGTATATGACTAGTATTTATTAACAGATACTTTTGAAGTATTGCTCTTGTATGTTGGGACCACTGAGTGAATTGTTTAAATAAATAAAATCTATGTTCATATGCTTAAATAAAAAAACCTGCCTCGGTATGGGCACCGCGGCAGCCTCCCAGCCCTCGCACAAATCGAATGATTTACGTGGTGCATATGTATTTGGTGCCTCCTTGTACCAATATTTATGCGTTTATGTACTGTCTTGTACTTCGCTTTCTTCATTCATTCTTCATAAATTATATTGTCCATATCTAATCTTTTATACCGTTGCTCATTCTACCATTTTGTGATTTGCCTGCATAATTTTATCTTGCTGTGGTATGGTGTTGCAGTCTGAACGGATGCACATATCTACCAGGTTTTACGTTGGTTATAACTGAGTGACTGACTCTATCTATGAACTCGATCAACAAAATAATAGTGTAACAGAACAATTGCCTCGCTTTATGAGTTTCCTCTGCCGTTCTGCTGATTTGAAACTTAGCAACTTGGACCGAGGCACATTTGTCCTGCGTCCAATGTTGACCATAACTGAGAGTGAATGTAAACCCACAAGTAGTTTGTGAATCTAAGTTTATGCAATAAGATTTGGAAAGATGCTTACCTTACTCACTAACTACTTAAGTCACAGAGTATTGATAGAAGAGTTTTATTTCTCTGTGCCCTCCAAGTTGTTCAGTCATAAGTCGAACTCCTGTGTTACAATCCTCAAGGTTGTATCAAATAACTCATCATTTCAAGGTAGTAAACCGGGTCGAAACAACTATCTTATCTGCTCGATATATTAAGTATGACCTAGTGAGCAGACAAATCAAGATCGTAACAAGTAAAATAAAGTACTAGTCTTTAGTCTACCAAAGTCACTTGAATATAGTGACATAATTATATTCATCAAAAATAGCTTACCTTAAGACGAAACAATTTGCCTTGTACACGAGAACGTTCTTCAACCAAATGACTAATACATTCTGATAAATTAATCAAGCTTTTATTGGGCTTCGACTTCATATTACTTTGATCCACTTGAATTCCATCAGTCGATTTTTCTACACTGCCATTTTGTTCCGTTAAACACGTTCTACCTGGAGTGAGCTGATATGTAGAATTTTTCATATTTTCAGGAAGTATAGATGAAGATAATTTTGAATTGGCATCTAAAGACGATACACCATGGCCAATATATTTATCATTTCTATTAGACGACTCTGTTTGAATGACAGCAGTTGGAGATATACCAACTTCAGGGCATAGTATATCTTCATTAAATGTATTTTCAATTTTTTTCACAGGACTAGAAAATGCCTCTAATCGTTTACAATATGTTTGATTGTTATCTACAATGTTCAAAAGATCCGATGATGAGAAACATCTAGATAAATTGCTTACAATATGTGAATTCTTCGTTATTGTCGTAGGATTGTATTTAGTGAGTGAATTTGGTGTTGCATTACTGCAGAGATTTGAGTTGGTTTTTTTATGACTGCTAGTTAGTAACAAGGATTCTCTTATTTTTGACTGTAATACAGTTAGGTTTTCATCTGCTTGACGAAGATTTTCTTTGTACATTTCTGACCAATATTTAAAACCTTCTGATGAAAGATGGTCTTTACGAGAGGATCGTTGAAGTTTCTCATGATTATTAACAAGTGCTTTCTCATGTATCTTATTTTTGGATAATTTTATCTCAAGATATTCAGTAGGATCATCTGTAACTGGCAGATGATCATCGTTTCTAGTAGTAACAACTGGACATTGAAAGCGAGGTTCTGCAAGAGCACTGGTCGAGAGTTGATTATCGCTTTCGTGCTTTTCTACGAGTTCTTTGGAATTATTTGTATTCAGCTTGCCTACAGATAGTTTATCGAGAAGTAAAAGTGAATTTAAATGTAATGAAAATAGTAAATAAACATTAAATTAGTCGAATGCATTTGTATACTTGAATAAACATATCTTTAAGGTAAGATTATAAATGGCTTACATCTATCGTTTATTATCACCCGTTTGGACCAATATGAGATTACAGTTTGTAGACTTAGTCTAGAAACTGTAATCTCACCCAGAAATTAACTTGGCTTTCCCTCTCATTAACACGAACGCATACAAAGAACTGCTTTCAGGAAAGTGATGAACAGGAGTAAAATCCAATCTTGAAATCATGGGAGAGTAAAATGCACAAAAACTGGAATGTGGAAAAGTGAAAGGAAGAAAAAACTAACCACGTAAAACGTGTACAGGAAGAGTACCTGGTGTTGATGATACTCCCTGGATCCTAAAACTGAAGTATTTGAAACAAAATTTAAACTCGCAACTAAATGAATAAAAGGCAGTGTTTTTCACAACCTTACAGTTATCGTGGGATCACAATATACTCTCATGTTTGAGAGACTAAAATATGTGACGAGTGATAAGCGTATCTTACTATGTAGGCCACAAATCCATAAAGCACCCAGAGTAACGACTTCGCTTTATGACTAATATCCTTACGTCAAATAATGTAGTCATTCCAAGGACAGGCCTCTTAAACTTCACAATGTGTGGCGAATGATATTTTAAAACATCTAGATAAGGGAAAGTTAAGTGAGAAGGTTAACTCGAGTTATGCAAGAACTTTGTGGGTAGTTATCGATGCTCTCAACCACCGGAAATCCGTGTATCGAGGTCAGCTAGGATACTTGCAGAGCCGATCATCCTAACATATTTCCGTTATGAGGATGGATAATGTTGACTATCCACAAGAAATGTCTTACTAATACCACACCACAGTGCAATGCTTGTATGACTTCGTCCCTGGGTGATAAATTTCTTGATTGACTGACTGACTTGAAGTCTTAAAGAATCTCAACAGACTTATCTAATATAACAGAACCACAAAGAATCAACTTATTTATTTAAAGACATAAACATTGTTACAAGGAGGCACCAAATAGATATGCACCACATAATTTCTTCGATCTGTCTGAGGGCTGGGATACTGCCCGGCTGCTCAAACCGAAGAAGGTAGTTTTCTTTGAGGGCCACACCCCGAGTCCTTGACCTAAAAGTCTGACCCACGAGGCAGTGGAGCAAAGTCAGGAGATGCAGTCTCATGGTAGCTGGTGACCAACAATAGGTTCATACGCCATTTGTTCCTTCAGGATACTGGAGGCTATGTGCGCCATTGGTTTAGAGTGAGGGTTTTCCAACTCCCTAGATGGATCCTCCATATCCACCAGTTCGCCTAAAGCGCCGAACATTCGCTTTTCGTCCTCTCAATTTCGTAGACAACACCCTCGCCGCGAGAAGGCAGTGAGTAGGACTTCCCTTGAAGCGGTTGCATGGACGTGGCCATGTGAGAGCTTTTGCAGAGGAAGAGCTGACTCTCCCCATTCCCGACTTCATAAGCTAGTGTTTCAACCAATGTGCATCATCGCCACAAAATTCGATCACTGTCAGTGTAACAACCACAATAAAGGATTACGTAATTATACATGTATGATAGTTAAGGATGAGAACACGAGCCGATCTGAGTTGACGGGAGGGTAAAAGTTTAACTCTCCTAATCAGTAGGACATAAATTACTTTATTCAGGAACGTAAATCCCAATAAAGGCAGGGAAGAATTGAGAAATAAAAATAAAGCGACAAGATTGTGAAGAAATAGAATAGAAAAGTAGTAAAATTAACACAGAAACGAACAGTAATATTCATTAGTAAATGATAGTCTAGTTGAAAAATATGACCAAGGTAGACGGAAGATAACCTCAAAATAACTTACACAATGATTTTTTCTCGAGGATATCAGACACATGCGTGCTTTAAAATTCAATCGCAGGTCTAGGGAATCACAAATTTTCATTGATTCTTCCAGTCGACGGTTAGTGAAGAAATAACTTATTTATCAGTTAATCGAGGCTACGTATATTTACAGTAGCGATTCACCAACACAAGAACAGTTTATTAGCCATATATAGACGGAAACCTTTAATAGCTTATGAATACAATATTGAAGTCAGTTGGTTGGAGGCAATTAGCAGCAAAATCACTTATACGCACGACCTGAGCCAATTAGGATTCATCAGATGTGCATCCTTTATTATGAGGAAACTGCTATCAGTAGAACTAGAATCCGTTACCCAGCTTTGAACCGTCTGAGATGTTACCAGTGAGCTACTCGAACAGTTGCTAATCTCCTGTAGAACCGGTATATTGATATTTGCTGAATAATTCCGTTTCGATTGAAATAACGTTATAACAAACGCAGTACAAAAAAACCGAACGGGCAAAGAACAACACTCACCTTCATGAGGATCAGAATGGGTTGGTGTATATCCTCTTGCTACCTCTTTGTTGTTTATGGATGATTTCGAATGCGGGCGCATTAAACCATTTGACACGACGCAACCAGTTTCCACAGATTTATCATGAGCGATTTTGCCAGAACTACTTGTTGTATCAATGGCATCTTGTTTCTTTTGACGAGCTTTAGCAACACAATCTCGAAAGTATCTATCTAATGGATGCTCCCATAAACTAATACCAGATGCACTGTCATAATAGAATATTTGGTTATTTTCATCCTACGGAGAAAAATAATTAAATATAAATGTTAATTTAGCATATGCGAATAAATGGTTATGAATTGTTTGGTTAAAGTAAATATCACTCCAATAGTGATGAACAGTACAAAAATCATTACTACTTAGTCCAAGTATCTGGATAATTTAACTAGAAAAACAATGGTTCATATTATTTTGACACGACAACATATTGGCATCGCAATAAAACTCAGAAATAATCAGTTTCGTAATCTTCTAGTTACCAAGGGTGGCTCACAGACCAAACTACTAAGCTTTTAATTAGGTCGTAGCTTCGAATTTTATTTCCTCTGCCTCGACTTAGTCAATCAAAAGGGATTACTACTTTCCACATTCACACACACTGACATAGAGCTTTGTTAAATGTAGACTAGGAAGCCTTCGTCGTCAGAGTTTGCCGGTTGTATGATATCAGCGAAACCTGATCAAGCTACGGAATTGTTTTACGATACTGTTAAGAGATCTAATCATATCTTCAATTTGCTTACATGCTTAATTAAGTGAATTACCGTTGCACTTGAAACAGATTTGTATATGAATAAAAAAGTGACCACTGCAAGAGTGGCAGTCCCCTGGGTTACATGTTTTGAATTGTGCTGTTCCAAGCAGTGCCTGAATTCGGTTAAACTAAATACATAAACTTGTGACACCTGAATATAACAAGAAGCCAAATAACATGAGACTACATCTACTTACTGTCATTCTCCAATAAACAAAGCATAACTACTACAAAACATACCCAAATTAGGTCAAAAAAGCGTAGATTAACAACCAAATATTCCTGCCACTTATTTTACTTACATAGGCATAAGACTAACGTCAACAGAATATTGAGATTATAATATGAGTATCTAAAGAATATCTTATAATACTCAGATATTCTGGTTGGAAAAAATAGAATCCCAAGGATTTTCTAGCTCTTGATCTACAATGTAATTCCTACTGTGGATGTATATTATCTTGATATTTACAAAATTCAAAAAATCCCCTGTTAACGTTTTACACTTTTCAAGGCATGCAAATAGGATATAATGAAATAGGGAAATGAGGAGCGGGAACATTAAAGATAACTGATGCTATCAAGCAGTAAACTAGAAGTGGCAGTACTTCGTGAAAATATGGTTACCTTAAGAACTTGCCAGCCAGTCGGTAAATGTGCAGAAATCCCTTCCTTAGCGATATAAAGCAAGTCTTGCTCCTTTTCAACATCGATTCCCAAACTTTCAGCATACAACATCACTTCATCTTCCGTGGGTTCATCAAAGACACTCTCCTCCAACAAGACAGCCTTAAGCATTTCCAAAGTTGCGCACCTTTTCGAAATTCTTACTTCCGATCCGTATAAAAATGGGCAACAATTCAGTCTTCAATAATAGATAGTGTAGATAATATTCACTTTTTGGTTCTGCTATTTGGTGACCCCAGGTAATTGGGCAGCCAACCAGACTCTCATCTTCAAATTTATTGTAAAGGTTGGAAGTCATGTAATGTACAATTGTAAAGATCCAGTTTACCTAAAAATGTGTTGTCAGGTGTTAGTACGACGTACTCTGTAAAAAAACAGAATTCCAATATCACCGGAGCCATCTAGTAAAATCAATGAACTACGTATACACCGGTTATACGGCACGCTTTCAGGCCATCAGTAACTGTCAATGTACGCAGTGACCAGTTATCCGTAGAAGTCCTAGCAGATTTACAGCCGCTTTGTAGTTTTATTTCTCAAATTTGGCTTAAAACAATATTTCAGTGTGTTGGAACTACTGTAAATATTATACTTATGATAAAGTAGTCAAGTCATAATATATGGTAGAGCGAAACCAAAGAATGTTGTAGCGGTAAATCAATCCCCAAAATAAATAGCTCTGTAAGTCTTAAACATTGGACGCTGGTCACATTAATTTTAATGGACTCACCTAGCTGAAGGCGCTAGGTCATGCATCCGCAGCAGATCACGAGTGGGAACGCCATGCTCAACATCCTCTGCGATCACTAGTCAGATTTGATCAGTCGATTCACGGTACGTTGATAGCCTATCAAATATATCTACGAACTCACTGGCTTCTGTCTTTTGATTTCACTTGGTGAGTACAATTCATAATAGAATTTGTTACTGGTAAAAGCGCTGTCAAACTTTGAATGCCTGCGGCATATTCATTGCTGAGTCTGACGTGATCTGGTACGCCAAATCGCAAACGGTGAGTCTGTTCCTTTTTCTAGTTCTGTACATCACTGTTTTATTTTAACTTTGATATATTGTGATATTTTTCGTGTTTCTGGATATATATATTTTTTCACGCGTTCGTTCTCGTACTTGATATTTAACCATGACGGAATAGGCACCCAAGTTACTTAGGCTAAAGAATATGTTCACACCTTCGTCTCAACTAATGCTCTTCTGGCCAGATAACATCTTCAACGTGAAATAAATTTATCTTGTGGTATTTGTAAGTAACGCTCATTATGAACAGAAACGTGATTATTGTGCATCTATTTGAAAGGACTTAGGAAGAGTCTTTTTATCAAGTCTGTAACATGGGCGTTAGAGATAAAATAGACCGGTTGTGAGAAAAAACTACCCCTTATCTTGGTGTTCAGTGGCTGATATATATGTCTTTGAGCAAAATTTCTAGGTTGAAACGTTTTCACTGTAAAAAGATTGAGTTTGGCAGTATGGCAAATTAGACTGTTAAAATCTCTGATACTTACAAGCTTGTGTAACATTAAAAACTAATCTTCTGATAGCATAACGACCTTATTAGCTAACTAGTAGTTATAAGCAGGTGGAGATATCCAAGGTTCGCCTGAAGTTTTTTCTTCGGCTTGACTTCGAAAGACTTCTCATCTTCCCTTGCACTTAGACTGGATCTGTTCCTTCCAGTTTTATGACTAATTATGAAGTTGATACTCTAGTGTTTTGCGTTTCATAAAAATAAGCAAGAATATTTCCTTGTAGTTTTGATCTGTAAGCAAAAACGCTTAATCTACATTGATCTCGTCTTTTGGGCCAAGCCATCCGTATAACTAATTAAGGACGTATTATTATTTAACATTAGATGCTCTTATTGACTAAACGACACGCGAATATGATTTGTCCTGAAATGGTTGTTGTTTGCCGATCATTCTTGTAAAATGACTGATTTCATTGTGCACCATATTAAATATTGGATCTCAGAATGTCTGTCATAGTCCAAGTTGCCGAACGCCAACAACAACTTACTGTATTGCGCAACGCGAAATATCTACCAGTTTAACTCGATATATCATTATTCCAGATGGATAGATAAGAATCATGAACCACCGTGATAAGTCAACGTCTCTAACCCGAACACTGCTCAATAATCTATTATTTTGGATTAGTGTCCAGATGTCTTATATCACTGTGACTCAAATTCATTGAGGCTGGTGTGAATTTAAATGCGTTCATCACCTTCCTTTGTGTAGAAAAATGCAAAGAGACCTAATTGAATGTCCGTAGCACGTATGTCTGACATCCAGTTGTTTCAACAAGCCAATTTACTTTTGTTTGTTTGAACACATCATTATATCCATTTAAAACACAACCCATATAGACGTTTTTATGAAGCGTTTACAATCTTTCGCTGTCTGCTTACAAAAAGTATAATCAACAACATCGGAAAAGATGTACGTTTTTCAGATGTCAATTTTCGAACTGTTTAGTGAATATCACTCAAAATTTGCAGTTAGTACCGGTCAGCAAATAAGAGAACGAAACGTGTTGAAAAAAATTTGTTCTGATAATTTTATATTGTATCAAAAGCATAATAATGGATGAAGCTAATAGTGAAGATTGCTCAAACTAACAGACCATTATCTAAGTTTCGTATTCACAACTGTATTAAAAGAAACTTCGACGTAAACACAATTGACATACCCAAACATACTATCCCGGTCAAAAACAATAACTTCGTCTCATTTTATCATCCTAACAATCAGGAAAGAATAAAAAATTTAAACTTTAGTTAATCGAAAATAATGAAAGACGGATTTATAATTGAACGGTCGTTTTATTCCAAAAGTTTATTAAGTTTCACAAATGAAGACGAATTGCAACACAATTAACTGATTTATCAAAATTTATTTTGAATACGTCACAAGTAGCAAGTGCTGTAATTTACTTGGACACTACTCCTCCAAGACATTAAATCAAAACAAATAGGAAAGTCTCATGCTGATGATGACGGTTTCCATGAGTTTCCGTAGATATGTCTGTTCAAAGAAAAGAAGAAAATACTTCAAATATTTAGAAACCAATCTACATAACAGTGCAAGTAACTCCCATATAGATCATTTTGAGATCTGACGAATTCTGCCTGATGTCCACCTTTATCTTGATTTCTGGCCAATAAACGTGCATTACGTAACAGAGATACACTGAAATTATGTAATATGACCCTGTCAGCTGAGATCAGTAGTGGAGCAGCGAACATGCACCACATACCCATTTGCACTCGTTTATGATCGTCAAAAGAAATGAAAAATAATATTTTCTGATGCACACAGTTATATGATAAAAATTAGTCAGGTTGACCTCCGTGTGAATACTTTAAGTATACGACGCAAAATATTTTGTATAATGCATTTAAAAATAGATGTCTACGAACCTGACATACTAGTCACTACCTAGAATAGAGTCGTGATCATATAATTCAGTAATACGTATCACATGAAACGCTAAAGAATTGACTGCCCATCTGATCATTATCTTCATATCAACATTTAGTTATCAAACAACGGTGTAAAGCAGTCAGCATAACACATATTGGCATTTTCTATCTAAATCAAACATCTCAGTTTCTGTTTCAACTGGAATGGATTGTATGTATCTCCAAATGAAAACATCGGATATGCGTATTTAAAACTCTAGCGTCAATATGTTGATTAGTTGCAATGTGTGTTATGGATATCCACATACTCTAGATGAAAATTCATATAAGTGAAAATATAAATAGAGACTGGTGTACTTACTTACTTACGCCTGTTACTCCTAATGGAGCATAGGCCGCCGACCAGCATTCTCCAACCCACTCTGTCCTGGGCCTTCTTTTCTAGTTCCATCCAATTTTTGTCCATTTCTCTCATGTCCATCTCCATTTCCCGGCGTATTGTGTTCTTTGGTCTTCCTCTTCTCCTTTGACCTTCAGGATCCCATGTGAGGGCTTGTCTTGCGACGCAGTTGGGTGCTTTCCTCAATGTGTGTTCTATCCACTTCCAACGCTTCTTCCTGATTTCTTCCTCCGCTGGGATCTGGTTTGTTATTTCCCACAGTTAGTTGTTGCTAATAGTGTCCGGCCAATAGATCTGAGGTATTTTGCGTAAACAACTGTTAATAAACACCTGTATTTTCTGCATGATGGCTTTTGTAGTTCTCCAGGTTTCTGCCCCATACAGTAGAACTGTCTCGACATTTGTATTGAAAATCCTGACCTTGGTGTTGGTTGACAGTTGCTTTGAGTTCCAGATGTTCCTCAGTTGTAAATATGCTGCTCTTGCTTTGCCAATCCGCGCATTCACATCTGCATCATATCCACCGTGTTCATCAATGATGCTGCCCAAATACGTAAAGGTATTTACATCTTCCAAATCTTCCCCGTCAATTGTGATTGGATTGGTGCATTCTGTGTTGTATTGGAGAATCCTGCTTTTCCCTTTGTGTATATTGAGACCTATTGCTGCTGAGGCTGCTGCCACACTGTTCGTCTTCTCCTGCATCTGTTGTTGCGTTTGATATAGAAGGGCCAGATCGTCTGTGAAGTCTAGATCATCCAACTGCATCTTAGATGTCAATTGTATCTCGAGCTTCCCTTCAGACGTTGACGTCTTCATGATCCAGTCGATCACCAGGAGAAAGAGAAAGGGTGAGAGTAAGCAGCCTTGCCTGACACCGCTCTTCACTTCGAACGACTTTGTCAACTGTCCTCCATGCACAATTTTGCAGTTTGATCCATCATATGAGTTCTGTATGTTATTGACTATCTTCTGAGGCACGCCGTAGTGTCGAAGAAGTTTCCATAGTGTTGTTCTGTCCACGCTATCAAATGCCTTTTCGTAGTCAATGAAGTTGGTGTAGATTGATGAAATTCATTCAATTGATTGTTCCACAATGATCCGTAGAGTTGCGATTTGGTCTGTACACGATCTATCCTTACGGAATCCTGCCTGTTGGTCACGAAGTTGGGCGTCTACGCAGTCCTTCATCCTGTTTAACAATACCCTGTTGAAGACTTTTCCCGGTATTGAGAGAAGAGTGATGCCCCTGTAGTAATCACACTTGCTGAGATCGCCTTTCTTCGGTAGTTTGATCAGAAGTCCTTCGTTCCAGTCTGTTGGTACTTGTTCCTCATCCCAAATCTTATTGAAGAGAATGTGGAGTATCCTTGCAGTTGCCGCTACGTCTGCTTTTAGTGCCTCTGCTGGGATGTTGTCCGGTCCTGCTGCTTTGCCACTCTTGATTTGTCTGATGGCCATGCTGATTTCTTCAATTGTTGGTGGGCCAACATAGATTGGGAGGTCCGTGGGTGCTGCTTCGATGTTGGGTGGATTCAGTGGAGCTGGTCGATTCAAGAGTTCTTTGAAGTGTTCTATCCACCTGTTTTGTTGCTCTTCAATGTTGGTGATTACCTTGCCTTCCTTGCTTTTCACTGGTCGTTCTGGTTCGCGGCGATGTCCAGAGAGTTTCTTTTTCGTGTAATACAATTGTCTCATGTTTCCTTCTCTTGCAGCCTTTTCCGCCGTCGTTGCTAAATCTTCCACATATTTACGTTTGTAGGTTCTGATACTCCTCTTCACTTGTTTGTTTACTTCTGTGTATTCAGCTTATGCCTTGGCTTTTTCTGCTCTTGTTCGGCTGGTATTGATTGCGGCCTTCTTGTTCCTCCTTTCTTGAATCTTATCCAGTGTATCAACAGTGATCCATTCATTGTGATGATGCTCCCTGTGACCCAGGACCTCATGACATGTTGAAGTGATTGCCTCTTTGATCACCTTCCAGTTGCTCTCCACAGTAGTTCCTTCTGTATTGAGTAGATCATGAAAGGCCTTGAACTTGTTGCTGAGGACTATCTTGAATTCGTTGAGTTTGTTAGTATCCTGAAGAAAGGCCGTATTGAAATTTTGTGATATTGTGCGCCCCGTTGTCCAGTACTTCCTGACTTTCTATTTGATCGTGACGACCAGCGAGTGATGATCTGATGCTATGTCAACTACTCTCTTGGTTCTCACGTCCTCCATCGTCCTCCTGAACTTTTTATTGATGCGGATATGGTCAATTTTGTATTATGTAGAGTGATCCGGTGAAGTCCATGTGGTTTTGTGTATGCGTTTATGTGGGAATATGGTGCCGCCAATGACCAGCTTATTGAGGGCACATAGATATGCAAATCTCTCACCATTTTCGTTTCTTTCTCCCAGTCCGTATCATCCCATGATGTCTTCATATCCAGTGTTGTCCGTTCCAACCTTGGCGTTGAAATCTCCCATCAGAATGGTCAGGTCCTTTGTTGGGCACTTCTCGACGATTAACTGCAGCCTATCGTCGAAATGATCTTTAACGTCCTCATTGTAGTCGCTTGTAGGCGCATAGCATTTGATGACGTTCATTGTAGTGCCCTCTTTCTTTGTTTTGAACGAGGCTTTGATGATCCTTGGTCCATGAGATTCCCATCCTATAAGCGCATTTTGCGCTTGTTTGGACAGCACCGATGCAACTCCTTGTGTATGTGGTGCATTTTCTTCTTCATGGCCGGAGTATAACAGGAGCTCTCCTGTAGTTAGTCGTTGTTGTCCAACTTCTGTCCAACGTGTTTCACTGATCCCAAGTAACTCTAGGTTGTATCTTCTCCTTTCTGCAGCAATTTGAAAGGCTCTCCCGGTGTCCCACATTGTACAAACATTCCATGTACCTAAATAAATGGTCGCTCTGGTTGTCAGAAGGGGCATCGGCCTCGTAACTTCCGAAGGGATTCGGCTTTCATCATGAGGCGTCATAATTCTTCTAAATGAAGACCTTCTGACTCCCAGGGGTGAGTTTAAAAGGTTTGAATAATTTTTTCTGGTTGGCGCTTTTTTTGCGAGTTAGTTTTCTACGGGATGAGGACGCTAATCCCATGCCCAACATTACACTTTTATCCGGGCTTGGGGCTGGCAGTAGCCCCCGGAGGGACTCCAGGCGGAGTTGTGACTGGTGTACACATCGATAATTTTAAAAGAGCTTTAAGGATACGTTTCCATTTAAAAAATCATATGCAAAACATATTCCTGCTATCTATGAAAACTCCAGTAACTGAATACACGAAATCAGTCGTTTTCGAAACATGCTGATCTTAGCATTTACATCAGATATAATCTCTATTACAAGTCTACCTCCAGTCCACCGTTCCGTAAAAGCTGATTCATATATGAAGTGCACGACTTTTATGATGTCAAAACGGAACTTTAAAACAGGGCAAGTTACTAGCAAAACGATAAGTACCAACCTTCATAAGGAACTCTTTCAAGATTCATGAACATCTCAATCATGTCTAAATCACGTGTTTTGGCTGACTAACAGTCATCAACAAGACATATGGATAACCCGAATCTCTTCAAACAATGGATACATATATGTCGGCTGTACGTTTGATGAATCTCTCTCACTGATAAAATCTTCTGAATGGTCCTGACAATCATTTTGACTTCGATGTTGTTGCCATGTCATCCAAGTCGCTGGTTGAAATCTGGCTATTCTATTATCTAGACTGGACACACAACTGAGAGTGTGAATAAAAAAATACAAAACCAAAACCTTCGAATGTGAATTTCGAACACAATAGGTTTGTAAACATAAGTAACTTTGAGTATTTCGGCGTTTTAACTACTCTCGATTTGACGGCTGGTGTTGAACTACTTAGGAGGTAACTTGTGAATATAAGCAGATATTCATTTCTTATTAGAGAAGTCTTAGAATTTGTATCAAAAATTTATGATAGGCCACATGGGTAAAAATAAACTGATCGATAGTCAAATTACACATTTCAAAGAAGCAAAACAGTACGCTGTAGAGCGATCAGTTTTATGAATAATGAAAACTAATACTTGCCAAAGGGAGGGTACATGTAGAGATACACTGTTGTCGGAAACAGATCTTACTCGCTATCCGGTAGACTGAACGACAGTTGAATCAAAATAAACATACTACTTTTATAGAGTCAACTGATGTTTGATATTAATTAACTGATAAATAAAAACAGCATAACTGAGAGAAATGCTGAAACCTATTTCATGCAAATTACGTTGCTGGATGTTTTACTTGATGGAATTCACTGTGAGCTAGTAATAAACAGATTGTTATTGTGAATACATGCCAGACTGAAATAAAATGAACGTCATACAGGACAAAACATCAGACATCACTACGAGATTAAACAAGCGTTTTGGAATAGGGATAGAACATAAATCAACGAAATCACTTCAAGCAATCCTCCGCAATCCAAAGGACGAAATGACAAAAAGGAAAAGCCCGAACATCATCTACAAACTAAATTGTTTCGGACTGTGAAAAACACCACATCGGACTAAAAGGACCCCCTGCCTGCATAAATATCAATTGGCGGTCAAACGCTATGACATACTCTCGATTATATTAACGCATGTGGACAACTGTGAGCACACATTTAACTGGAAAAATGTTGAGAACTTGGGTATATAGAATTATAAAACACCAGAGAATTTTCAGAAGCTTGACATTCAGATCAATCAGAAGTCAACAAGGACATTGGAATCCACCCAATTTATTAGCCGATCAAAACAGATATGAACAAATAGAGGACCAAGAAACAAATCAACGAGATACACAATCAAAATAAAGAGGTTAACAATGACAAGATTAAAGTCAGTAATGACCAATCAACATCGAGGTCGACAGGACAAGCTGTGAGCCATATGTGGAAAAATTTGAACGCTTTACCATTACCTAAAGTTTGTGCTAATGAAAGATCCACGGCCAAATTGTCCAACTCAAGGAACAAAACTTTGCTAAAATCACCCGCCTGAGCTACAAATTTTCTTTCTTTCGATACGTCTCACACTTCTGAGACATTTTACCGACAAACTAATCACGTTCAAGATGTAATTCATCGATATACGTTTAAGGAAATTTGTTTAAAAGTGAAACAAAGATCTATATTTCACACTTGAAATCACTTATCTACCTGCTCAATAAACAAAAATATGGCAAAAATTGTTTGATGTGAACTTTAATCTCAATCAAATAAAGCATGGGTGTGTAAAGCACAGAAGGTGATTATGTAATAATGATTCAGCAATTTTATTACAGAACTATTAGACACCTATTAGGCTGTCAAATATTTAAGGGTTGACGTTGAAAATATTTGTGCTACTCATGAATTCTCTACATACTGACAACATAGATTTCATACAGTTTATAACATTTACAAGAACACATGAATGTTTTAAGAGTTATCAAGCTACCATGAATTCATCTGTACAGATCAAAAGCGTCCAGATTGATAAATTCGTGATCGGAAAGTATGATGTGTATACAAAGCGGTCTTTAATGTTCGGACTTAAAACCATGTGATGACAGATTATGAAAATATACATGTGAAATGCATGCATCGGTTAGGGTGTTTAGTGACTCAGTTTTGACAAACATTTCACAGACATAGACTACTTAGACAGATGCTTAGTTGATGTTCACCTAAAACTGATCTTCACGAATATCGTCAAGTATTGACTTATCATTCTTATTATACTATAACAGATATAGATGTACAATTCGAAAACCGTTTATCCCGTCATCTGACAAACGCTTTTACGAGTTAACTGAGTTCTGAACTCGACTTACTACCCCATCTCTATGCGTTTAACTGAAATATTCCAATAATGACTAAATAAAACAATGATACCTTTACATGTTAATGATAACTATGATGATGTAATTACTTATATTCTTCGTAGAATTGAGTTAAACACTTAAACAGTGCCTATGTTACTCAAAAGTATATGTAGTGAAACTATCGCCCTTCTGTTTAACTTAACTAACGACTTACACCAGCTAAAGTGTTTTGTATGAGTGAAATGACACTTCTGTGACGTAGATAGCAACAACAACCCACGAACCTACATACTTCATTCAAGTAGTTTCAACATTCACTACATTTATTTACTGATTGGGCAAACAAAGTTGGTCATCACTGATAATTGTTGAAAACAAGATGAAGTCAGTTTTGTTTGTGCCAATACAGTAATTTCAAAATATAATCAGAATTTCATATCAAGATAGTCTTGGAGAAACATTCGAGTTAATGAAAGTTTTTTCATATCCGATCATTTCACAACCGATATATAAATAAGCGGTTACGAATACCGACTATGACTAACACTAAGAAGAGTCCAAATCAACACATATGATTTAACCTCTGTTTAAAATAAGGTGACGCTACATGGATTCTTTTCACAACACAAAGTTATGTTGAACAACTCTTCAAATTTGTGCTACAAAGTCATGTGTTCTCAATGTAACTAACCATACAACTCAATATATATTCACTCTATGTACCTAAAACAGTAGACAGAATACACCGCGGTATAATATTGACTGAAATCCAGTCACTTAGTATTCCTTAACATTTTAAAGGAGAGGTCGACATGGAGCAGTACCTCACGTCTGAATAAACTTAAAAACAAAAAAGAAGTCATGAACAAAAGAACACTTGATGAGATGAGCAAGAATACGTTTATCAATAGTGGTCTCATTGAATTCACTACTCATCGAATATAACATCAGGTTTTCGTTCATTCATATACTACTGGCTCATTATCATTTTCATTCATGTAAGATCAATCAATAAATCCGTGCGTCACTGACTACTTCCAATAATTTCAGGGATTACTTCACAACATTACTAAAATATCGATAGTATTTTGCATCGTAGCAAGTGCTTCAACCGAAATAAAATCACATCACACTAATGGGATAAGTGACCGAATGGATTGACTTCTAAAACACCATGTATTAAAATAGTTATCTCAATTAAGAACTGTTCAGTTTATATGATATTGAAGCAATGAAGTGGATTTCTTAAGGCGATAACAATGTCTGAAACGGTCCATCAATTTCTTCAGAAACAGTCTCTAATTGAATACGTTTAACTCGATACATCATTATCCCATTTGGATTGATGGAAATCATAAACTTCTCTCTTCGTTGAATCACTTTCAATTTATCACCATTGAACACATCCAATAATTCAAACTGATCTCCAGATATCCTATACGATCGTGATTTGAATTCACCAAGACTTGTGTAAAAGTGAATTGGTCCACCACCATCAGTTGTGTAAAGAAAAGCGATTGCCCAACCAATTGGATCTCCATCTAATTGTCTCATCCACATCTATATGGGAGAAGCATTCAAACAAACGGAAAGGTTTTGTTCACGTAATGTATTTAAGAAACGTACCACCACTTCACCTCATAACATTTGAGGAGGACATGAAATGAAACGCAAGACAATGCACAAGAATGATAAGAACTGTGTCATTTAGAAAAGTGTATAATAGCTTGAAGCAATTGCTCACTTTCAAATTTGATACGCAGTCGTTAATGGCATATCAACATGGATTTCGATCATTTGTTATCGAGAGTCAACTCCTTGGAAACTGCATCCACTACTTTACGAAGTGGTTGGAAGTCACATCACTTTGTCTATTGTCTTACTGTGAATTAAAACCCGTTGATCTAGTTGTGACATGACTGCTCGTCTGTTTAAGTAGAAATCACAATCAAGTGATTTCGATTTCGTCAAGTTATGATTGGTTAGAACAAAGTCATCCTGTGTTATGCAGTGATGAAGTCTCTAAACCCACATGTATCGGTTGTTTGGATCTTCACATTGATGTTTAAGATTACATTTGATCAGTCTGTTTTGCTATATGTTTATTCTGCGTGAATTACCTGCATTCAAATTTTGCCAGTCAATATGAGACTCCAACCCATTACCACTCGTTATACATGTCCTCTAAGTCCTCAGTACCAAACGAAAGATTTGAATATCCATATATATATATATATATATATATATATATATATATATATATATATATATATATTATATATGAGATACTATAAAAATCATCCGACTGCACAAGCCAGTGGCTATCTGGACTCAGTAACGTAACGAAAGACGGGAAAACGTCTGAAGTACTGTGTTCCAATTTAATTGACAAACATCAAACTTTGATACAGGGACATCCGGCTGACGAGTCCCAAATATATCAAGACGCGCGTTCTGGATTCCACTTTTACGCATGATCCATCTCTGTTTCAGATAAATACTCTAACAGCCACATTTTTAAAAGCTTGTTTAAATCTCTGGAGGATTGTCACTCCAAAGAAGACCACAGTCTTATTTTACTGATATGTCCGAACAAGCACGAAAACGTATTCCACAATTTCACACTGATACACCACATTGTTGAAATTTATTAGTACAATAGTATGATAAACTCACCTGTACATCATTTCGTGATCTGATGAATTCCGCCTGATGTCCACCTTTATCCTGATCTATAGCCAATAAACGTGCATTACGTAACAGAGATACACTGAAATTATCTAACTTTTCCATGTCAGCTGAGATCAATAGTGGAGCAGCAAACATACACCACATACCCATTTGAACTCGTTTCTGATCATCTGAAAGACCGAAGTTTCCCATCAACAACATATCAGGATCATTCCAATGTCCTGGACCAGCCAACTTCGGTAACACATCATTTTGGAGTTTATATGCGTTTATAATACTGATAACCGATGACCAACTATCTTGAACGTCGCCCAGCATACGCCACAAGTTACAATTGTTCTTCAGTTTCTTCCAGTCAATCAAACTAGTATTTTTCATCCAAGGAATGTAAGCAGGATAACTGCATGAGAACACTATTGGTCTGCCAGTTGCATTCAATAATCTGGAAAACTTTCCATAGCCCTCTGGCATACTTTCTTGCGGACTGTTACATCCATCCATCTTCACATAATCTGCTTCCCACTTAGCCACACTATCGGCATCCACCTCCAAATAATTCATACTTCCTGGATAACCTTCACATGTTTGAGTTCCATAATCGAGATATATGCCAAATAGTAGATGTTTAGAATGTAAGTATTGTCCAACACTTTTAATGCCCTACAAACGAAACATATCATACAGATTATCAAATTGTGAACCAATCCAAATGGAAATGGTAACCAAACTACGACATTCAAACGAAAAACACGAATTATGCACCACATACGAAAGATAATAAATAACAACTCACATTGGGAAATCGTTTATAATCTGCAACTATTTCATTTGTCTTCGAATCCCGTTTCCATTCTGGCCAACAATCATCTATTATTACATAACGATAACCTAAATCTCTCCAACCATCTAATACTAGTCTGTTAGCAGTACGTTTAATCAACTTTTCACTAATACAATCATCTGGGTAGTTGTGACAATCAATTTGACATCGAAATCGTTGCCATGTCATCCAACCCATTGGTGGTAGTGTTGCCATTCCATTATCCAAACACAATACACATGAGGCAGTGAGAATGAACACTTCCAAAACTATCGTTAAAATGTGATACCTATAAACGAACAATAAAGGCTACATGATGACACAGAAAGAAACAATTAGTCAATTGAAGTGCTTACACATATGAAGTGTATGTAGGCATAACTTATTACACAATAAATGGTGTGTATTTTCATCTATCAACTTTTACTGAAGTAAGTATCATTATACATAAGCGAATAAACAACTAAGTAAATATCTATGTTACAATATGTGAACTATTGTAACGTGTATCAAGTACCGTTGACTAATTCTAGTGGTAACGTGGAGAATACAAATATCTGATCAATCCACATATTCAGCGGATGCAATTTAGGAATCACAGATTTTAATCAACCACAGTTAATATCTCAGTTAATCGAAGACGTCGACCATTTCAACCGAAATTATTGTGTTCCATATTTGAGTGAAATAGATGATTTAAAACATCGCTTATATATTGAAAATTCAAATACTAGAAAGAAAAGTGTAAACATGTCAAGACCATGTCGACACACACACAGTTCATCTAACTGTGATCTTTATATTGTCGAAATAATGAACAAATATTCAGAGAGCCAGCATTCTCAGACGGCACGTCTTCCAACTGACTATAAGACAGTGTAAAATTATGAGTTGAGGGAAGTGGTAGGAGGAATGATGATCTATGGGGTGGTCTCAGGATTGGATAAACAGTGGTTGGTCAAATGACATTAGTAAAATACGATACAAACTTGAGATTTTGTGCCAACTTAACTAGTAAATAAACGGTACATAATAATGATGTTAATATTGTAAAATTAAAATCACTTATTATGACGCTGTTTAATTGACGTAGTTAGTGACCTTTTATACGATAGGCATAGACAATAGGCTTTATAGTTTATGTTTTGTACGGACAACCAGCAATCCATGGTCTTATAAGTACTACATGGTATTTTATTTGTCGGCATGAAAATGTTAAATAGTCGATTATTAACATATCGATTGATATTTCTTCGATTAACTTAACGCCACATTGAACTCTCCAAATGATTCCTAAGTATATTTCTCAATTATCGTGTTCAATGTAAAACCGAAAGTGAAACCATTGAATGAGAGATAAGTTAAAATAAACAAGCAGGAATTTCATTCTCTGTCAACAAGGACTTTGAATGTTTATCGTAAGTGAGAATCAGTTGTTGGACACTCATTTTATTGAATTCATAACAACAAATTACCTTCTAAAAGAAATCGTATTGAATCTCCATGATTGATACTCTTTGATATGATGATTACAAACAAACGATTCCCTCAAATGCTCAGGTACGGCAGAGAAGTAGGGAGAGTACAGTCTCCCTCTTCAAATGCTCTCACATAGCCACGAGTATAAAGCCTCTCCCACGGAAGTCCTACTCACTGCATTCTCGCACCACGGATAATGTTTACCGAATTGAGAGGACAGAAAACGAGTAAATAACTGTCGAATGATGACAACATCACTGAACCTACATCATCTACTACACCGTGAACACACATAAAACACATAAAATCCTATACTTTTTGAACATTCATAAACATCTCAGTCTGTAATCAATGAGAATAATCATACAAAATTATAGACTCATTACAATCTGAACACGTGTTTGATAATTCAACACACACAATGCAACTGTAAAATGGACTTTAGTAGACACCTTCAATACAAATATTCTTATTCAAATACAATTCAATGTTATGCATTTGCAATGTAAAATTCAAACATAATTCACATTTACAACACTTACATTCTACTTGAATTATCCAGTTAGCTAAACTATGAACACACACTTATATATGTATATATATCTGATTTATTCCGTATGACATGGTAATTGGTTCAATCAGTCATATCAAACTATTCGTTAATTTGCCAATTGAACTAGTTATCTAGCGGATTAGTTACATGAAATAGAATGAAAACAATTTTCATTCTATTGATCATAGATCATGAATCAATAATGTGATTTGGGTGACTGAACTAATTCTATTCTAATATGAACAAATAAAGCGAATCATTCAGTTTTATTCATAATTATGAAGAATGAATTCAGATTGATTGATTGTTTAATAATTTTATATGATGACAAATGATGAAATGGTATACAATAAAAATAGGCAACTTAAAAGCAATACAGGCAAGATTTATTTATTATTATTTATTTGAACAAATAAATACTGGCACAATGGAGCCCCAGATACATATGCTCTACATAAATCTCATTTGATTTGTATGAAGGTTGTGATACTGCTTGGCTGCACAAACCGAAGAAGGTGGTTTACATAGGGGGTCAAACTCGGAGCCTTCGACCTAAAGGTCTGATTTACAAGGCAGTGGAGTATGGTAAGGAGATGCAGTCTCATGGTAGTCGGTGATCAACGATTGGTTCATACGCCATTTGTTCCCTCAGGATACTGGAGACCATGTGCACGATTGGTTTGAATTGAGGGTTTTCCAACTCCCCTAGGTGAACTGTTCGTGTCCACCAACCCGGGTTAAGTGCCGAGCATTCGTTTTCTGTCCTCTCAATTCGGTAAACATTATCCGTGGTGCGAGAATGCAGTGAGTAGGACTTCCGTGGGAGAGGCTATATACTCGTGGCTATGTGAGAGCATTTAAGGGCTTCAATTATTAATCGTAAAATTAAAATAAATGGCCGATCTATGAATCAGAATTTAAATTCATCTGTTGTATAATACTCACTACTGAAAGGTAGCTCTTTTTTACCTTCTTTAAGATTATCTGTGAGTCATTCTCTGCACTAACATATCCATTAAATTGTATTGTTATTTTATTTATCATTACAAAATAGATATTAGAATATTAATGATTCCCATTGTGAAAATTAGAACACCACATATAAGCGAACAATATTGTTTTCAACTAGATCGTCATCAGGCCTTTTCTCTAATATACGTGAATATTTATACGAAAATGTTAAACCAATCAAGGAAATATGGGTCAATAATCACAATGAAATAGAATAAGTCTACACATAATAAGTAAAATTACAAGTCAGTAATAGGGAAGACAAGTGTACTGATAGTGAGTAGTAAGAATAATAAAATATGATAACAAAAGTCTTATCAATAGTTAGACATTGGAAATAGAAGGTCAAACAAACGTGGGTAAATAGACTTGGAAAAGTAATCACAAAACATTAACATGATTATGCCAGTCAGTCAGTCAGTCAGCTACAAACGTAGGACCAGGCACATATATGCATCGGTCCAAGTTGCCATACCTCATTAACACAACAAGATTGACACCGGATTCATAAAAGTAGTTAATTCAGAGGTGATAATATATAAAAGAAAGATTGCAATAAGGGTATAGTACAGGAAGAAAGAATTAGTTCGTAGAAAGAAAGATATGAAGCAATTTTAATCTCTTAGATTAAGGGAAGATAGAGAGTGCATACACCGACGTCATTGTGATCGATTCTGAGCCATGTCACCAAGGGTCTCCAACCATTGGTTACGATAGTCAAGGGGACCCCGACCAAGTAATCTGCATCTACCAACATGGCTCGGATTAGACGTTAGTTACTTCAAACACAGATGCTACGTTTTGGTTTGGCCACCCCTAATTCTCTTCCAACCAACTCTAACACCCGTTAGCATTGTACGACGTGGTAATCGGTGTTCAGGCATACGTAACACGTGGCCCAACCATCTCAGTCGATGAAGATTAACAACCTCATCAACTGATTTACCATCATTCCCTAATAACCTGCGTCTAACCTCACTATTACTTACCCGGACGGACTGCCTTGCAGTATACTCGTCCTTTTATTGATAGACGGATATCTCGCCTTCGCCATAGGTGACGTAAGTTGGCAAAAGTCAAACGAGCTTTTCGAATCCGTGCTGAGAGTTCGTCAGACACCAACCCATTAGGGCTGTTCAGACTTCCAAGATAAGTCAAGTTGTCGACGCGTTCGACTACTTCACTCCCTATTCTCAGTTCAGGTGTTGACGCAGACCAGTCCTGAAGCAACAACTTGCATTTCGAGGGAGAGAAGCGCATTCCAAACATTCTGGCATTGTTGCTTAGTGCTATCGAAAGACTCTGCATTTTGTCAGCGTCTTCATCAAACAGGACTATATCATCTGCGTATTCTAAGTCGATAATTGAACCTCCTGGAAGAAAATGAATACCCGAGAATTCAGTCGACGAGAATGTTGTTTCCATCAGTAGGTCTGTGATGAAGTTAAGCAAAAATGGAAAAAGTGGACAGCCTTGACGGACACCACTTGAGGTTGCAAAAGTAGATGATAGTTCGCCATAAGCTCTGACTCGACTAGTAGTGTTCGAGTAAAGAGCCTTCACGAGGTTTATGTACTTCTGTGATACATCTTTCAATGACAGACACTGCCACAAAATCTCGCGGTCTACCGAGTCAAATGCTGCTTTTAAGTCAAGAAAGACCACCATTGTCGGACGCCGATAAGTATGCCTGTGTTCTTGAACCTGACGAATGGTGAATATGTGATCGATGCAGCCACGACCAGGTCTGAAGTCAGCTTGAGTCTCTTGTGCTTGCAGTTCACTAGTCTTAGTTAGGCGTCTAAGAACTATCATGGCTAGTACTTTAGATAATATATCAGTTAAACTAATCCCTCTATGGTTGTCACAAGATGATTTTGACCCTTTCTTATATATTGAGACGATAAGTGATTGTGACCAGTCAGATGGAATAACGTCTAACTCACAGATCTTAGCCAAAATATTAGTCAACCTAATCGCTGAAATTGGACCATCATCCTTAAAGACTTCTGGAACCAATTCACCTGGACCAGCTGCCCTTCCTCGTTTCAGATTAGCTATAGCCCTTTGAACTTCTAATAGAGTTGGGGGACCTACTTCAATGTTCCATTCACACTGTCTGGGAATGGAGGATAGTTGTAAAGTAGCTGAAGGCCAGCTGAACTGTTCTCTGAAATGTTCTGGCCATCGTTCTAAACGTCTGGACTGAGAGCAGATGAGGGTGTCGTCTTTTACCGAAATAGTCTGACTTACACTTGACTTATCAATTCCAGTTTCTTTTATTAGTCTGTAAAGCTGTCTTGTGTTCCCTATAGTCGACGTCTTTTCCATCTCTTTTGCTTTCGTTACCCACTACTGCTCACGGTCCTACAGTGGTGCGTGCTACTTATATTGATATAAGTAGTATATAACGTGAGTCAAAAGAACGTAATGGCTGGGAGCCGAAGATGGAGAAGATCAAGAAAAGAAGAGCGAGAAAACAATGGAATTTGTAAGAAATCGCATGGGCAATGAAATGCGAGACAATGGATTGATGTTTGCAACAGCAACAGCAACAGCCCGGTTTGATATGATAGAATGATATTTTGCAAATTAACGATTTACTATATGGTTTTCCTATTTTACCAAGTAATTCTGTAATTTGTCCTAAATACAATTTGGCTGTCCTCACCCGTGTTCTTCTTCACTACATTTGGTGTCGCTGCCTCCACTGAGGATGAAGATCCCATGGCCGAAGGAGTTTGAGGACGGAGATGTGCTGAGCTTCCTGAAGGAGTTTGAGGCCGTGGCGGAGCTGGTGGGAGTGAAGGAGCCGAAGGCGAAGTTGGTGGTCCTGGGGACGCTGCTGAGAGGCAGGGCGAAGGCGGCGTTTGACAGCCTGGACGGTGCTGGCGGGAAGACCACATGGGAGGCAGTCACGGAGCAGTTGGCGGCGGAGTTTGACAGCCCAGTGGACAGAGAGGACGCGCTGCAGAAGTTCCGGTTGGCGAGGTTGCCGGTCGATGGGGACCCACTGGTGCTGGCTGTGGAGCTTACCAGATTGTTACGCCGTGCGCTGCCGAGTCTGGATGAGGAGTCGGAGGCACAGTTGTTGGCGTCACAGTTTATCGAGAGTGTGCCTGCCACCGTCTCCCAACAGCTGAAACTGGTGAACGCAGCGCAACCGATGGATATCAGTGAACTGGCGAAGGTGACTCGTCAGCTGATGACGCGAACAGTAGCTCCGGTCGGGTGCGGAAAGCAGGAGATGAGTAATGTCGAGAAGAAGATTGAAGAGCTGGAGCGCGAGATTGCAGCAATACGAGTGAACAATAAAAGGAACGATAAATGTTACGCTTGTGGAGGGACAGGACATTGGAAGATAAACTGTCCAACAAGACGAAGACGCAGATATGTTAGACGTTACAACGAGTGTTCTTTCTATCCTAGGAATCTGGGGATTGTTGCGTTAGTAGACAGAGGGGCAGTATATACGAGAGTGAACATAAATGAGCGAGATTTAGTTTGTCTGATCGATACAGGTGCAGCAGTATCGTTAATAGGCAAAGAGCAATGTAAGAGAATCAAGCCGTGTACATTAGCTGTCCATACGATAGGGGGCCATATGTTAGAGGTGTTTGGTGTATCTAACAGTATCGTAAAAGTGGGGGATGCTGAGATAAATTTTCCGTTCGTCGTAACCACAAGCTTATCGAGACCGATATTAGGAGCAGATTTCCTAAGAGAAGTAAAAGCGATAGTTGACTTAAGAAGCGGTAAGGTGGTCACGAAATATGGTTCATTGACAATATACGAAAGTAGCGAAGTGGCTGAAATAAGAGTTGCAGCGGATGTCTCGTCAAAGAAACCAAACATTCACGAGTTATGCAAAAAGTATGCGAAACTATTCACTGGAGATGGGGAGCCGTATGGATTTTGTGACAGAGTAAAGCACGAAATACCGATAAAGAACAGTCGAGTAAATATATTTGCAACACGTCGTGTCCCGGTGCATTTAGAGGCCGAGGTAAATCGTCAGGTCCAGGAAATGTTAAAAGAAGGTATAATTGAGGAAGCGGACAGCCCATATAGCTCGCCGGTACTCTTGGTAAAGAAACCAAATGGAAAGTATAGATTTTGTGTCGACTTCAGAGAATTGAATAATATAACAGACCTGAAGCCTTGTGCAATGCCAACAGTGGTGGAAACATTAGATCGGTTACAGAATGTCACGGTGTTTACAGTGCTGGATTTACGGTCAGGTGATCGGAGCAAGACAGCGTTTACTGTACGGGATAAACAGTATCAATTTAAACGAATGCCGTTCGGGTTGGCGGGTGCACCGTTCACGTTCAGAAGATTAATGACACTACTGCTCAAGAATCTAGATAATGTCGAGGTATATGGCGACGACGTAGTTGTGTACAGTCAAACAGAAAAAGATCACATCAAACATGTGGAAGCGGTTTTAAAGCGAATTGATGAATTTGGACTTCGGATTAATAAGGACAAGTCGCAGATAGCGAAAAGTAGCGTCACATTGTTGGGACATAAAGTGGGAAATGGAGAAATAAAACCATTGCCGGAGAAAATTCTTACCATAAAAAATATTGCAGTACCTAATTCGAAAAGGAAGTTGAGACAGTTCCTGGGAAGAGCGGCGTTCTACAGTCGGTTTGTCAAGAATTTCAACGAAATAGCAGCACCCTTATATAAGTTATTGAGCAGCACCAAGTTTACGTGGACTGAGACTGCCGAACAAACGTTCAACCGAATCAAAAACATGCTAGACGATCGCCAGATGACGCTCAGACTGCCTGAACCGGGAAGACTGTTTACAGTGGCCACAGACGCGAGTGATCATGGTATAGGTGCTGTGTTGAGTCAGGCTGATAGAGTGGTGGAATACGCGAGTCGCGTCCTCACACCTGCTGAACAGAAGTATTCAACTATCGAAAAGGAGTGTTTAGCGATCGTGTGGGCAGTGGAAAAATGGAGACCATACTTTTTAGGTAGACGGTTTCACATTGAGACCGACCATAAACCCCTGCAGTGGTTGAAAACAGCAAGAGACCCCCGAGGGAAGTTGGCGCGATGGATGATACGCCTGCAAGAATACGATTTCAGTATCGGCCGCGTTCCAGGAAAAGAAAACGTAATGGCAGATTACTTGTCAAGACCAGATATGGAAGCCGACCCGCCATTAACAGCATACGCGTTGAATAGTTTAGAGGGAGACCCATTAGAACTCGTCCGGCAGCAGAAAGCTGACCCTAACCTTCGAGAGGTAATCAGAGTGATAAAAGAGGGAGCAGACGTAGATAAACGAACAATGGACAAGGAGGTAATAACGCTGCTTCGGCAAAAGGAACGACTGAGAGTGAACTCATATGGAGTGCTGACCTGGCAGGACGATGATGAAAATTGGGTGGCGGTGATCCCGAAAGACTGGCGGCGTAAAGTGATACACGAGTGTCACCAGGTAGCACATACAGGCATCTCAAGAACGACGGACTTACCACGACAAAGTGCATACTGGCCGAGCATGAGAGACGATGTGGCTGAATACGTGTTAACCTGCCAGCAGTGTCAGCTAATGAAAAGCGATCGATACACACAACCGCCATTACAGTCAATCCCAGTAACCACAGTCGGTGATCTATGGTCGGTTGATGTGATGGGACCGTTTCCACAGACGGCGAGCGGTAACCAGTATCTGTTAGTGATGACGGAACATGCCACACGTTGGGTAGATGCCGTACCCATTGCAGACCAGCGGGCAAGGACAGTGACCGAGGTGGTAATCCGGCATATTGTAGCGTGTCACGGAATACCGAAGATGATATTAACTGACCAGGGTCCCTGTTTTGAAAGTTACGAGTTTAAAGCCCGTTTAAAGCAGTTTGGCATCAAGAGAATACGAAATACACAGTATCATCCTCAGACAAACGGGCTTACAGAGAGAAACAATCGGACGTTAAAGGAATGGTTAGCATCAAAAGGAGGAAATTGGGAGAAAGAGTTACCATTGATTTTGCTGGCACATCGTTCCTCAACACAAGGAACAACCAAGAAGTCACCTTTCTTGCTCATGTATGGCAGACAACCACGACTTCCAATGCATAATAAAACCTGGCCACAACAACAGAAGTGGACGACAACAAGGTTAAGAAAAGAGAGGAGAGAGGCAATAAGGAACGTGGAAAAGAAACAAATATCAGACACAAAGAAGGCAGAACAACAGAGGAGAACGTGGAAACCCTTTGCAGTGGGGGACCTAGTAAAGTGTAGAGAACGAAAAAGTACCTTAGCAGGGGGAGCAGGGTCGGGGAAGCTGGCTCCAAAATGGGAAGGACCGTATGTAATCACGGAGAGACGCGGCTCGGTCTACACGATCCGGAGAGAAGACAAGCAGAAGCGCGTAAATGCTAGTCAACTACAGAGATGGTTTCAAGATCATCATGGGTGTGAATCACGAAAAGCACCAAAGAACACAGCGGTACGGAGATCAGAAAGACTACGACAGCAACTTGTTAAAAGGGGGGACGAGTGTGGTGCGTGCTACTTATATTGATATAAGTAGTATATAACGTGAGTCAAAAGAACGTAATGGCTGGGAGCCGAAGATGGAGAAGATCAAGAAAAGAAGAGCGAGAAAACAATGGAATTTGTAAGAAATCGCATGAGCAATGAAATGCGAGACAATGGATTGATGTTTGCAACAGCAACAGCAACAGCCCGGTTTGATATGATAGAATGATATTTTGCAAATTAACGATTTACTATATGGTTTTCCTATTTTACCAAGTAATTCTGTAATTTGTCCTAAATACAATTTGGCTGTCCTCACCCGTGTTCTTCTTCTCTACACTACTTAAGACTTTTTCTTAACCTAGATCTGATTTCTTCACGCTCTTCATCATGTTCAGAACCTGATGGGACGAGTGTGCTAGAATCCATCAGTGTGATAGACCTTGAAGTAATCCACTGGTCCCTTGCAACTCTGTGGTTTAAGTCTCTAATAGATGTCACTGCTGTTTCCACAGCTGATTGTATGCCTTTCCAAGCAATTTCTGGGTCAGCCTCGTCTTCAGAACTACCTAAAAGTGTGCCTTCAGTTGTTCCTGGAACCTATATTTGGTTTTCTCGCTACACAGTTCGGTTCGAATGGGTCATTTTACTGTGGCTTTTTTGCGTCCAGTGAGGCGCAAGCAGATGCGTGCCCGTATTAGGGCATGGTCGGAGTTCAAGCAGGTACTCCTGAATGAGCGACAATCTTCTACCGACCCTCTCCAACGATGACTGATGGCAATATGGTCTATTTGAGTCCATCGTTGGTTTGCTGTAGAGGGTCGCCATGTTAGACGATGTCTCTTCTTATGCTTAAAATTTGTGTTTGCTAAAAATAAACGATTGTCTGAGCATAGTTGCAGCAGACGATCACCATTATCTGTTCGCTGTGCCGGTATACTAAAATACCCACCTAAATGCCTTTCTGTTTGGTTTAAACTACCTATCTGTGCATTAAAGTCACCTGCTACGAGTACTTTGTCTGAGCGTTTAGCTTCCTGAAGACGTTCAGAGAGCTTTCTGTAAAATTAATCTTTCACATCATCCGAGCTGCAGTCGGTGGGAGCGTAGGCAGAAACGACAAAAAGGCAACGACATGTGCGCCTATCCTTCCAAGTTCTTACGGAGCCGTTTAGCCGAACAGCACATAAACGACGGTTAACGGGGATCCACTCTTACAGTGCTTGTTCGGCCCTCATGCTTAGTGCTGTCCCTACTCCTGCCAGTCCACGGGAACTAGCCGTCAAGTCACCAGATACACAGAGTGTGTATCTCGTTGGCTCTCTGTTTTGCCGAGGTGGGGTCAAGTGAATGACCACACTGGAATCCTGTATGCGTGTTTCGGAGACACAGCATACATCAATGGTACGAGATTCTAGGGTTCTAGCCAAGGAAGCCTGTCGACCGATTCGACCTATGATTCGTACGTTGAAGGCTGCAATGTGTAGTTTGAAGCGATGTTTAAGTCGACTTGGGATAGCGTTTTGAGCACCAGAATCGTTGGCTATGGTGACATCTGATGCGGAAGCCAATAAAGGAAGTTAAGAGGTGAAAATCGATGTAGGAGGAATAATGGAAAGTGAAGACGGTGGTTGATTATGAATACAGTGGTCTTGAGTGATGTTAGAGGTATGAGGGCGGTTATCACTTCCCGATTGTACACACCATGGAAAGGTTCTTCTGGAGGTGCCGGAAAAAGAAATTGGGTTAGGGGTGGTCTTAGTGACCTGAGTGATTGGCCCCAGTGCCCAAAGGACAACTGCTTTAAGTTGGGCACACACTAACGTTTTGCGAGTAGTTTTCCTGTTAGCTCCGTACTCGTTGAGACCTTACCGCCGGAGACGGATATCCGTGGGATAAGGCGAGGTGTGCAATTTTAGGGTCGACCTTTTCTAACCCACCCCTCCTTGTGGGAAGGCAGCATCGCTGTCATGCTGGTCGTCTGAAAGAAACACCTAACTGCTGTCACACCTCTGTACAGTCAGCAGTACGACTTCGCCTTCGGACCTTGGGTTTTTTGCTTTCAGTCTTACCGCTCATCAATCGACCTGTCTGACATGGTAGAACCTTGAAGAACGGTTGTTCCAGCCAGTATAGCTCGGTTGCTTCATCACGATAGGCAAGCCCGACCACCGCGACAAAGTAGCAATAACGGTCAGGACATCATTATGTAATAAGAAATGTGTAACTAATTACATGGTGAAGAATACAAACGGGAAGAGGCGGAAAATTACAAACGATTACTAGATGTGAAAACAAGGCTAATAATAACAAAATAAAATAAAAGTCGCTTGTTAAGTTATAACTGGCCATAGATGGAATAGTGGGGTTACGAATTTCTTCTGCACCCATAAATCATTATCTTCAAGTAACAGTGGAAGAAGTAGGCTTGAACGGATGCATTTTTAATGAAACACTAAATAATTTCTATTCATACAGTTTACAATCTGGAGAGAATATCATGTAAAATATTTGCTGGTTATTTCAATTTACTCAAACGAACACTGGTTTCATTTCATGAACTTTTGGAACCATGTTAAAGGAACTGACTAGGTATGATTGATGATACTGCATTTACCCAGTTGATAATAGAACCGCATAAATCCTAACTCAATAGTATAAGAAATGACATCAAGTGTGTTAAACGATTTGGCATATTGGATTTGATTCTATTGAATTCACACAAATAAACAATGATAACTCCTACTTTGAAGAACTTTTTATGATAAGCGATTTTTAGCGAGTTAGTTTTCTACGAGATGGTATCGCTAACCCCATGCCCAACCCTTCTCGTTTATCCGTATTTGTGACTAGCAGTAGCTTCCGGAGGGACTCCGGGTGGAGTTAATGTTACCTCTGCTGAGATGTATATGGCGAACATCATACAAACACTATCGAATCTTGTGTACTACTGCATTTGTGAGGAAACTCGAAATACTCTTGTCACAACACTTATGTATCAACCAACTGATTATAAATAATGATAATAATCTCATTCTCAGGTAGCCTTTTGAAATGACCCACATGTTATTGTGTCAGTCAGGCGAGAAATGTTCAGAGTCCCATATGTGCACTATATCCGCAGACCAAAGTAATCCCTGTTCACCGCAAGTCACATGGAATTAATTGATTTGTTAAGGACTATGTCATTAAATATTCTCACTCTCAAGTCATTGAATAGTTACATACATAGTAGATAAATACAGTGTAGATCACCGACTTAGATAATCTGTGTAGAGTGATTGGGGGCCGACAAAAGTTAGGAGGAATGTCGTGAACAACGTTCTAAATAATACATCACACCTCATAGTGTGTCTAGGCACTATGGCTTCTTTGATCATAGTATTGCAGAAATATAATAATAATGATAGCTACAAGGAACCATTGCATAGCTTGTGATTAACTAACGCACGTTTGTTGACCTTTATCATGATAAAGGTGTTCAAACCGCTCGATATTCAGCTATCTGACTGTCGCATGATTCGGCAAGGATCATAACATTTCACTCGGCCTAAAATACTCCATCTCCGACTCTCGTGCTAGACGAAAGTGGTCATAGTTTTCTTATATAAAACGTTGAGCTTGAAAAATTAGCTGACCCTTAGCATTCAGTTCCAAGCACAAGTGAGCTGTTGTTTGATTGAACCACATTGTTTAGACAATCCATTATATTCTCTATATTTCAGGCATCAAGCAACGTCAAAACGCACAACACCAACCTAATCTAGCATTTACGTTCACATTTATCCACCATAATTCTGAATTCTAACAAAAGGTCTTTTTCCTTCATAAACCTCCTCTTTCATCACGGTAGCTGATCCATTGCTTGTTCAGAATTGTCCAGTCACTTTGATTTTCCATACTTCCGGGGTAAATGAGTTTGCAAATTATCATCCATTAGGCTAGGAATCCATATATTATCTCGAAAGTCGCATTGTCCCCGACAAAATGTTACTTATTAAAATAATTGAAATTCTTGAACTCATGATTATTCCATATTCTTGTATTCGATAGTACATCCTGGGTTGAAGAAAACGAAACACAATTATTTCGTGTACTGATCGATTTTTGCCGTGTGATTCATAAACATCCAACCAACTTGCGTAGGTAGGCGAACGCGTTTCGCTTTGCCGATGTTGTTCTGAAACCCAAAATGTGCAACAGGCATCACAGCAAATCGAGAGCCCTAACTTTTGCTCTGTCACTTCGGCAGATTTATGTCTTTTCAATGTCCTCGACCGCTTAATTGCTGCTTTTGTAAGGCTTCTGCATCACTGTTAGACAAACTCCACATCACATAGTGGATGCTTATTTTCTAACTTCTTTATCAATGAACGAGGGAGGTGCATGAAACTAAAGTCGTGAGGACGTAGTAACTCCAAATCATCAACATGTATTTCATCAGGAATGTAACTCAATGTTGTGAATGTACTTGACAAATCTTCTATACACCTATTATTATATTTGAACATTGTGTTTAAGCATGCATTTATCCCTAATCAAGTCACCTAATTTCCATCAATTTTGTAGAGCTTATCATAAATGATCAAAATTTCACATTTCCAATCGTTAGCAGTCACGTCCATAGTTGGACGTTGCTTATTTTCTTATTGTTATCAACACTTCAACTGCTAATCGATAGACGCCTAAATTCTGACCGCAGTTTATCGATCCTGCATTGTTTATCGTTTGTCTCACAGCTTTTCAGTAAATCCGTCTGTTTTATTTCCATACGACTAAACACTCTCCGAAACTATTTTCACTTGCCAGCAATAAGAAATATAGCCTGAATGGACGCACTAAACATACAAAAGTGACTGTATTCGTTTCATAGGTTTCATCATCTGTAAATGATCCCACTCAAAATATCCGATCACTGAGTCTCTTTACATTTGTGACTAAGGGCTCTTATTCACGAACATCGTAAAACAAAACGTAGAAACGAATAAATCATTGACGCTCATGTTTCATTCGTTAAGATATGAATTGCTTATCAAAGTCCTTTGTCAAAGGTATGAAGAAGACGAACCACATTTGCGAAGAGAACTTTTATGGTCATACCACTAACAAATGTCAGATTGAATCCCAATTTTCCATGGCTGTTCAACTGAGACGAGCTCAACACCCCAATATGGTTGAAAAGTGATAATGCAGTTGAGATAGATAGCCTATTTCACATTGTATGTCCCGTCGATTAATCGTTACGCAAATTAAAAAGCAAATATGACTTTCATTCACGACATGGATACATCAAATGTTCGAACCTGAAAAAACAATGAACGAGTGATCGTGGCAATTGAATAAATAATAATCAGAGAGGCATTAAATACCTGTTCGATGAATGACGGATGACTTATCCCCATAAAAAATGAACAATTTATTAACTTCAGATAGTAAGTCAGGGCATATATATAAGACATGAAATGCCGGTTCAAATTAAATATGACCAAATTTAATGAAGAATAATTTGCTGGCAACCCATTGCCTTCAAGCTCCAAGTAATCGATTGTGTCTTCACGTACGAGGGAAGTATTTACAGTGCTGACTAATATTCTTCAAACTTACTTCGATACTAACGATTTTCGCTGGGCCAAAAGCCAAACAAGCATGCGACGAGTTTTAATCCCCAACCTTATTCACTTTGAAATTCATACCCTCATCAATACTTAGCATAATATGATTCTGGAACCTGCAACCTCCAGTATAATAATTTAGATCCGGGCTTTATCTCACTGTCAAGTGACTGACAGCAATGCAACTGATATAGTATAGAAGTGGTGAAATACAAGGTAATGTCTTGTGTCCTTTGCTCTTTTTAGTGTTTATCAATGATATTTTTGAAAGTTTTTGTGAGGATAAGCTCTTTCTTTATGCAGATGATCTTAAAGTAGTATATTCATTTTCTCCACATGAGCTGAAAAGTATGCCAATTTGCATCAGCATGGAGCTTGATAAGGTAGCGTAGTGGCGCTTAAAATGGCAACTGGAGCTCGACACGGCTAAATGTGGATGGATATGCTTCGGCGATACACCACTAAAATATATCTTACCATAAATGGTGAAGTGTTATCTAGGTTACATACAGTTGTAGACTTAGGACTTAGGTACTCCTAAGAATTGTTTTTTACTGAACAGATATTGAAACAGATCTCTAAGTCTCAACGTCTCGTAGGCTACATAACTCGAAAACTTTATAACAATGTGTCACATATTTTAATGTTAAAAGTTTGTGTTCGACCTCCTGTAGAATATTTCGTGTTTATATTTAGCAGTGCGCGCATAAAAGATAAATTAAGGCTACAATCAGTACAGAGACGATTTACACTTCGTATTCTTAGAGCTGATTGTACTTTAAATTATAATTCCAGATGTAATAAACTTAGCCAAGACCCTTTATGGAATGGAAGACTGAAAATAAATCTTATCTTTTTCTTCAGACTACTTAATAAACTGTCCTATACATTCAATCACGTGATTGAATATGCCGAAACTTCTCACTATGACCCCAGTAATCGCTTCGCACTAGTGAAACAAACTTATACTAAATCATCTCTTTATATGAACTATTTCACCCGTGAATTTTCTAGACTTTGGAATAACCTACCACAATCTATCCGAACGATAAAATCACTCTCATCATTTGTTTACCGCATCAATGCATATTGCTCCTCTGGAGATGCACTGAATGTTCTAGCACATGTAAATGTATGTCTTTCCACAAATGATATTATAGGAACTTTAAATGTTTAGCCACCTTCATCAGTGAATTCTCTCAGTAAAAGCACCTACTTGCTGTCACTTTATGCTAACACCGTCCCCAGCACGTTTAACTAAATTGAATAACATCAACATTATATCACTTTGTCACATGACACACGCATTTGGGTAGGCCTGATCAACATATTTTGGTCATCATTGCTTTGTTGTTCCGTGCTCTCTGTTTTCATTTTCATTTCTCTAGTTGCAGATAATTATCATTCATTCGATCTGGCACACGAAATGACCTTAATTACACCGTTCATAAATCAACACGCTCTCCATTTAAGAAGAATTAAAAGTTCCCGACTGATACATTGTATCGCTGTAATATACATGTACTACCTAAACAATTACTGAACCAGTATACTTTAAAATTTTCTCTATCACATGTTTGTTCTGTACATGAAATGTTACTATTTATATAAAATTGATCATACCTGTAAACTGACGTGAATTCTGTAACTATTATTTTCAGAATACATAAATTACTATTATATGACCTTCGGGTCAAAGACTCCATGTTTATCTCCTTAGCAAAAGTATCTGCTTCATTTTTCGCGCCCGAGTAGCATCACAGCCTTCATACAAATCAACGACAACCAATACTGATCTCAGTGTTATCGTGTGGAGCATATGTATTTGGTGCCCTCTTATACCAATGTTTATGTGTTCAAATAAACAGATAAATTATACGAATAAAACTCAGGAAAAGACCTCAACACTTACGTTGTTCAGAAGGTGAAAATTATACAATATCATTTCATTATGACTTCAAGGCATATCAGTTACAGAATTTGTCAGCCAAGAGAGTATTGTTCTTAATTACAATTCAAGAAACGGTTCCACGATGAGTTGTGATACCAAAGTTTACTCGATCGAGAGATTAAGAAAAATAACAAAGCAAGAATGAAACCTAGATATCAAGGTTACGGATGTCAGTTAGACTATTTCAATTACTTAATAGATGAAATACCACAAAATCAGTTCAGAAAAGTAGTATTTACGAGGATCGACAACAGTGAGTTAAATCCATCTATCTTCACTTACGACACATTTGTCATTTGTGATTTTCAAAATGACGTAGTTTTGAAGTAATAAAAATCCATCCTTCTTGCAGATAAAGTTAGGATTGAAAAGGTTTGGAAAAAGTTACACAATGAAGTTTACCAATATAAATCATGCCAGTTACCAAGATATACGACTGTATTACCAATAATAACCAAATTATTCATCTAACAAAACATTAGGCCATCAAGTCCTGAGAACAGAAAAATTACTTTATTGACCATATGCTTCTCTCAACATCTAGCGACGTATTGTTGTCAGTCAATGATCCGACAATCACTTGGAAGCGAGCCAAAAGAAAATACAATAAATGGCTGTTTGTGTAAGATCGAGGAATTGTTCATTGAGAAAGATATGTGGCTAAATGTTCTCACTAACAAAACACCTTTAAATATTTTGATCGACAATATTACCATTTGACGGAAATTTCTCTCCATTCTTCCAATCAGCAACAATTTAAGACCAAGGAAGCAAAATGACAGCCGCCTAATGAAGAAAGCGTAAAAACGAAGTAACCTCCGTCGGTAAAAACCGTCAAACAGTTTATTACACAAAGAACTAAATTACAGATTGTGGGCGAACGTCGCTGCAAGGTTTGAAGACTTGCCAGATATATTATTTGTAGTGTTCAATGCAGAAATGACAAACAGTAAAGAGAAGAAAGAAATAACAAAACATGCTTGGACACAATTCGCGCTTTCAAACATGGAATATCTACGATCTACTGACATTACACTCCATCAAGGAACTGGTCGTCGACAATCCACGAGAATCCAGCTTAACAATGTTGATCAATCTATTGTTTGCATGCATCCCAATCAAGCCAACGAAATATGATTCAAATATCCATGAAAACCCCTTCTGATTTTCTTTGTTCATTCCAAATTATATAGCCTTTTTCAAAAAATACTCAATCTTACTACAAAAAAGTACTCTGAATTACAGTAAACGAAAGTATGAAGAATGATGAGAAGTCAAATATTCATCTGAGCTGTGATGGATGAGATGTTTGCATGGAACTCTGGAGGACCAGATGATGTGAACGTCAAAAGTATCAACAAAGTTAATTAAGATCAACGATAATGTTAATATATATAAGTTAATTGTTACAAATACAATAGAAGATTGGGATTTTACTTAAGTTCAACAAATTGATGTGTGTTCAGATTTGGTCTGGTAAAGAAAAACAACAATTATAGATGCTTGGTTATTTCAATCAGGTTGACGAACTCTCCAGTAGTGTAATCCAATATAAGGTATGATATATTCCCACTCACAGTTTTTAAATGTAGGTAATATATGGTTTTGATTTCAGTTAGCTCAATCACAAATGAAAATAGAACGAGGGATATGTGTGTGGCAATGCATTTGTTAGCAATCAACAGAATGTCACGCGTTGTGAGTTACACAAAGGAAAGTGTGTTCAAGGTCATTCACTTAAACAACACGTACAGTCATTTAATGATAAAATGTACATACAGTGAAAAATTGACAAACTAAACACAAATAACATTAAAAACTATTTAAAAAACAAGCTTGTCAGGTCTATCTCCACATAGCACCCCTCAGAGTGTCCGGAGGTAACACTGGTTATAATAACCACAACAAAAAATGTAAGAATACTGGATATACATGTATGCAAAAAAACTAATCACAGAAATAAACAACAAAGATGTGGAGATGCTTATGATTTGTGAGATATGCCGTGTGTTATTCTGTGAGAATAGCGGTGATGTAGCATAGCATAACAAACACAAAAGTAGTGAGAATACTGTCATTTAAAGTCTTGGCTTGCTAACAATGATAATATTGTGCAAAACTGTTAATAAACTCACACACACACACAATTGAAATGTTTATTTTAATGTGCGATGGATAAATAATTTGGATGAAGTTTACTCGATTATTATTGTAACGAAATATTTTTTATGAAAAAATGTGACAAAACGAATTATTGTGGGAAAATTTGAGTAATTATGAACACTGTGAAAAGAAAAAAAATTGTGGGTGGACCTGGTAGTGTAGGACTTCAATAATTGGTTGCGTCGATTTTTTTATACGGCAAAATGTACATAACGCTTGGGTATTATGATCAGTCTAGTAGAACGTGTTTAACAAGGAGGCGTAGTGCTAAGCTTTTCCTCCTCCTCTTGTTTTGCAGCAATTGATGGGAGAGATTGTTTATTCGCAGAGTTGTCTTCTTTGTCTTAAGGAGCTTCGTAGGAAGCTGGTTTTATTTTGTCTATGGAAACGGTCTTCTTTTTCCCATTTTTCTTGATAATGAAGTATTTGTAAGTGCGTTTCATTACTTTATAAGGACCATCATCTTGTGGTGTCAGCGACTTTTTCACAGCGTCTACTCGAACAAAAACAAATTTGCACATTTCCATATGTTTATCGAGTTGGACTTGGTTGTTATGTTCTCGCGGAGATATTGCTTTGATGTTCTGCATAGTTTGCAGTAAGCGGCTTACAAAACGAAAAGGATCCACAGAAGTTGTAGGTTTACTTTTCACCAGTTGTCCTGGTAACGTTAAGGTCGTGCCGTAAACTAGCTCGGCGGCCATGCATCCGATGTCTTACTTTATAGATGCACGAATTCCAAGGAGTTTGAGCGGTAAAGCATCGATACACTTTGAAGAGTCCGCTTGTGCCATCAGTGAGCTTTTTAGTTGGAGATGGAATCTCTCTACCAAGCCATTAGCTGCCGGATGATAAGCTGTCGTTTTGATGTGGTTTACCCCGAGAAGTCGAGTGAATTCCTGAAATAGGATGGATTGGAATTGGGGACCACGAACTTTAGTGACGGTGGATGGTACTCCGTAGTTTGCTATTCAACGGTCGAGGAATACGGAGGCTACTGTTTCTGCGGAAGTGTCAGCAATTGGGCATGCTATCACCCATCTGGTGAATCTGTTCACTGCAGTGAGGATAGGCGTGAATGGATGGTGGTGGATGGTGGCAGTGGACCGAATATGTTTAGATGGATATGTTGAAAACATTTTCCTTGCAGTGGATCCTCCCCACTGGGACTGATTGTATGCTTTTGAATTTTGCTGCGTTGAAACTGTAGGCAGCTTCGCGCCCATCGTTTTATACCTGAATTTACCTTCGGCCACACGAAACGTCCAGTAATAAATTTAGTTGTAGCTCTGATTCCTGGATGTGAAAGGTCATGGAGTTGACGAAATACTTGCCGACGACAGACTAGAGGGACAAAGGGGCGATTGTTACCCGTTGAAACGTCGCAAATGGTAGATGTATTAGAGAAAGTTATAGGTACGTGTTTGAATGTCAAGTTAGACTTCCCCAGGCAGGTTTTCATTTCTGCGTCGTCTACTTGCAATTTCGCGATTGTTTCTAAATCGATATCTTGCTTACGTACCAGAATATTTACATCCTTTCGTTATAAAGCGTCGGCTACGACATCGGTATAACCTTTCACATAATGGATATCTGTTGTAAACTGAGAAATATAGTCCAATTGTCGTGCTTCGCGAGTTGAATGCCGGTCGTAGGAAGAGTTGAATGAGTAGCACAAAGGCTTGTGATCAGACATTATAGTGAAAGCTCTCCGTTGAAATAAGAAGTTGAAATGTTTGACAGCTAATTAGATGGCTAGTAACTGACGGCGGAAAGTACTATAGCGTTCCTGAGTTGATGACAGTCTTTTGGAAAAACGCTATGGGATTAGTCACGTTGTTTACCTGTTGTTGTAATACTGAACCGACGGCTTTTTGAGATGCACCCGTACACAAAATCAAGTGGATTATGGGGTCAGTATTTCGATGTTGTAGCATGGTGGCATTAGCTATTATCGACTTTGCTTCTTCAAATGCTGTTTTGGCGTCAGGAGGTAGGTTGAATATTTGAAGTACTTTCTCTCCATAATTCGAATGATACCAACAAATGCCAGCTGCCCGTTTGGGTGACCTAAGACGATGTCTGGTCAGTGATCTCTTTCTGGACGTAGATCTAGCAAGTCGAGAATGAATCGTTGCAATAGTCGCCCGAAGTTATGCTAACTGCCGTGTTAACTGTGTTATCTGTTGCTGAATGTTGAGTGCGTGACCCGTATCTTCTCTACAAGAGGATCGTATCGCGTTAACTCCGCGACTACCGGGATGTATTTTTATCATTTTTTCGGCCATATCAGCTAAATCGTTAAGGGTGACAGAGGTTCCTGATATACTGAGGATTTGTCTAACGTTATGTGGTAACCTTTTTAACCACATTTGATTAAGTAGTGCCTTATCTAGTTCGTTTGGGTCGGCTAGCTGTCTCATGTGTTGAAGTAACTGTAAGGGTCTCTTATCCCCTAGGTCGCATGAGGAAAGCAATTGTTGTAAACGTTTCACATCTGAAACCGATGTGCGTTGAATTACGGCGGCTTTTATCTTGTCAAAATGGTCGATTTCTGGCACGTTATTGATCAGGTCACCAAATTTCGTTGTTACTTCTATAGATAATGCGCCGACGACGTGAGGATATTTGGTCGCTTGCAAACGTATACCCTTTGCCAAAAATAGTGCTTCTACCTGTGAAAACCTAATTCTGGGCTGGTTAATGCCGTATGTTGGTAGTCTTAACTCAGAGGTAACAGTGATTGAGTTTTAAACATTACTTTCGGAAAATATAATCACTCAGAAGCGCTCATTACGAATTTCAATTACATTACCTCCGACTGTATACACGGAGTTCGTCTAACTTAAAGACTGGGCTGTGTGTGCCTAACAAAGTGCTTAAAAGATGGTTCTGATTACAACCAGTTAGCATGTGGAATTCGCTTGCCTCTAATTATCATATGATTGTGTATATACTGGATACTCAGCAAGTACATACATGCAGTATAATAATACAGCAATATACAAATAATGCGAAGTGTTCATTAGCCTACTGCATTTTGCCTGAATAACGTTCAGTATTCGATGACAAATTTACGTACTTTATCGAAGATAGAGATTGTTGATTTGAAAGTTGAATATAACAGCTACCGATTAGGCTTTTACGGACTTAAACACACAATTTACATTATGCCGTATTTCAGAGAATATTCATGAACGACTCGACTATACAGTGATAATTATCTGAAAAAATGACAAATGGACTAACCATCATCCGGTTTCAGTTTAGGTAACTAGAAAAAGAGGAATAACACATTTTGAAACTATTCAATGTGCATCCCATTACTAATCAGCTATTCTATATTCCCCAATGGTAGATCAATAAGATTTTGAGAGACTTCATTCATAACCTGAAATGACCAACTATAATATGTGATAGTTGACTCTGAGTATTCTTGAAACTGTTGTTGTAAAGATGGTGTCTACATTCCACTGTGGCCTGTTGAGTGTATTTCAATATGAATGTGAAATCGATCGACATCATATGAACCGACTAATGAACAGTTGCTCTTTAACACAAGTTTAACTGGAGATCGACCAAGTTGCAATTTGACCACTGGTCTAAGTTACTCGATACTGCATGCACTATGTAGAAATAAGAGTATAAAAGTATACCCTGGGCCTAGGTTTCGTGCTATGTGACACTCGTAAGCAAGGTGTACTGTGGTGTTTATATGAACTAACTATTCATTTGTACTTGTTGAATGCTTGATTTCGAATTATGAATACAGCACATTCTTTCGTGCTTATCCAGTAATTCTTAACTCAATTGAGTTATTTCTGGGATTCCTAGTTCGTATTATAATTCCAATGCTTCATATTATCAGATTGGCGTCGCGATGGAGCCTGTGATGGAATTATTGGATATACATTCAGATCTTGATGCATTTGGGGAATACTTTGAAAGGTTCAAAATCTGGTCTTTGATCATGGAAGATGTTGAGGACGTTAATATTGTGACACATTTCCCCACATTCATCGGAAAAGAAGCATATAGCTTATTAAAATCTCTGGCTTTCCCGCAAAAGCCCATTTCGCTTTCAGATACAACTCTCAAGGATCTACTGCTAGACTGTGTCAGGTATACAAATTTCGAATGCAGTAAAGGAAGATTTCGTAAAATGATATACTAGGACATCAAAAATTCCACTACATGACTACGTCACCCAAATCCAGTGCATACTCAAGGTAAGCAGGTAATTCACGAAGATGGGCACAGGTTTGGTCAATGTTTGTGATCTGGCAAGTTTCACTAGTTTAATTCGTATGTATTTTGTAATTCCCAATGCTCTAAATATGTTGAGATTGGACGCATTCAGTCACTTTGTCATACCACAATTCGTTCGGCTGCAACTGATGCTAAGATCTGTAATTCTGATCATGTTAGGTTGGGTGTTTCTGATGATCATTATCTTTATCCACGGCTTCAAAAAGCGGTATAGAGTCACGTGGCGAACCAGATTTAAATCAAAATCAAAATCCTTGTGGGAAATCAGTTTATACTCAATTAAAATTAACTAATTCCCCAAGTTATTGCGTCAAATATGGTTTGTACTAATAATTCCCATATTTTCTATGAAATTTCCCACAAAACTGAAGACAATATGTTTAATGAACCTACTTATGATGGAAAACCTGATGAAATTTTGGTAGATCCTGCTTTTTCTAATCATTATTTACTGTGCAAGGATATTCTGAATAAATTCGAAGAAACTATTTCAAAAGAATCAAATCCTAATGTCATATCAAATATTATCAGTCCTCATAATGCATTTGTTTCTTGTGGGAAACTTGCCCAATACGAAGCACCAGTACTAAATGATTGTAGTGTTAGTCATTAGTTTTAGCCCAAAATAGTTCTTATTCTAGTTTCCGGACATTCCGTTCTATTCATTCTACTTGAGTCATGTTTTGACCTTGTAAATTATTCGCTTATTAGCCTTGACTGATTACATGTGAGCGTATATGTGTGTGTTAGATCCATTTTGAAGGTTTTATGTGTTGGTGAAAATCCATCCATGTATATACTTGTACTTTATTCCTAATGATCACATTAGTTGTACATTGTTGTATTTTGATTACATTTGAATTGTTAATATTTGTATTTTTGTTATAGTTTTTGTTTTTATTACGCATTCACTAAGTTTGTGTTTCTTCCTGAACTGCATCTGCGTTGTTTTACTTGACACTTGTTCTTGGCGGTAGCCATATTGATTCGTTCCTCATGATGTGTGTGATCTATCCAGTCAGGATAGAATAACGTTCATTTGTTGTGAATGGTAATTTTTCCTCATCTTCTATCAACTTCTTTATTTATTGTAATTTACATTTAATTGATTGAACAATCATTGGTTGAATAGCCGGGTGATAATATTTGTTTAGGTAATGATTTACATTAATTTTATTACGAATTATAGAACCGCTAGTTACCCGATTACTTGTTCTGATTTCGACGGGTAAGAGCGCGTGTCTAAAGTCCCTGGTAGGCTATTCTTCAACATCCAAACCGTAGTTTGGATCCTACAGTGTGTACACTTCATGTCCCATGAGACATCACATGTCTGTAGTTTATTTTGTCAGTCTATAAATATTGAGTAATGCCCGGCTTGAAATGGAGTTGGCTTCCCAGCCATCTTCCATACGTGTCAAAATTGCTTTGCTATGGCTCTCGCCCGCTTGCTTGCCTTTCAGCACAACTCTTCTACGCTTGTTTAACGCATCTGTACATTTGGATATATGTGTGTGGTCTCGTAATAAACGTAATCAACACTTCGTATTTGTCTTCTGATTATTATACCGTTGGGACGTTATATAGAACGGCTATCAAGACGAGCTGTATACGAAGTTTAATGATTATATCGAATACCGATCAACACACGATCTCGATTTTGATTACAATTCATATGATTTCATATCAACTGCTGTTAATCCTTATTACAAAGTTACTTCTAATATTTACTATAACCAATCTGAGAAATATCTTTTAAATGAAGCCACATCATTCACAACTTGAGGATAAAATGATCCAACATTATTTCGTGGGGAGGATAGTGTTGGAAAATCTGTGGTTCAAATTCTAGATATAAGTGGTTTCAGTACACAACCGAAATCGTTATTGTATACAATCTCGGGACCAAGGTGAGTTTGTCCCGACTTTCATTGGTAATTCTAATACTAATGAGCATATTCTAGATCATACACTCTGCATCCAATACATGGTCGGAAAGACACGACAAACCTACGAATAAGAGGTACAGTTTATTGCAGAAATTCGAATTCTCATTTAAGCTATGGTGGATGTGATGTTTATCTGAACTGACGATTTCTTTGTAATTGTTGAATGCTTGATTTTGAATTCCAAATACAGTGCATTCGTTTGTGTTTATCTAAGACGTCTTGCTGCAATTGCACTTTTTTTTGAATTTTTAGTTTTTACTACAATTCACGTACTCCTATTTATCACATGTACCTGTAATCTTCAGGGAACTGATGCTCCCTGACAGATTCGATCACATGTCAAGAAGCAGATTGTGTGATGCTATCACGCAGATACACATCTATTCTATCGTAAACATGCTTCTATTTAAGACAACGCACAATTTCAATAGACGATTCAGGTATCTTTTGTGCAACATTCATTCACCAGTAGACAAAAATTACAAGTTAAGAAACGAGTTTATAGTTCAAAATAACATTGAAGGAAAAAAAGGAGAATGACAATCTTTTCTTTTCCGTGTAAAATAAATTTCACAACAACTGAGCAAATTAAGTGTGTTGATGAATTGTGAATCCATTACCCGAAATCTAGTTACTTATCAATCTGACAATCAACAAATCATCGAAATTCGCTTCGAACAATTAGTAAAAACTATCACCAATTTACTGAAAACTGGTAATCAAATGAAACGGAATGATTCGAAACATCATTATTCCAGATGGATTGATGGAAATCGTAAAGTTCTCTGTCAATCTCACGTCTTTGAATCTATCACCCGTGAATACATCCAGTAATTCAAACTTATCTCCTGATATTGTATACATCTGTGATTTGAATTCATCCAGATTCGTGCTAAAGTCGATTGGTCCACCATCAACCTTTGTGTTGATGCAAGCGATTGCCCAACCAATTGGACAATTATCTAATTTTCGTATCCACAACTGTATGAAGAGAAGTGTATGAATAGATGAAAAACGTCTGTTAATATTCAGTACACTGATGAATGAAAAAGATGTTAAAGGCATGTCGTGACCTAGTTGAAGAAAGAGTAATGAAAAAACGTAGTTGGTGGCTACATAATTGCAGCTGCACCGGTAGTGATTGGATACATTAACAAACTAATGATCATGTCAGCCGACTAATTTATGAAATATTTTTAGTTAGTGCATATAAATGCTGTTGTTTCGTTCTACCATTTTAGTACGATATACTGTGTTCAAATATATGATGAATTATTGAAAGTCGCTTTTCGTCATTGGAACATTCTGTCAACGATTTTACGACAGAAAGAAGAGTATCTCAAGAATTATGTATAAGAATTCCAATCTAATGCATCAACTCACCTGGACATCGTTTCTTGTTTTCACGAATTCCGCCTGATGTCCACCTTTATCCTGATCTATCGCCAACAAATGTTTGTTACGTAACAGAGATGCACTGAATTCATCCACCTTGTCCATGTCAGATGACATCAGTAGTGGAGCAGCAAACATACACCACATTCCCATCTGAACTCGCTTTTGATCATTCGAAAGTCCGTTGTTTCCCAAGACTAACATATCGGGATCATTGTAATGTCCGGGACCAGCCACTTTCGGCAAAATATCATTGCGAAGTTTATATCTATTTATACCATCGATTATAGATTCCCAGTTGTTTTGCACGTTGAACGTCACTCGCCACAAATTACAATTATTTTGTAATCTTTCCCAGTCAGTCAAATTAAATTTTGAAAGCCAAGTGCTAACTACTGGATAAGTACACGAAATCACTATCGGCCTGCCAGTTGCATTGAGTAGTCTGGCAAATTTTTCCGAATCATCTGGTGCAGTATTCTCCGCAGGGTGACAGGCAAGCATCTTCACATAATCTACTCCCCAGTCAGCCACTGCTTTTGCATCCAATTCCAAATGATTTATACTTCCAGGATAACCAGAACATGTCATGGCCCCGTAACTAAGAGTTACACCGAGTTGAAGGTTTTTGGAGTGCAGATATTTTGCAATGTATTCAATACCCTGGAAACGAAATATATTCTCGAAGTTTAAATGTATACGAATTATGAAGGTAGAACACAAGGAAATTTAACAAATGTCAAAGCAAATGGAAACTAATCCATAATCAATCAGATCGGCTACATCACATTGATTTACACTAGGAAAGCTATATCCTTGATGATTAGTCTAGTGAGACTAGAAATGACGCTGACAAGTCATTCCTGAAGAAGAATTCTTAAGTAACCTCAACGGTCAGTGTTTGAACTGACTTATTTAGGATTAGCAGGATTTCATATTTTTAAAACAGAATGCAAAAATTGTGGACGTTTTATATCAAAAGTTATGAATCAACTCACGCTCGGAAATCTTGAAGGATCTGCCATAAGTCTATTTGTTTTCGGATCACGTTGTTTTGCTAACCAACAATCATCAAGTATCACATATTTATAACCCAAATCTCCCCAACCATCCGATACAAGTTTATCGGCTGTTCGTTTGATTGCATCCTCATTAAGACAGTTGTTTGGATACCTCTGACAATCCACCCGACACCTGAATGCATGCCACGTATTCCATCCCATTGGTGGTGTTCTAGCCAACCCATTGTCCAGACACATTACACAATTCAGAGTGAGAATGACTGCTCCCGAAATTATCGTTACCACTGTAAACATGTCAGCTAAACTGGAAAGATGATGAGTGATTTAGTTTTAATTGATCGAAGTGTAATTTCATCGAGGTGTATAATAACATCAAACATCGTTTCATCGAAACATAATCATCGAATTCATTTAATCAAAACAATGTCCATTGATTTGCCAGCTCTTTCAACACGCATCACATCATAGTCTCACTTCTCGTTCAAGTTGCGACACCTCAATTAAGCACACCTAAAAATGATTCGTTCGGACACGTATGAACTCTTCGTTTACTCGCAAATTCAGTATGTTGCACTCAGTGCGAATATAACCCAGAAAAATTCAGAACACCTGTGAAAGCGTTCAATTTGTAGTTGCAATGCACCATAACCACAAAATCCTCAAAGCTGAATACGAGATAACCCGGAATTAGACATCCATTATTTAACGCGGAGAAAAACCTCACGATGGAGAAAGCGTGAACAAGGAATTGAATGAATGGGAGTTGATCGGATGGCATGGCTTGGCCATGCAGGCGTGGTCCCTCTGAATGTTACCTTATATCTTCTATTCATATTAAATATATGGATTCTTCTCTAGCTCAACCTTGGTCTACATCATGTATTGGCAATTGATACGATACAGTGAGTTGATGTAGTCGATGATGTGACTTCCACGTAAGATCTTACAGATTAGGCAGATATATCATGACAAATCTACAATTTTAGGATCAGGTCTATTATTAGAGCAGTACTGATATCATAGAAGACCAAAATTCTACAAATTCAGTGGTGCCAAGAAAAATGCAAATTATCCAATACTTGCTAATTCAGAATAAACTAGTGAATGTGTAATAAAAATTCGGGCATTTTCAGATTTCAGTAGTCTGGAAAATCCTTCATACTGGAGGTCTTCCCAACTGTTGACCGCTTTATTCTACTAGATATACCACACTTAACTACCTATATTGATATACATGAAACCATTTACTTAGAATATTAATCTAAGTTATCATTGTAAACCACTTATCCCGAGATTAACAAAATCACTTGATCTTACAAGCAAGTCATTCGTGCATATCATTATAGGCAAACAGTGATTCCTTCACAAAAAGGCGATGGCTTGAATAATTGAATTCAGCAAATTATTGTGGGAACCGAGAAGAGAATGTTGAAAGAGAATATCACTTGACCTGAACGTGCTTTAAAATATATATCTCAAGCAATGTTCATGTCTGTCTCGATCGGACAAATATTCTTGCCAAATCAGATTGCATTCACGACGATTCACTCCAAATCATCTCGAATGACAAGACTGTGCAAAATGACAGACACAACTGAATCGCCTTCTCCTACTTAAAGAGACAGCATAGGATGTGATAGCTTTCGTCACCGACATCAAATTCCCAGTCGAATCAACTGTATGGCCACCATTATAACAAGCGAAACCCTGTCCACCAAAACACTTTGAAACATTCACATCTGAAGTATAAGGACTGAGTGTGAAACAAGCACAATCATTGAAATACACACACCAGAAAGATTCAGTGTTCTACAATGTATACCATCATTGAATGATATTTCCTATAAGAATATTCATGTCGAAACATGATTAACAGAAATAAAGCACACCTGGAATTGAAACATGATCAATGTAATATGTATTGGTCAATATATAATTGCTAATCAACACTTACATTTCATAAGAATTACCCAGTTGACTGAATTCGGAACTGATTCGTATTTATACTACAATGAATAAGGTCAGAGTATGAGAATGAAATAGAAATGACCAACGACACAAAAGCTTTGAAAACAAATATACAAGTCCATATGCACGTCGATTGTCCGTTTTCATATAACCTTATGAGGACAGAAACAGAATATGACGGGTCGTACCACTATTCTTCATAATGGTCATGTGTATGGGATTAATGTATTATGTAAATCGTGTTGTGTTTTGCAGTTGGAACAATAAGTCGAAATAAATGGTGTTACCTTAGTGTGTGTGTTTGAATGAGTGAATGTGTTTCTTGAGAAGAATTTGAAGATGACATTGATTTGCGTGTTCTACTCAATTCACTTGAATAGAGTTGCAGCTTTGTAAACTGAACACTGTCACGTTCAAACTTTGACGACATTCAGCACAATTTCTTTAACAGTTGTGATTCTTTGAGCATCATAGAAAGCCACCCAAAGTGGTCCGTTTTAGGCGGCACAAGATGAAAATTCATAGGCTTGATGGATTACTGTGATTGAGTTTAGCGGTTTTGAGACAATGTGGTTCAATCGTGAAACGTGCATTGTGGTTGTGAGAATCATCATCAGGATAACGAATTGTAAATTCTGTTCATACATTGACGATAAGACGGAATTACAGAGCGTTGTGCATGGTGATTTAAATTAAGTGAAACCTGAACATACTAAATGTTGTTGAGCAACATTTATGATGACGAATCATGTAGTCTCCTATCAAGTATGATGTTGGTAAACTTCCCTTGATTGAACGATTCACGGGGTAATTCGAGTAAGCTCTTAGGAAATCAGAAAAAACCAAAGACATTTCATCCAATCACCTTCTAGAAGAATATCACTGATTCAACTGACTTGATTAGTGTTAGCATTTCATATGTGAATATAAATGTTACGGTATGTTAGAGTGGGCCTGATGAGAATCTACTTGAAAACAATATTGTTCGACTGAATATGCTGTTATTAAAGCGGCCATTTATTTTACATACTTACTTGACACAAACGACACCGATCAGCAATGACCCTCATCTCCACTTCACCAATCCCAACTACATTCATCTCACTCCTTCACCATTCTGTGTACTCCAACATATCAATTACTAATAGTGAGTAGTTCATGTGTGGTGTGATGTGAATCGTTTTTCATCACATAGCTTGCTCATCGTGTCCTCACTATTACGAAAACCCATGAAATACAGTGCAATTACTATTGTAAGTGTATAAAACTGAATAAATGTGAGCATGTCATCTTATTCAGACTTGTTTGCATCAAGCTGTTACCTGATAAATGCTTACTGCGTTTCTTTACTTGACATATTCTGAGACGCTTGTAGAGTACGAAAACTATCAAAAAATTCGTTGATAAATCTAGTTTAGGTATATGAATTAACCTTGTTATGAAGCTCTTAGTCACATTTGTAGTCTTTTCTATGTTGTTCTAATTCACATTTCGAAGAAATATTGGGTTAAAAGTAGAGTTCCAAAGCCGGTAACAAGTGTTCAAGTAGATGTCTAAACAAAACTACCCAATTTTATAAACTCTAAGAATAATCAATCTTACATTCATCAAGATACTTCCACTTTTTCTATGGTTTTTCTAGTGTCATATTGTAAGGGAAGACAACAGGCAGTAATAAATCATATTTCTTGAGAGATCTTACAAAACGTTTACATGATACATATATATATATAACAGTCAGTAGGAAAGTGAAGATGCCAACGGTATTCGGAGTTTGAAAACGCTTAAACCAGTAACACCTTCTACTATGAATCGTACCAACTTGGTGAAATCAAAAGTCAGAAGTGAGGAGGTTCAACGATATATTTGATAGGCTATCAACATATCGAGAAATGACTGAACTAGATTGGCTAGCGATTGCAGGGAATGTTGAGCATGGCGTTCTCACTTGTGATGTGGTGCGGATACACGACTGAGCGTCTTCAGCTAGATGCGTCCAATTAATCTAATGTGGTCAGCGTCCCATTTCGAAGACTCACAATGTTATATATTTTAGGGATTTATTTACCGCTACATAGCATTTCCCTACAGGTGTGATTCTTATCCATTCTCTAGATTGTCGAGCACAGAGTCTTGGTGTAGCCAAAATCAGAACAAGTAAGCTATTAGACCTGATAAATTTCATCTGTTTCTAAAACGTAAATAACCACTGTTAGTTTACACATAAACAATATAGTCTGTTAAACAGGGGAAAGAAAGGACTAAATAACACACCGAACAGTAAGTAGAGGATAGGAAAACCAGTCAACGAAGTGAATAATGTTGTGATTGGTGAAAACACAAGGCATAGTCATACAAGATCAAAGAAAGTTAATCTGATTTAGTGCATTTCATATAACCACTGGAGGGTTCGTTTGTCGATCACAATTTTTACTTTCAATCATCGATCTGCATCTTCCTACGTGTTCTACGATCTGTGTTGTGATATGTATTCATACAATCACTGTTTTGTTAATGAGTAGTACTTACACATAATAGTTTTTGTTTTGACATGAATTGAATAGGAATTTTGAAACTTCATTTTCACATTCGCAACGCAGTTGAACAGGACCGTATCACACGAAACAAATATTTGCTGTCTTGCAGGACTTCAAATCACTGACATAATGTAAAGCATAACAATCGGAGAAGAAATACGGAAAAAACGAAAATCTAGTACAGTAATTTTTAGAAGAAGGCAAAGCGTTTCCATTCACAATGTTGGGTCTCACTGAAGCAGAAAACAAATCTGATCGGTTCTCCCTATACGAGGACCAGATGAATCTCAATCGAAGATACAATCAATATCGAGCTGCATAAACCACTATAAATGCCGGTCAACGTGTATACACACGAAGAATCATTCTGGAACATCTGAAGCAAAACAAAAACGTGAAATAGCACCCATGGCTTCAGAGAAGACTGTCTTCATGAATATTCGGCATCATGATGAAACAACAGCTGAAAGTCTGTAAAACAGACCTACAAGATTTTTAGGATATTATGTTGTGTTAGGCATAGGAGCTCCAAAACACCATTATCAGCATCCATAAGAATAGAAATATTCTCACAATCCTGCAAAATCGTTCGGACGTTTGTCAACGTGCAAATGATCTTAGTATACGCATTCAAAATAACGACAAAAATACAAACTGTGATAACAGAGATTTATGTGAAAATATGTCTTTGTTGATTGAGAAACGAGCTGGAAACATGAAATTAGGAGATATTTCACTTGAATTGATTGACAAATACAGATGAACTACTAAGCATATAGTAGTAGTACGAGACAAAATATCACAACACGGAATCGACTATTACAGATGCACGGTGGAAAGAAATAAAACGGTCAAGATCAGATCACATGTTTGCTTATATTGGATGTGGTGAAACATCAGTGTATTTGAATGTTTCATGCAAGCCACTGGATTACTCCAAAGTGTAGATATAGTCGACCGGGATTGTGTCAACTTGTCGATGGCAACTTGTGTTCTACTCATATGTTTCATGGGTGTACTTTGCGGCACTAAGAGTTGTGTCTGACGATTTCTATTAAGGAAAGATGATGGTTCGGAACTACATTTATCAATATTGTAAAAATCTATTATTATAGCGTCTATTTTGCATTGAAGTCGTTCCGCCGTACAAATCGGATAGTGAATAGTATCTCGTCTTTAATGACAGATAGAACAGCTTTAAATTGAAAGAACTTCAGATCGAGGGAATTTCGTGAGGATCATACCAAGGTTGAACACTACATATTTCGTCATCACAGTTGTTAGTGAATAAAATTTAGTATGTTCAGGTGTCACTTGAAATAGATCATTATACACAACGGTATATAACTCCGCTTCATCAATGATGTACGAACAGGCTTTTTAATTCGTTGTCGTACAAATATGCAACTCTATTCATGTAGATTGAGTAGAACACGCAAATCAATGTCATTCTCGAATTCTCCTCAAAATTATAATTTATTCCTTCATATTCACACTCACACCAAAATAACACCACTTATTTCGACTTATAGTCCTCACTGCAAGACACAACATGATTTACATAATCCATTAATCCCAAACACATGACCATTATGAAGGATAGTGGTACGACCCGTCATATTCTGTTTCTGTCCCCATAAGGTTATATGAAGACGGACAATCGACGTGCGTATGAACTTGTTTGTATGCGCAGATTGAAGAAATCTTTGAAGCGTGAGGTGGCATCAGTATTCATGTGAGATACATATGCACTTCCATGTATGTCTGATCGCCTTCTACAAAGTATTCATATTCATTCCTACTTCACGCTTGCCAACTTCTCATTTCCTTCACCTTTCTGTGTACTCCACTATAATACTTACTACTGCTGTGTAGTTCATGTGTGATGTGATGTGAATCGCTTTTCATCACATAGATTGCTCTTCGTCTACTCACCATTACGAGAACCAGTGAAAAACAGTAGACTTCCTATTGTAAGTGTAACATTTCAAGCACATGATTTTCTTGTCCAAGTGTTCTCTCAGTTTGTATTTGTTTGTGGAAAAGTGCATGATTCGTGTGCATGATTCTTGTTTGGGAATGATGAGTGAGTCCGTTTGCTAAATTGGGATAACATCGTTTGTTTATTAAATGATTCTTATTGCTACATCTTTTATGTCACCTTGAACGACAGAATTACTATATCAACCTGACGAATTAAGGTTTGCAAACGGCACTAGTTATGGTGTTACTAGTGATATAATGATTGTATTGGCAGATCGTTTGTTTGTGCTTCTGTGTTAGTGCTTGTCTGAGCTCTCTATTGTCAATCTTTGAATTGATTCTAATGTCGCAACTCGAGGATCAGTCAAATTACTTGACGTTGAGCAAAACAATATTTCTATATATATCATCAACATGTGGTATTGTTGTCGTGAAGAAATATGTTGTTTGACGGAAAACTCTAGATAGTCAGTTATTCCAGTCTCCAGATTTTGGTGAAATTTTTGGTCTTTCGCCAAATTCATAGATTTCCACAAAGCCTGGGGGAAAATTTACTGGGAATAATTGTATGAGACACGAAATTTACTCAAACAATTTGGTCAGTCTCTCAAAATAACTTGACGCTTTTTCAGAATGCTTCAGTACAGAGGACGTATCTAGGGAGTTTTGATGGCATTTTCATAAAATTTCACAAAAAATGATAAATGTTCACACGATATCAGGAGATTGGGATAGAAACAATGAACATTTGGAAGAATTTACATTGTGGTAGTTAACCATAAATTATTAACTATTAAAAGCGACATGAGTTGAGATCAGTCGTTGGAATTCAAAATTCCAGAATGGAGAGAAGTGATATAAATAAGAGAAGGGAGAGAAATGTAATAAACTGACATCAAAGTCACCATGATAAAGGAATATTCGCAACTGCTTCCTATCGAATGCGCTGGTCTGACCTGAGGCGTTTGATGTCTGTGTCTTCCGACGTTTCAAGACAAACGTAAATTGACCGTAGATCGATGATCCTGAAAGAATTCAGTCTCTTTTCTGAACTCTAACAATAAACCCTTATAATCTGCAACACAGAAATATTTGGCAGTAACACTGACGACGGCTTTTAATCGCAATGAACTGATACCTTTAGAGATGTGTACGTAGAATCAAACAAAGACCCTACACTCTGCTCTATCAGTGTAAATGCTTTGGTAGATAGGTGTTAATTTGTACAACGAGTTGCCGATGACAGGAAAAGATTTTCTGTCGAAGTTTGATCGGCCTAGAGAGAACACTCTTTTACATGAGCTTGACATCATATCATCTCAAATACGCAAATCTGTCTACGTTAAGATTTGTCAAAGCCGTTTTGTGGCTCGGGGTATGAATCCACCTAAATCGTATGACTATTGTCGTTGAAATATAAATTTCGTATATCCTCGTACATAATTATCGGCTCAACTCGCGTTAATGGATAACAGAATTAAATAAGTCAAATACGAGAATGGATGTTTGAATAGATATATTTAGTACACTCAATGATCTGGACCAGCAATCTGAGGGACGAAGCGAAGGAAGCGAAGAAAAGAGAGTGAATCGATGAGACGCGCAGTGGAGACGAAATGCGATCCAACGCCTTTTAATCAAGAGTAAATCGAAGTTTATAGTCATCCAAACATAAACTACCGACATGTGATGAGTGAGAAAAGATCTACTCATAAACACTCATAAAATCAGTTAGGGTTGATAAATGAATAATTCACAAGGCAGTAACGTGACTTAGGTGTAATGGATAAATTGGCATGTACAGAAGCTAGACTAAGTTATATGGAATTAACACAGTACGTGACACTACATGCTTCAATCAACGTGTTTAGCAAGCAGCGTTATTCAAATAGTAACGGTTTGTTCCTATCTTTGTTTTATTCTCATCACTATCACGTCTGCATGAACAAGTATGTTTGGTCAAGTGTGACAGCCCGCACACACATCCCTCTAACCAGATTGAATGCTAATTGCCAAAACCACTCAATGAATAGTTCACTTCCCTATATGTGTTTGAATCTTATCAATTGATTCGAAAAAGTGTAGCTTCGCTGCATCTTCTGTATACAGTCACAACACTAAGTTTTGACGGTTTTATTCACTGCACATGCAATCACTAAGATCTTGTTGTCTTGATCTGTTTCGTACTACTGTTATATGCATGCTAGTATATCTGATCATGTCAGTCGATTCTCTTTATTCAATACCTATTATCGTGTATTCAGCTAATTCTCAAATTGTGAGTGACATCATTTGGGAATAATATCTGTTGCAATTGTTGTCGTATATTCAATGCAGATTAGCAAATTTGAACGTGGACATCGAAAAACACATCAATGTTATGAAGAAGGATTGTTATTGTAAGCCTTTGTCAACATTTTAATAGTACCACTTATTTTGTCAGATCATTTTGCGAGCTCAAGAAAACCGTATTAAATTTTTACTATCTGTCAACCGTTATTCAGACACTTGATCCAGTGTTTGTAGGAACGTGTCATTTTGACTGAACGCAAGTTTGTTTCCTCAATCTCTATTTATTCTATTACCAGTAATAAACACCGACAATCATTCACTTGGATAGGCTCACGATTTTAATTGTCATTGATTATTTTTCTCTCTTATCAGTTCTAGTGTGTTCCGGACACCTAATTAATTATAGCGATAGACACATTATCAAAGTGACTGGTATCTTGGACGTTGAACATTCTCAAGTCGACTTGTCACAACGTTTGAAGAATGAGACTAAGAATATACACGCGGTTAGCAGGTTGATACGGTTTGGAGTTCAATTGCGGAAGAAACTTCAATGACATTAACGACTGTATTTCAGTAATCTCTTGGACGAACTTAGTCAGACTATAGGTATCGTTACCAAGGTTTGACTTGATAATTTCGAATAAATTGAGTAATACTAGTTAACTTACATAATTTAACAAAAGATTCGCCCAATGAATTTGAATCAAAAATATAGGAATAAACCATCGGAAAGAATGAAATCATGGTAAGCTATGATGTTGTAACATAATACAGTAGTATTCCTATCGATAGATGCTTATGATTCATCAGTGGTTTACTAGAGGACGACAATATTATTTCTGACAGATATCCATCAAACATTAGCCTGATCATAAAATCCTTAAAACTATGCCTAAATTCGACACTACATGCTTTTAAGGGGATAGTATACAAACAAACCAACTATGTGGCAGTGGGATCCTCCGTGTCGCCAATTGTAGCCAACCTCTTTATGGCATACATAGAATCGAATACTTTCGCAAGTGAAAATAACCCACGAATTCAGAGGTGATTATACCTGTGTTGTGATAAAAAGATTATGAAAGTAATGCAACATGGTGACTAGCAATAGAATGCAGAACGAGTGTATCATTCTAATCGAGACTCGTCAGTCGAGTGTGCCTGCATACTATAGTTTTGTCCACTGCAGGATTCAGTCAAAATCAAAGAACTAATGTGAAATGAACTGAGGTTGACAGAATCCACGAAACAAGAACATCCATCAATTTATTGGTGAGAATAAACCAATTTGTATGGATTTACTCGAAACATCATAAATCGAGATGGATTGATGGAAATCGTAAAGTTCTCTGTCGATTGCACGTCTTTGAATCTATCACTCGTGTATACATCCAGTAATTCAAACTTATCTTGTGATATTGTATTCATCTGTGATTTGAATTCATCCAGGTTCGCGCTAAAGTCGATTGGTCCTCCATCAACCTTTGTGTAGATGGAAGCGATTGTCTAAACCTTTGGACGATTATCTAACTTTCGTATCCACAACTATATGAAAAGTAATTTGTGAACAAATGAAAGTGTCTTGCTGACTTTCCTTACATCAGCAAATAACGATTTCATTTCATCCCGTGATATTTGCCGATAGTAAGAAGTAGAAAGAGACTAATACAGAACTGAATGGGTAATGTCATGCGATTTGGAATCTGCATAGTGTTTTGGATAGTGTCAGATGAACAGTCATTCATCAGTGGTTTACTAGACGACGACAATATTATTTCTGACAGATGTCCATCAAGCATTAGCCTGATCATAAAATCCTTAAAACTACGACTAAATTAGACACTATTTGCTTCTAACAGGACAGTATACAAACAAACCAACTGTGTGGCAGAGGGATCCTCCGTGTCGCCAATTGTAGCCAACCTCTTTATGGCATACATAGAATCGAATACTTTCGCAAGTGAAAATAACCCACGAATTCAGAGGTGATTATACCTGTGTTGTGATAAAAAGATTATGAAAGTAATGCAACATGGTGACTAGCAATAGAATGCAGAACGAGTGTATCATCCTCATCGAGACTCGTCAGTCGAGTGTATCTGCATACCACAGTTTTGTCCACTGCAGGATTAGAAATCACTGCCGTTCGCTTCAAATGCCATCGCGTTATTCACCTACATACTGAGTCCTGACAGACAATTACCTGTGCAATCGGGAGAAGTTTAAATTCACTTGTTCTTGTTAACTTGACTCTTCTCATTGTTATTTGGGATTGCAATTGATAGAAGAGTTTCAATTCTCTGTGCCCTTCAAGTTGTTTAGTCATGGGTCGAACTCCTGCGTTACAACCCTCAAGGTTGTATCAAATAACTCATGTCAAGGTAGTAAACCGGGTCGAAACAACTATCTTATCTGCTCGATATATTAAGTATGACCTAGTGAGCAGACAAATCAAGATCGTAACAAGTAAAATAAAGTACTAGTCTTTGGTCTACCAAAGTCACTTGAATATAGTGACATAATTATATTCACCAAAAATAGCTTACCTTAAGACGAAACAATTTGCCTTGTACACGAGAACGTTCTTCAACCAAATGACTGATACATTCTGATAAATTAATCAAGCTTTTATTGGGCTTCGACTTCATATTACTTTGATCCACTTGAATTCCATCAGTCGATTTTTCTACACTGCCATTTTGTTCTGTTAAACACGTTCTACCTGGAGTGAGCTGATATGTAGAATTTTTCATATTTTCAGGAAGTATAGATGAAGATAATTTTGAATTGGCATCTAAAGACGATACACCATGGCCAATATATTTATCATTTCTATTAGACGACTCTGTTTGAATGACAGCAGTTGGAGATATACCAACTTCAGGGCATAGAATATCTTCATTAAATGTATTTTCAATTTTTTTCACAGGACTAGAAAATGCCTCTAATCGTTTACAATATGTTTGATTGTTATCTACAATGTTCAAAAGATCCGATGATGAGAAACATCTAGATAAATTGCTTACAATATGTGAATTCTTCGTTATTGTCGTAGGATTGTATTTAGTGAGTGAATTTGGTGTTGCATTACTGCAGAGATTTGAGTTGGTTTTTTTATGACTGCTAGTTAGTAACAAGGATTCTCTTATTTTTGACTGTAATACAGTTAGGTTTTCATCTGCTTGACGAAGATTTTCTTTGTACATTTCTGACCAATATTTAAAACCTTCTGATGAAAGATGGTCTTTACGAGAGGATCGTTGAAGTTTCTCATGATTATTAACAAGTGCTTTCTCGTGTATCTTATTTTTGGATAATTTTATCTCAAGATATTCAGTAGGATCATCTGTAACTGGCAGATGATCATCGTTTCTAGTAGTAACAACTGGACATTGAAAGCGAGGTTCTGCAAGAGCACTGGTCGAGAGTTGATTATCGCTTTCGTGCTTTTCTACGAGTTCTTTGGAATTATTTGTATTCAGCTTGCCTACAGATAGTTTATCGAGAAGTAAAAGTGAATTTAAATGTAATGAAAATAGTAAATAAACATTAAATTAGTCGAATGCATTTGTATACTTGAATAAACATATCTTTAAGGTAAGATTATAAATGGCTTACATCTATCGTTTATTATCACCCGTTTGGACCAATATGAGATTACAGTTTGTAGACTTAGTCTAGAAACTGTAATCTCACCCAGAAATTAACTTGGCTTTCCCTCTCATTAACACGAACGCATACAAAGAACTGCTTTCAGGAAAGTGATGAACAGGAGTAAAATCCAATCTTGAAATCATGGGAGAGTAAAATGCACAAAAACTGGAATGTGGAAAAGTGAAAGGAAGAAAAAACTAACCACGTAAAACGTGTACAGGAAGAGTACCTGGTGTTGATGATACTCCCTGGATCCTAAAACTGAAGTATTTGAAACAAAATTTAAACTCGCAACTAAATGAATAAAAGGCAGTGTTTTTCACAACCTTACAGTTATCGTGGGATCACAATATACTCTCATGTTTGAGAGACTAAAATATGTGACGAGTGATAAGCGTATCTTACTATGTAGGCCACAAATCCATAAAGCACCCAGAGTAACGACTTCGCTTTATGACTAATATCCTTACGTCAAATAATGTAGTCATTCCAAGGACAGGCCTCTTAAACTTCACAATGTGTGACGAATGATATTTTAAAACATCTAGATAAGGGAAAGTTAAGTGAGAAGGTTAACTCGAGTTATGCAAGAACTTTGTGGGTAGTTATCGATGCTCTCAACCACCGGAAATCCGTGTATCGAGGTCAGCTAGGATACTTGCAGAGCCGATCATCCTAACATATTTCCGTTATGAGGATGGATAATGTTGACTATCCACAAGAAATGTCTTACTAATGCCACACCACAGTGCAATGCTTGTATGACTTCGTCCCTGGGTGATAAATTTCTTGATTGACTGACTGACTTGAAGTCTTAAAGAATCTCAACAGACTTATCTAATATAACAGAACCACAAAGAATCAACTTATTTATTTAAAGACATAAACATTGTTACAAGGAGGCACCAAATAGATATGCACCACATAATTTCTTCGATCTGTCTGAGGGCTGGGATACTGCCCGGCTGCTCAAACCGAAGAAGGTAGTTTTCTTTGAGGGCCACACCCCGAGTCCTTGACCTAAAAGTCTGACCCACGAGGCAGTGGAGCAAAGTCAGGAGATGCAGTCTCATGGTAGCTGGTGACCAACAACAGGTTCATACGCCATTTGTTCCTTCAGGATACTGGAGGCTATGTGCGCCATTGGTTTAGAGTGAGGGTTTTCCAACTCCCCTAGATGGATCCTCCATATCCACCAGTTCGCCTAAAGCGCCGAACATTCGCTTTTCGTCCTCTCAATTTCGTAGACAACACCCTCGCCGCGAGAAGGCAGTGAGTAGGACTTCCCTTGAAGCGGTTGCATGGACGTGGCCATGTGAGAGCTTTTGCAGAGGAAGAGCTGACTCTCCCCATTCCCGACTTCATAAGCTAGTGTTTCAACCAATGTGCATCATCGCCACAAAATTCGATCACTGTCAGTGTAACAACCACAATAAAGGATTACGTAATTATACATGTATGATAGTTAAGGACGAGAACACGAGCCGATCTGAGTTGACGGGAGGGTAAAAGTTTAACTCTCCTAATCAGTAGGACATAAATTACTTTATTCAGGAACGTAAATCCCAATAAAGGCAGGGAAGAATTGAGAAATAAAAATAAAGCGACAAGATTGTGAAGAAATAGAATAGAAAAGTAGTAAAATTAACACAGAAACGAACAGTAATATTCATTAGTAAATGATAGTCTAGTTGAAAAATATGACCAAGGTAGACGGAAGATAACCTCAAAATAACTTACACAATGATTTTTTCTCGAGGATATCAGACACATGCGTGCTTTAAAATTCAATCGCAGGTCTAGGGAATCACAAATTTTCATTGATTCTTCCAGTCGACGGTTAGTGAAGAAATAACTTATTTATCAGTTAATCGAGGCTACGTATATTTACAGTAGCGATTCACCAACACAAGAACAGTTTATTAGCCATATATAGACGGAAACCTTTAATAGCTTATGAATACAATATTGAAGTCAGTTGTTTGGAGGCAATTAGCAGCAAAATCACTTATACGCACGACCTGAGCCAATTAGGATTCATCAGATGTGCATCCTTTATTATGAGGAAACTGCTATCAGTAGAACTAGAATCCGTTACCCAGCTTTGAACCGTCTGAGATGTTACCAGTGAGCTACTCGAACAGTTGCTAATCTCCTGTAGAACCGGTATATTGATATTTGCTGAATAATTCCGTTTCGATTGAAATAACGTTATAACAAACGCAGTACAAAAAAACCGAACGGGAAAAGAACAACACTCACCTTCATGAGGATCAGAACGGGTTGGTGTATATCCTCTTGCTACCTCTTTGTTGTTTATGGATGATTTCGAATGCGGGCGCATTAAACCATTTGACACGACGCAACCAGTTTCCACAAATTTATCATGAGCGATTTTGCCAGAACTACTTGTTGTATCAATGGCATCTTGTTTCTTTTGACGGGCTTTAGCAACACGATCTCGAAAGTGTCTGTCTAATGGATGCTCCCATAAACTAATACCAGATGCACTGTCATAATAGAATATTTGGTTATTTTCATCCTACGGAGAAAAATAATTAAATATAAATGTTAATTTAGCATATGCGAATAAATGGTTATGAATTGTTTGGTTAAAGTAAATATCACTCCAATAGTGATGAACAGTACAAAAATCATTACTACTTAGTCCAAGTATCTGGATAATTTAACTAGAAAAACAATGGTTCATATTATTTTGACACGACAACATATTGGCATCGCAATAAAACTCAGAAATAATCAGTTTCGTAATCTTCTAGTTACCAAGGGTGGCTCACAGACCAAACTACTAAGCTTTTAATTAGGTTGTAGCTTCGAATTTTATTTCCTCTGCCTCGACTTAGTCAATCAAAAGGGATTACTACTTTCCACATACACACACACACTGACATAGAGCTTTGTTAAATGTAGACTAGGAAGCCTTCGTCGTCAGAGTTTGCCGGTTGTATGATATCGGCGAAACCTGATCAAGCTACGGAATTGTTTTACGATACTGTTAAGAGATCTAATCATATCTTCAATTTGCTTACATGCTTAATTAAGTGAATTACCGTTGCACTTGAAACAGATTTGTATATGAATAAAAAAGTGACCACTGCAAGAGTGGCAGTCCCCTGGGTTACATGTTTTGAATTGTGCTGTTCCAAGCAGTGCCTGAATTCGGTTAAACTAAATACATAAACTTGTGACACCTGAATATAACATGAAGCCAAATAACATGAGACTACATCTACTTACTGTCATTCTCCAATAAACAAAGCATAACTACTACAAAACATACCCAAATTAGGTCAAAAAAGCGTAGATTAACAACCAAATATTCCTGCCACTTATTTTACTTACATAGGCATAAGACTAACGTCAACAGAATATTGAGATTATAATATGAGTATCTAAAGAATATCTTATAATACTCAGATATTCTGGTTGGAAAAAATAGAATCCCAAGGATTTTCTAGCTCTTGATCTACAATGTAATTCCTACTGTGGATGTATATTATCTTGATATTTACAAAATTCAAAAAATCCCCTGTTAACGTTTTACACTTTTCAAGGCATGCAAATAGGATATAATGAAATAGGGAAATGAGGAGCGGGAACATTAAAGATAACTGATGCTATCAAGCAGTAAACTAGAAGTGGCAGTACTTCGTGAAAATATGGTTACCTTAAGAACTTGCCAGCCAGTCGGTAAATGTGCAGAAATCCCTTCCTTAGCGATATAAAGCAAGTCTTGCTCCTTTTCAACATCGATTCCCAAACTTTCAGCATACAACATCACTTCATCTTCCGTGGGTTCATCAAAGACACTCTCCTCCAACAAGACAGCCTTAAGCATTTCCAAAGTTGCGCACCTTTTCGAAATTCTTACTTCCGATCCATATAAAAATGGGCAACAATTCAGTCTTCAATAATAGATAGTGTAGATAATATTCACTTTTTGGTTCTGCTATTTGGTGACCCCAGGTAATTGGGCAGCCAACCAGACTCTCATCTTCAAATTTATTGTAAAGGTTGGAAGTCATGTAATGTACAATTATAAAGATCCAGTTTACCTAAAAATGTGTTGTCAGGTGTTAGTACGACGTACTCTGTAAAAAAACAGAATTCCAATATCACCGGAGCCATCTAGTAAAATCAATGAACTACGTATACACCGGTTATACGGCACGCTTTCAGGCCATCAGTAACTGTCAATGTACGCAGTGACCAGTTATCCGTAGAAGTCCTAGCAGATTTACAGCCGCTTTGTAGTTTTATTTCTCAAATTTGGCTTAAAACAATATTTCAGTGTGTTGGAACTACTGTAAATATTATACTTATGATAAAGTAGTCAAGTCATAATATATGGTAGAGCGAAACCAAAGAATGTTGTAGCGGTAAATAAATCCCCAAAATAAATAGCTCTGTAAGTCTTAAACATTGGACGCTGGTCACATTAATTTTAATGGACTCACCTAGCTGAAGGCGCTAGGTCATGCATCCGCAGCAGATCACGAGTGGGAACGCCATGCTCAACATCCTCTGCGATCACTAGTCAGATTTGATCAGTCGATTCACGGTACGTTGATAGCCTATCAAATATATCTACGAACTCACTGGCTTCTGTCTTTTGATTTCACTTGGTGAGTACAATTCATAATAGAATTTGTTACTGGTAAAAGCGCTGTCAAACTTTGAATGCCTGTAGCATATTCATTGCTGAGTCTGACGTGATCTGGTACGCCAAATCGCAAACGGTGAGTCTGTTCCTTTTTCTAGTTCTGTACATCACTGTTTTATTTTAACTTTGATATATTGTGATATTTTTTCGTGTTTCTGGATATATATATTTTTCACGCGTTCGTTCTCGTACTTGATATTTAACCATGACGGAATAGGCACCCAAGTTACTTAGGCTAAAGAATATGTTCACACCTTCGTCTCAACTAATGCTCTTCTGGCCAGATAACATCTTCAACGTGAAATAAATTTATCTTGTGGTATTTGTAAGTAACGCTCATTATGAACAGAAACGTGATTATTGTGCATCTATTTGAAAGGACTTAGGAAGAGTCTTTTTATCAAGTCTGTAACATGGGCGTTAGAGATAAAATAGACCGGTTGTGAGAAAAAACTACCCCTTATCTTGGTGTTCAGTGGCTGATATATATGTCTTTGAGCAAAATTTCTAGGTTGAAACGTTTTCACTGTAAAAAGATTGAGTTTGGCAGTATGGCAAATTAGACTGTTAAAATCTCTGATACTTACAAGCTTGTGTAACATTAAAAACTAATCTTCTGATAGCATAACGACCTTATTAGCTAACTAGTAGTTATAAGCAGGTGGAGATATCCAAGGTTCGCCTGAAGTTTTTTCTTCGGCTTGACTTCGAAAGACTTCTCATCTTCCCTTGCACTTAGACTGGATCTGTTCCTTCCAGTTTTATGACTAATTATGAAGTTGATACTCTAGTGTTTTGCGTTTCATAAAAATAAGCAAGAATATTTCCTTGTAGTTTTGATCTGTAAGCAAAAACGCTTAATCTACATTGATCTCGTCTTTTGGGCCAAGCCATCCGTATAACTAATTAAGGACGTATTATTATTTAACATTAGATGCTCTTATTGACTAAACGACACGCGAATATGATTTGTCCTGAAATGGTTGTTGTTTGCCGATCATTCTTGTAAAAAGACTGATTTCATTGTGCACCATATTAAATATTGGATCTCAGAATGTCTGTCATAATCCAAGTTGCCGAACGCCAACAACAACTTACTGTATTGCGCAACGCGAAATATCTACCAGTTTAACTCGATATATCATTATTCCAGATGGATAGATAAGAATCATGAACCACCGTGATAAGTCAACGTCTCTAACCCGAACACTACTCAATAATCTATTATTTTGGATTAGTGTCCAGATGTCTTATATCACTGTGACTCAAATTCATTGAGGCTGGTGTGAATTTAAATGCGTTCATCACCTTCCTTTGTGTAGAAAAATGCAAAGAGACCTAATTGAATGTCCGTAGCACGTATGTCTGACATCCAGTTGTTTCAACAAGCCAATTTACTTTTGTTTGTTTGAACACATCATTATATCCATTTAAAACACAACCCATATAGACGTTTTTATGAAGCGTTTACAATCTTTCGCTGTCTGCTTACAAAAAGTATAATCAACAACATCGGAAAAGATGTACGTTTTTCAGATGTCAATTTTCGAACTGTTTAGTGAATATCACTCAAAATTTGCAGTTAGTACCGGTCAGCAAATAAGAGAACGAAACGTGTTGAAAAAAATTTGTTCTGATAATTTTATATTGTATCAAAAGCATAATAATGGATGAAGCTAATAGTGAAGATTGCTCAAACTAACAGACCATTATCTAAGTTTCGTATTCACAACTGTATTAAAAGAAACTTCGACGTAAACACAATTGACATACCCAAACATACTATCCCGGTCAAAAACAATAACTTCGTCTCATTTTATCATCCTAACAATCAGGAAAGAATAAAAAATTTAAACTTTAGTTAATCGAAAATAATGAAAGACGGATTTATAATTGAACGGTCGTTTTATTCCAAAAGTTTATTAAGTTTCACAAATGAAGACGAATTGCAACACAATTAACTGATTTATCAAAAGTTATTTTGAATACGTCACAAGTAGCAAGTGCTGTAATTTACTTGGACACTCCTCCTCCAAGACATTAAATCAAAACAAATAGGAAAGTCTCATGCTGATGATGACGGTTTCCTTGAGTTTCCGTAGATATGTCTGTTCAAAGAAAAGAAGAAAATACTTCAAATATTTAGAAACCAATCTACATAACAGTGCAAGTAACTCCCATATAGATCATTTTGAGATCTGACGAATTCTGCCTGATGTCCACCTTTATCTTGATTTCTGGCCAATAAACGTGCATTACGTAACAGAGATACACTGAAATTATGTAATATGACCCTGTCAGCTGGAATCAGTAGTGGAGCAGCGAACATGCACCACATACCCATTTGCACTCGTTTATGATCGTCAAAAGAAATGAAAAATAATATTTTCTGATGCACACAGTTATATGATAAAAATTAGTCAAGTTAACCTCCGTGTGAATACTTCAAGTATACGACGCAAAATATTTTGTATAATGCATTTAAAAATAGATGTCTACGAACCTGACATACTAGTCACTACCTAGAATAGAGTCGTGATCATATAAATCAGTAATACGTATCACATGAAACGCTAAAGAATTGACTGCCCATCTGATCATTATCTTCATATCAACATTTAGTTATCAAACAACGGTGTAAAGCAGTCAGCATAACACATATTGGCATTTTCTATCTAAATCAAACATCTCAGTTTCTGTTTCAACCGGAATGCATTGTATGTACCTCCAAATGAAAACATCGGATATGCGTATTTAAAACTCTAGCGTCAATATGTTGATTAGTTGCAATGTGTGTTATGGATATCCACATACTCTAGATGAAAATTCATATAAGTGAAAATATAAATAGAGACTGGTGTACTTACTTACTTACGCCTGTTACTCCTAATGGAGCATAGGCCGCCGACCAGCATTCTCCACCCCACTTTGTCCTGGGTCTTCTTTTCTAGTTCCATCCAATTTTTGTCCATTTCTCTCATGTCCATCTCCATTTCCCGGCGTATTGTGTTCTTTGGTCTTCCTCTTCTCCTTTGACCTTCAGGATCCCATGTGAGGGCTTGTCTTGCGACGCAGTTGGGTGCTTTCCTCAATGTGTGTTCTATCCACTTCCAACGCTTCTTCCTGATTTCTTCCTCCGCTGGGATCTGGTTTGTTATTTCCCACAGTTAGTTGTTGCTAATAGTGTCCGGCCAATAGATCTGAGGTATTTTGCGTAAACAACTGTTAATAAACACCTGTATTTTCTGCATGATGGCTTTTGTAGTTCTCCAGGTTTCTGCCCCATACAGTAGAACTGTCTCGACATTTGTATTGAAAATCCTGACCTTGGTGTTGGTTGACAGTTGCTTTGAGTTCCAGATGTTCCTCAGTTGTAAATATGCTGCTCTTGCTTTGCCAATCCGCGCATTCACATCTGCATCATATCCACCGTGTTCATCAATGATGCTGCCCAAATACGTAAAGGTATTTACATCTTCCAAATCTTCCCCGTCAATTGTGATTGGATTGGTGCATTCTGTGTTGTATTGGAGAATCCTGCTTTTCCCTTTGTGTATATTGAGACCTATTGCTGCTGAGGCTGCTGCCACACTGTTCGTCTTCTCCTGCATCTGTTGTTGCGTTTGATATAGAAGGGCCAGATCGTCTGTGAAGTCTAGATCATCCAACTGCATCTTAGATGTCAATTGTATCTCGAGCTTCCCTTCAGACGTTGACGTCTTCATGATCCAGTCGATCACCAGGAGAAAGAGAAAGGGTGAGAGTAAGCAGCCTTGCCTGACACCGCTCTTCACTTCGAACGACTTTGTCAACTGTCCTCCATGCACAATTTTGCAGTTTGATCCATCATATGAGTTCTGTATGTTATTGACTATCTTCTGAGGCACGCCGTAGTGTCGAAGAAGTTTCCATAGTGTTGTTCTGTCCACGCTATCAAATGCCTTTTCGTAGTCAATGAAGTTGGTGTAGATTGATGAAATTCATTCAATTGATTGTTCCACAATGATCCGTAGAGTTGCGATTTGGTCTGTACACGATCTATCCTTACGGAATCCTGCCTGTTGGTCACGAAGTTGGGCGTCTACGCAGTCCTTCATCCTGTTTAACAATACCCTGTTGAAGACTTTTCCCGGTATTGAGAGAAGAGTGATGCCTCTGTAGTTATCACACTTGCTGAGATCGCCTTTCTTCGGTAGTTTGATCAGAAGTCCTTCTTTCCAGTCTGTTGGTACTTGTTCCTCATCCCAAATCTTATTCAAGAGAATGTGGAGTATCCTTGCAGTTGCCGCTACGTCTGCTTTTAGTGCCTCTGCTGGGATGTTGTCCGGTCCTGCTGCTTTGCCACTCTTGATTTGTCTGATGGCCATGCTGATTTCTTCAATTGTTGGTGGGCCAACATAGATTGGGAGGTCCGTGGGTGCTGCTTCGATGTTGGGTGGGTTCAGTGGAGCTGGTCGATTCAAGAGTTCTTTGAAGTGTTCTACCCACCTGTTTTGTTGCTCTTCAATGTTGTTGAATACCTTGCCTTCCTTGCTTTTCACTGGTCGATCTGGTTTGTGGCGATTTCCAGAGAGTTTCCTTGTCGTGTCATACAATTGTCTCATGTTTCCTTCTCTTGCAGCCTTTTCCGCCGTCGTTGCTAAATCTTCCACATATTTACGTTTGTCGGTTCTGATGCTCCTCTTCACTTGTTTGTTTATTTCCGTGTATTCAGCTTGTGCCTTGGCTTTTTCTGCTCTTGTTCGGCTGGTATTGATCGCTGCCTTCTTGTTCCTCCTTTCTAGAATCTTATCCAGTGTACCAACAGTGATCCATTCCTTGTGGTGGTGCTTCTTGTGACCCAGGACCTCATGACATGTTGAAGTGATTGCCTCTTTGATCCCCTTACAGTTGCTATCCACAGTAGTTCCTTCTCCATTGAGTAGATCATGAAAGGCCTGGAACTTGTTACTGAGGACTATCTTGAATTTGTTGAGTTTGTTAGTATCCAGGAGAAAGGCCGTATTGAACTTTTGTGATACTGTCCGCCCCGTTGTCCAGTGCTTCTTGAGTTTCAATTTCATCTTGGCGACCAGTAAGTGATGATCTGATGCTATATCAGCTCCTCTCTTGGTTCTCACGTCCTCTATAGTCCTCCTGAACGTTTTGTTGATGCAAATATGGTCGATTTGGTTTTGTGTAGAGTGATCCGGTGAAGTCCATGTGGTTTTGTGTATGCGTTTATGTGGGAATATGGTGCCGCCTATGACCAGCTTATTGAAGGCATATAGATTTGCAAATCTCTCACCATTTTCGTTTCTTTCTCCCAGTCCGTGTCGTCCCATGATGTCTTCATATCCAGTGTTGTTCGTTCCAACCTTGGCGTTGAAATCTCCCATCAGAATGGTCAGGTCCTTTGTTGGGCACTTCTCGACTATTGACTGCAGCCTATCGTAGAATTGATCTTTAGCGTCTTCATTGTAGTCGTTGGTAGGCGCATAGCATTGGATGATGTTCATTGAAATGCCCTCTTTCTTTGTTTTATACGAGGCTTTGATGATCCTTGGTCCATGAGATTCCCATCCTATGAGCGCATTTTGCGCTTGTTTGGACAGCATCAATGCAATTCCTTGTGTATGTTGTGCATTTTCTTCTTCATGGCCGGAGTATAACAGGAGCTCTCCTGTAGTTAGTCGTTGTTGTCCAACTTCTGTCCAACGTGTTTCACTGATCCCAAGTAACTCTAGGTTGTATCTTCTCCTTTCTGCAGCAATTTGAAAGGCTCTCCCGGTGTCCCACATTGTACAAACATTCCATGTACCTAAATAAATGGTCGCTCTGGTTGTCAGAAGGGGCATCGGCCTCGTAACTTCCGAAGGGATTCGGCTTTCATCATGAGGCGTCATAATTCTTCTAAATGAAGACCTTCTGACTCCCAGGGGAGAGTATAAAAGGTTTAAATAATTTTTTCTGGTTAGCGTTTTTTTAGCGAGTTAGTTTTCTACGGGATGAGGACGCTAATCCCATGCCCAACATTACACTTTTATCCGGGCTTGGGGCTGGCAGTAGCCCCCGGAGGGACTCCAGGCGGAGTTGTGACTGGTGTACACATCGATAATTTTAAAAGAGCTTTAAGGATACGTTTCCATTTAAAAAATCATATGCAAAACATATTCCTGCTATCTATGAAATCTCCAGTAACTGAATGCACGAAATCAGTCGTTTTCGAAACATGCTGATCTTAGCATTTACATCAGATATAATCTCTATTACAAGTCTACCTCCAGTCCACCGTTCCGTAAAAGCTGATTCATATATGAAGTGCACGACTTTTATGATGTCAAAACGGAACTTTAAAACAGGGCAAGTTACTAGCAAAACGATAAGTACCAACCTTCATAAGGAACTCTTTCAAGATTCATGAACATCTCAATCATGTCTAAATCACGTGTTTTGGCTGACTAACAGTCATCAACAAGACATATGGATAACCCGAATCTCTTCAAACAATGGATACATATATGTCGGCTGTACGTTTGATGAATCTCTCTCACTGATAAAATCTTCTGAATGGTCCTGACAATCATTTTGACTTCGATGTTGTTGCCATGTCATCCAAGTCGCTGGTTGAAATCTGGCTATTCTATTATCCAGACTGGACACACAACTGAGAGTGTGAATAAAAAAATACAAAACCAAAACCTTCGAATGTGAATTTCGAACACAATAGGTTTGTAAACATAAGTAACTTTGAGTATTTCGGCGTTTTAACTACTCTCGATTTGACGGCTGGTGTTGAACTACTTAGGAGGTAACTTGTGAATATAAGCAGATATTCATTTCTTATTAGAGAAGTCTTAGAATTTGTATCAAAAATTTATGATAGGCCACATGGGTAAAAATAAACTGATCGATAGTCAAATTACACATTTCAAAGAAGCAAAACAGTACGCTGTAGAGCGATCAGTTTTATGAATAATGAAAACTAATACTTGCCAAAGGGAGGGTACATGTAGAGATACACTGTTGTCGGAAACAGATCTTACTCGCTATCCGGTAGACTGAACGACAGTTGAATCAAAATAAACATACTACTTTTATAGAGTCAACTGATGTTTGATATTAATTAACTGATAAATAAAAACAGCATAACTGAGAGAAATGCTGAAACCTATTTCATGCAAATTACGTTGCTGGATGTTTTACTTGATGGAATTCACTGTGAGCTAGTAATAAACAGATTGTTATTGTGAATACATGCCAGACTGAAATAAAATGAACGTCATACAGGACAAAACATCAGACATCACTACGAGATTAAACAAGCGTTTTGGAATAGGGATAGAACATAAATCAACGAAATCACTTCAAGCAATCCTCCGCAATCCAAAGGACGAAATGACAAAAAAGGAAAAGCCCGAACATCATCTACAAACTAAATTGTTTCGGACTGTGAAAAACACCACATCGGACTAAAAGGACCCCCCTGCCTGCATAAATATCAATTGGCGGTCAAACGCTATGACATACTCTCGATTATATTAACGCATGTGGACAACTGTGAGCACACATTTAACTGGAAAAATGTTGAGAACTTGGGTATATAGAATTATAAAACACCAGAGAATTTTCAGAAGCTTGACATTCAGATCAATCAGAAGTCAACAAGGACATTGGAATCCACCCAATTTATTAGCCGATCAAAACAGATATGAACAAATAGAGGACCAAGAAACAAATCAACGAGATACACAATCAAAATAAAGAGGTTAACAATGACAAGATTAAAGTCAGTAATGACCAATCAACATCGAGGTCGACAGGACAAGCTGTGAGCCATATGTGGAAAAATTTGAACGCTTTACCATTACCTAAAGTTTGTGCTAATGAAAGATCCACGGCCAAATTGTCCAACTCAAGGAACAAAACTTTGCTAAAATCACCCGCCTGAGCTACAAATTTTCTTTCTTTCGATACGTCTCACACTTCTGAGACATTTTACCGACAAACTAATCACGTTCAAGATGTAATTCATCGATATACGTTTAAGGAAATTTGTTTAAAAGTGAAACAAAGATCTATATTTCACACTTGAAATCACTTATCTACCTGCTCAATAAACAAAAATATGGCAAAAATTGTTTGATGTGAACTTTAATCTCAATCAAATAAAGCATGGGTGTGTAAAGCACAGAAGGTGATTATGTAATAATGATTCAGCAATTTTATTACAGAACTATTAGACACCTATTAGGCTGTCAAATATTTAAGGGTTGACGTTGAAAATATTTGTGCTACTCATGAATTCTCTACATACTGACAACATAGATTTCATACAGTTTATAACATTTACAAGAACACATGAATGTTTTAAGAGTTATCAAGCTACCATGAATTCATCTGTACAGATCAAAAGCGTCCAGATTGATAAATTCGTGATCGGAAAGTATGATGTGTATACAAAGCGGTCTTTAATGTTCGGACTTAAAACCATGTGATGACAGATTATGAAAATATACATGTGAAATGCATGCATCGGTTAGGTTGTTTAGTGACTCAGTTTTGACAAACATTTCACAGACATAGACTACTTAGACAGATGCTTAGTTGATGTTCACCTAAAACTGATCTTCACGAATATCGTCAAGTATTGACTTATCATTCTTATTATACTATAACAGATATAGATGTACAATTCGAAAACCGTTTATCCCGTCATCTGACAAACGCTTTTACGAGTTAACTGAGTTCTGAACTCGACTTACTATCCCATCTCTATGCGTTTAACTGAAATATTCCAATAATGACTAAATAAAACAATGATACCTTTACATGTTAATGATAACTATGATGATGTACTTACATACGTTCTTCGTGGAATCAAGGTAAACCCTTGAACAGTGCCTATGTTACTCAAAAGTATATGTAGTGAAACTATCGCCCTTCTGTTTAACTTAACTAACGACTTACACCAGCTAAAGTGTTTTGTATGAGTGAAATGACACTTCTGTGACGTAGAAAGCAATAACAACCCACGAACCTACATACTTCATTCAAGTAGCTTCAACATTCACTACATTTATTTACTGACTGAGCAAACAATGTTGATCACCACTGATAATTGTTGAAAACAAGATGAAGTCAGTTTTGTTTGTGCCAATACAGTAATTTCTAAATACAATCAGAATTTCTTGTCAAGATGGTCTCGAAGAAACATTCGAGTTAATGAAAGTTTTTTCACGTCCGATCATTTCACAACCGATATATAAATAAGCGGTTACGAATACCGACTATGACTAACACTAAGAATAGTCCAAATCAACACACATGATTTAATCTCTGTTTAAAATAAGGTGACGCTACATGGATTCTTTTCACAACACAAATTTATGTTGAACAACTCTTCAAATTTGTGCTACAAAGTCATGTGTTCTCAATGTAACTAACCATACAACTCAATATATATTCACTCTATGTACCTAAAACAGTGGACAGAATACACTACGGTATAATATTGACTGAAATCCAGTCACTTAGTATTCCTTAACATCTTAAAGGAGAGATCGACATGGAGCAGTACCTCACGTCTGAATAAACTTAAAAACAAAAAAGAAGTCATGAACAAAATAACACTTGATGAGATGAGCAAGAATACGTTTATCAATAGTGGTCTCATTGAATTCACTACTCATCGAATATAACATCAGGTTTTCGTTCATATACTACTGGCTCATTATCATTTTCATTCATGTAAGATCGATCAATAAATCCGTGCGTCACTGACTACTTCCAATAATTTCAGGGATTACTTCACAACATTACTAAAATATCGATAGTATTTTGCATCGTAGCAAGTGCTTCAACCGAAATAAAATCACATCACACTAATGGGATAAGTGACCGAATGGATTGACTTCTAAAACACCATGTATTAAAATAGTTATCTCAATTAAGAACTGTTCAGTTTATATGATATTGAAGCAATGAAGTGGATTTCTTAAGGCGATAACAATGTCTGAAACGGTCCATCAATTTCTTCAGAAACAGTCTCTAGTTGAACACGTTTAACTCGATACATCATTATCCCATTCGGATTGATGGAAATCATAAACTTCTCTCTTCGTTGAATCACTTTCAATTTATCACCATTGAACACATCCAATAATTCAAACTGATCTCCAGATATCCTATACGATCGTGATTTGAATTCACCAAGACTTGTGTAAAAGTGAATTGGTCCACCACCATCAGTTGTGTAAAGAAAAGCGATTGCCCAACCAATTGGATCTCCATCTAATTGTCTCATCCACATCTATATGGGAGAAGCATTCAAACAAACGGAAAGGTTTTGTTCACGTAATGTATTTAAGAAACGTACCACCACTTCACCTCATAACATTTGAGGAGGACATGAAATGAAACGCAAGACAATGCACTAGAATGATAAGAACTGTGTCATTTAGAAAAGTGTATAATAGCTTGAAGCAATTGCTCACTTTCAAATTTGATACGCAGTCGTTAATGGCATATCAACATGGATTTCGATCATTTGTTATCGAGAGTCAACTCCTTGGAAACTGCATCCACTACTTTACGAAGTGGTTGGAAGTCACATCACTTTGTCTATTGTCTTACTGTGAATTAAAACCCGTTGATCTAGTTGTGACATGACTGCTCGTCTGTTTAAGTAGAAATCACAATCAAGTGATTTCGATTTCGTCAAGTTATGATTGGTTAGAACAAAGTCATCCTGTGTTATGCAGTGATGAAGTCTCTAAACCCACATGTATCGGTTGTTTGGATCTTCACATTGATGTTTAAGATTACATTTGATCAGTCTGTTTTGCTATATGTTTATTCTGCGTGAATTACCTGCATTCAAATTTTGCCAGTCAATATGAGACTCCAACCCATTACCACTCGTTATACATGTCCTCTAAGTCCTCAGTACCAAACGAAAGATTTGAATATCCATATATATATATATATATATATATATATATATATATATATATATTTATATATGAGATACTATAAAAATCATCCGACTGCACAAGCCAGTGGCTATCTGGACTCAGTAACGTAACGAAAGACGGGAAAACGTCTGAAGTACTGTGTTCCAATTTAATTGACAAACATCAAACTTTGATACAGGGACATCCGGCTGACGAGTCCCAAATATATCAAGACGCGCGTTCTGGATTCCACTTTTACGCATGATCCATCTCTGTTTCAGATAAATACTCTAACAGCCACATTTTTAAAAGCTTGTTTAAATCTCTGGAGGATTGTCACTCCAAAGAAGATCACAGTCTTATTTTACTGATATGTCCGAACAAGCACGAAAACGTATTCCACAATTTCACACTGATACACCACATTGTTGAAATTTATTAGTACAATAGTATGATAAACTCACTTGTACATCATTTCGTGATCTGATGAATTCCGCCTGATGTCCACCTTTATCCTGATCTATAGCCAATAAACGTGCATTACGTAACAGAGATACACTGAAATTATCTAACTTTTCCATGTCAGCTGAGATCAATAGTGGAGCAGCAAACATACACCACATACCCATTTGAACTCGTTTCTGATCATCTGAAAGACCGAAGTTTCCCATCAACAACATATCAGGATCATTCCAATGTCCTGGACCAGCCAACTTCGGTAACACATCATTTTGGAGTTTATATGCGTTTATAATACTGATAACCGATGACCAACTATCTTGAACGTCGCCCAGCATACGCCACAAGTTACAATTGTTCTTCAGTTTCTTCCAGTCAATCAAACTAGTATTTTTCATCCAAGGAATGTAAGCAGGATAACTGCATGAGAACACTATTGGTCTGCCAGTTGCATTCAATAATCTGGAAAACTTTCCATAGCCCTCTGGCATACTTTCTTGCGGACTGTTACATCCATCCATCTTCACATAATCTGCTTCCCACTTAGCCACACTATCGGCATCCACCTCCAAATAATTCATACTTCCTGGATAACCTTCACATGTTTGAGTTCCATAATCGAGATATATGCCAAATAGTAGATGTTTAGAATGTAAGTATTGTCCAACACTTTTAATGCCCTACAAACGAAACATATCATACAGATTATCAAATTGTGAACCAATCCAAATGGAAATGGTAACCAAACTACGACATTCAAACGAAAAAACACGAATTATGCACCACATACGAAAGATAATAAATAACAACTCACATTGGGAAATCGTTTATAATCTGCAACTATTTCATTTGTCTTCGAATCCCGTTTCCATTCTGGCCAACAATCATCTATTATTACATAACGATAACCTAAATCTCTCCAACCATCTAATACTAGTCTGTTAGCAGTACGTTTAATCAACTTTTCACTAATACAATCATCTGGGTAGTTGTGACAATCAATTTGACATCGAAATCGTTGCCATGTCATCCAACCCATTGGTGGTAGTGTTGCCATTCCATTATCCAAACACAATACACATGAGGCAGTGAGAATGAACACTTCCAAAACTATCGTTAAAATGTGATACCTATAAACGAACAATAAAGGCTACATGATGACACAGAAAGAAACAATTAGTCAATTGAAGTGCTTACACATATGAAGTGTATGTAGGCATAACTTATTACACAATAAATGGTGTGTATTTTCATCTATCAACTTTTACTGAAGTAAGTATCATTATACATAAGCGAATAAACAACTAAGTAAATATCTATGTTACAATATGTGAACTATTGTAACGTGTATCAAGTACCGTTGACTAATTCTAGTGGTAACGTGGAGAATACAAATATCTGATCAATCCACATATTCAGCGGATGCAATTTAGGAATCACAGATTTTAATCAACCACAGTTAATATCTCAGTTAATCGAAGACGTCGACCATTTCAACCGAAATTATTGTGTTCCATATTTGAGTGAAATAGATGATTTAAAACATCGCTTATATATTGAAAATTCAAATACTAGAAAGAAAAGTGTAAACATGTCAAGACCATGTCGACACACACACAGTTCATCTAACTGTGATCTTTATATTGTCAAAATAATGAACAAATATTCAGAGAGCCATCATTCTCAGACGGCACGTCTTCCAACTGACTATAAGACAGTGTAAAATTATGAGTTGAGGGAGGTGGTAGGAGGAATGATGATTTATGGGATGGTCTCAGGATTGGATAAACAGTGGTTGGTCAAATGACATTAGTAAAATCCCATATAAACTCGTGATTTTGTGCCAACTTAACGAGTAAATAAACGGTACATAATAATGATGTCAATATTGTAAAGTTAAAATCACTTATTATGACGCTGTTTAATTGACGTAGTTAGTGACCTTTTATACGATAGGCATGGACAATAAGCTTTATAGTTTATGTTTTGTACGGACAACCAGCAATCCATGGTCTTATAAGTACTACATGGTGTTTTATTTGTCAGCATGAAAATGTTAAATAGTCGATTATTAACATATCGATTGATATTTCTTCGATTAACTTAACGCCACATTGAACTCTCCAAATGATTCCTAAGTATATTTCTCAATTATCGTGTTCAATGTAAAACCAAAAGTGAAACCATTGAATGAGAGATAAGTTAAAATAAACAAGCAGGAATTTCATTCTCTGTCAACAAGGACTTTGAATGTTTATCGTAAGTGAGAATCAGTTGTTGGACACTCATTTTATTGAATTCATAACAACAAATTACCTTCTAAAAGAAATCGCATTGAATTTCCATGATTGATACTCTTTGATATGATGATTACAAACAAACGATTCCCTCAAATGCTCAGGTACGGCAGAGAAGTAGGGAGAGTACACTCTCTCTCTTCAAATGCCCTCACATAGCCACGAGTATATAGCCTCTCCCACGGAAGTCCTAATCACTGCATTCTCGCACCACGGAGTATTGTTTACCGAATTGAGAGGACAGAAAACGAGTAAATAACTGTCGAATGATGACAACATCACTGAACCTACATCATCTACTACACCGTGAACACACATAAAACACATAAAATCCTATACTTTTTGAACATTCATAAACATCTCAGTCTGTAATCAATGAGAATAATCATACAAAATTATAGACTCATTACAATCTGAACACGTTTTTGATAATTCAACACACACAATGCAACTGTAAAATGGACTTTAGTAGACACCTTCAAAACAAATATTCTTATTCAAATACAATTTAATGTTATGCATTTGCAATGTAAAAGTCAAACATAATTCACATTTACAACACTTACATTCTACTTGAATTATCCAGTTAGCTAAACTATGAACACACACTTATATATGTATATATATCTGATTTATTCCGTATGACATGGTAATTGGTTCAATCAGTCATATCAAACTATTCGTTAATTTGCCAATTGAACTAGTTATCTAGCGGATTAGTTACATGAAATAGAATGAAAACAATTTTCATTCTATTGATCATAGATCATGAATCAATAATGTGATTTGGGTGACTGAACTAATTCTATTCTAATATGAACAAATAAAGCGAATCATTCAGTTTTATTCATAATTATGAAGAATGAATTCAGATTGATTGATTGTTTAATAATTTTATATGATGACAAATGATGAAATGGTATACAATAAAAATAGGCAACTTAAAAGCAATACAGGCAAGATTTATTTATTATTATTTATTTGAACAAATAAATACTGGCACAATGGAGCCCCAGATACATATGCTCTACATAAATCTCATTTGATTTGTATGAAGGTTGTGATACTGCTTGGCTGCACAAACCGAAGAAGGTGGTTTACATAGGGGGTCAAACTCGGAGCCTTCGACCTAAAGGTCTGATTTACAAGGCAGTGGAGTATGGTAAGGAGATGCAGTCTCATGGTAGTCGGTGATCAACGATTGGTTCATACGCCATTTGTTCCCTCAGGATACTGGAGACCATGTGCACGATTGGTTTGAATTGAGGGTTTTCCAACTCCCCTAGGTGAACTGTTCGTGTCCACCAACCCGGGTTAAGTGCCGGGCATTCGTTTTCTGTCCTCTCAATTCGGTAAACAATACTCCGCGGTGCGAGAATGCAGTGAGTAGGACTTCCGTGGGAGAGGCTATATACTCGTGGCTATGTGAGAGCATTTGAAGAGGGAGAGTGTACTCTCCCTACTTCTCTGCCGTACCAGAGCATTTGAGGGCTTCAAGTATCAATCGTAAGATTATAATGAATGGCCGATGTATGAATCAAAATTGAAATTCATCCGTTGTACAATGTTCACTACTGAAATGAAGCTCCTCTTTTACCTTCTTTAAACTTCATTGCACTACCATATCCATTAAAATATATTGTTATTTTATTTATCATTACAAAATAGATATTAGAATATTAATGATTCCCATTTTGAAAATTAGAACACCACATATAAGCGAACAATATTGTTTTCAACTAGATCGTCATCAGGCCTTTTCTCTAATATACGTGAATATTTATACGAAAATGTTAAACCAATCAAGGAAATATGTGTCAATAATCAGAATGAAATAGAATAAGTCTACACATAATAAGTAAAATTACAAGTCGGTAATAGGGAAGATAAGTGTACTGATAGTAAGTAGTAAGAATAATAAAATATGATAACAAAAGTCTTATCAATAGTTAGACATTGGAAATAGAAGTTCAGACAAACGTGGGTAAATAGACTTGGAAAAGTAATCACAAAACATTAACATCATTATGTCAGTCAGTCAGTCAGCTACAACGTAGGACCAGGCACATATATGCATCGTTCCAAGTTGCCATACCTAATTAACACAACCAGATGGACACCGGATTCATAGAAGTAGTTAATTAAGAGGTGGTAATATATAAAAGAAAGATTGCAATAAGGGTATAGTACAGGAAGAAAGAATTAGTTCGTAGAAAGAAAGATATGAAGCAATTTTTATCTCTTAGATTAAGGGAAGATAGAGAGTGTATACACCGACGTCATTGTGATCGATTCTGAGCCATGTCACCAAGGGTCTCCATCCATTGGTTACGATAGTCAAGGGGACCCCGACCAAGTGGTCTGTATCTACCAACATGGCTCAGACTAGAAGTTAGTGACTTCAGGCACTGATGCCACGTTTTGGTTTGGCCGCACCAAATTCTCCTCCAACCATCTCTAACACCCGTTAGCATTGTACGACGTGGTAATCGGTGTTCAGGCATACGTAACACGTGGCCCAACCATCTCAGTCGATGAAGATTAACAACCTCATCAACTGATTTACCATCATTCCCTAATACCCTGCGTCTAACCTCACTATTACATACCCGGTGATCCCAACAGAAGCCAGCAATATTTCTAAGGCATCTGTGGTCAAATACTAGTGGTTTACGGGTGTCTTCTACTCTTAGTGGCCATGTTTCGCTGCCGTAAAGCAAGACAGAACGGACTGCCGTGCAGTATACTCGTCCTTTTATTGATAGACGGATATCTTGCCTTCGGCATAGGTGACGTAAGTTGGCAAAAGTCAAACGAGCTTTTCGAATCCGTGCCGAGATTTTGTCAGACACCAACCCATTAGGGTTGATCAGACTTCCAAGATAAGTCAAGTTGTCAACGCGTTCAACTACTTCACTCCCTATCCTTAGTTCAGGTGTTGACGGAGACCAGTCCTGAAGTAACAACTTACATTTCGAGGGAGAGAAGCGCATTCCAAACATTCTGGCATTGTTGCTTAGTGCTATCAAAAGACTCTGCATTTTGTCAGCGTCTTCACCAAACAGGACTATATCATCTGCGTATTCTAAGTCGATAATTGAACCTCCTGGAAAAAAATGAATACCCGAGAATTCAGTCGACGAGAATGTTATTTCCATCAGTAGGTCTATGATGAAGTTAAGCAAAAATGGAAAAAGTCGACAGCCTTGACGGACACCACTTGAGGTTGCAAAAGTAGATGATAGTTCGCCATAAGCTCTGACTCGACTAGTACTGTTCGAGTAAAGAGCCTTTACAAGGTTTATGTACTTCTGTGATACACCTTTCAATGACAGACACTGCCACAGAATCTCGCGGTCTACCGAGTCAAATGCTGCTTTTAAGTCAAGAAAGACCACCATTGTCGGACGCCGATAAGTATGCCTGTGTTCTTGAACCTGACGAATGGTGAATATGTGGTCGATGCAGCCACGACCAGGTCTACAGTCAGCTTGGATCTCTCGTGTTTGCGGTTCACGAGTCTTAGTTAGGCGTTTGATAATTATTGAGGCTAGTATTTTAGATATTATATTATTTAAACTAATCCCTCTATGGTTGTCACAGGATGATTTTGACGATAAGTGATTGGACTAGTTAGATGGAATAACGTCTAACTCACAGATCTTAGCCAAAATATCAGTCAACCTAATCGCTAAAATTGGACAACCATTCTTAAAGACCTCTGGAGCCAATCCATCTGGACCGGCTGCCCTTCCTTGTTTCAGATTGACTATAGCCTTTTGAACTTCAGCAAGAGTTGGGGGACCTTCTTCAATGTTCCATTCACACTGTCTGGGAATGGAGGGTAGTTGTAGAGTCGCTGAAGGCCAGATGAACTGTTCTCTGAAATGTTCTGGCCATCGTTCTAAACGTCTGGACTGAGAGCAGATGAGGGTGTCGTCTTTTTCCGAAATAGTCTGACTTACACTTGTTTTATCAATTCCAGTTTCTTTTATTAATCTGTAAAGCTGTCTTGTGTTCCCTATAGTCGCCACCTTTTCCATCTCTTTTGCTTTCGTTGCCCACTACTGCTCACGGTCGTTCCTTAGACTTTTTCTTAACCTAGATTTGATTTCTTTACGCTCTTCATTATGTTCAGAACCTGATGGGACGAGCTTGCGAGAATCCATCAGTGTGATAGACCTTGAAGAAATCCACAGGTTCTTTGTAACTCTGTGGTTCAAGTCTCTAATAGATGTCAATGCTGTTTCCACAGCTGATTGTATGCCTTTCCAAGCAACATCTGGGTCAGCCTCGTCTTCAGAACTACCTAAAAGTGTGCCTTCAGTTGTTCCTGGAACCTATATTTGGTTTCCTCTCTACTCAGTTCGGTTCGAATGGGTCATTTTACTGTGGCTTTTTTGCGTCCAGTGAGGGGCAAGCAGATGCGTGCCCGTATTAGGGCATGGTCGGAGTTCAAGCAGGTACTCCAGAATGGGCGACAATCTTCTACCGACCCTCTCCAACGATGACTGATGGCAATATGGTCTAATTGAGTCTATCGTTGGTTTGGTGTAGGGGGTCGCCATGTTAGACGATGTCTCTTCTTATGCTTAAAATTTGTGTTTGCTAAAAATAAACGATTGTCTGAGCATAGTTGCAGCAGACGATCACCATTATCTGCTCGCTGTGCCCGTATACTAATATACCCACCTAAATGCCTTTCTGTTTGGTTTAAACTACCTATCTGGGCATTAAAGTCACCTGCTACGAGTACTTTGTCTGAGCGTTTAGCTTTCTGAAGACGTTCAGAGAACTTTCTGTAAAATTAATCTTTCACATCATCCGAGCTGCAGTCGGTGGGAGCGTAGGCGGAAACGACAAAAAGTCAACGACATGTGTCCCTATCCTCCCAAGTTCTTACGGAGCCATTTAGCCGAACAGCACATAAACGACGGTTAACGGGGATCCACTCTTACAGTGCTTGTTCGGCCCTCATGCTTAGTGCTATCCCTACTCCTGCCAGTCCACGGGAACTAGCCGTCGGGTCACCAGATACACAGAGGGTGTATCTCGCTGGCTCTCTGTTTTGCCGAGGTGAGGTCAAGTGAATGACCACACTGGAATCCTGTATGCGTGTTTCGGAGACACAGCATACATCAATGGTACGAGATTCCAGGGTTCTAGCCAAGGAAGCCTGTCGACCGATTCGACATAGGATTCGTACGTTGAAGGCTCCAATGTGTAGTTTGAAGCGATGTTTAAGTCGACTTGGGACAGCGTTTTGAGCACCAGAATCGTTGGCTATGGTGACATCTGATGAGGAAGCCAATAAAGGAAGTTTAGAGGTGAAAATCGATGAAGGAGGAATAATGGAAAGTGAAGACGGTGGTTGATATGAGGGCGGTTATCACTTCCCGGTTGTCCACACCGTGGAAAGGTTCTTCTGGAGGTGCCGGAAAAAGAAATTGGTTTAGGGGTGGTTTTAGTGACCTGAGTGATTGGCTCCAGTGCCCAAAGAACAACCGCTTTAAGTTGGACACACACTAACGTCTTGCGAGTAGTTTTCGTGATAGCTCCGTACTCGTTGAGACCTAAACGCCGGAGACGGATATCCGTGGGATAAGGCGAGTTGTGCATTTTTAGGGTCCACACTTTTTAACAACACTCCTCCTTGTGGGAAGGCAGCATCGCTGTCATGCTGGTTGTCTGAGGTAAACACCTAACTGCCGTCACACCTCTGTACAGTCAGCAGTACGACTTCGCCTTCGGACCTTGGGTTTTTTGCTTTCAGTCTTACCGCTCATCAATCGACCTGTCTGACATGGTAGAACCTTGAGGAGCGGTTGTTCCAGCCAGTATAGCTCGGTTGCTTCATCACGATAGGCAAGCCCGACCACCACGACAAAGTAGCAATAACGGTCAGGACATCATTATGTAATAAGAAATGTGTAACTAATTAGATAGTGAAGAATACAAACGGGAAGAGGCGGAAAAATTGAAACAAATACAGGATGTGAAAATATATTTAATGATAACAAAAATAAAATAAAGGGTCGTTTGGTGAATGATAACTGGCCACCTGGGTTACGAATTTCTTCTGCACACATAAATTGGAGTTATATGTACGAATTCCTATGGCTTCAGCTAAATGTAGAAGGCGGGAACGAACTCCATTGATAATTAATGGATCTATATGATGGATAACTCGAAATGATTTTGATTTATCTACAGTATGACCGCTATCAATAAGATGTGCCAAGATAGATATTTATTGTCAATAAATATTGTAAACTGTTATTGATTCCTATTGATATGGTTGACTTAAACAAATTATAATTGTTACATAATCATAATATTGGATTTTGATACAATCATTCTTGTTGTTCTTCGATCTCACTTAACCATTAGTGAATCTGTCCGATTAGCCAGATTTCCTGTTTAGGCAGTAATTATCACTTGTTGTATTTGTTTTCCTTTTTTTACTTCAGTCTGAACAAAACATCAGGATCGATTGTTGTTGTTAGTCAGATATGTGGTTTTACTGAAATATAAGCCGAAATTTCAAACTAAATCCGTGTAAAGTACTCTATTTAGTGGTTTGAAACAAATGTGCTATGTTCTTGTTGGAGTGATAGTGTAAATTTCTCGCAAAAGAAAAGCAAGGATCAAGGAACACTAAGAAGCGTTATTTCCAATCAGCGTTCACTTGAAGTTTGAGCCAAAAATATCAAGAAGGCGAGACGTCACATGCAGAGGTTCGGATTGGCTGATTGCTACACTGCCATTATGCTTATTGGCATTCCAGAATCTTCTAGCAACCCAAAGACATATTACAAAAACCTTGTATTTTCTGTATTGAAACGAAACTTGGAGTAAAGTACTTGTCGCATACTTTGCGTCTTCTCCCTCGTTGTTCAGGTCGCTGTATAGTTCTAGCTTGGAGGTTACAGAATAGCTCACAAAACGAATATAGTGTTCAATCCGCAAGACTTATCAGTTCTTTAATGATTCATTGAGAAAAACTACAATTCACTACAAGTTCAAAGTTTGTTTAATTCGTGTGATTTTATTTCGTTGTCTTATTGTGCAAATACATCTAATCAACTGTAAGATACTTTTGTTTTATTTCTATTCAACTAGCACTCCTTCATCAAATAGTGCTTATAACATGCATACCATACTTGTAGACGTAAAGGGTTGAACTACTGAGAAATACATTTAACAACAGTCTTTCCTCCTGTGTTCATGTTAATGTGACCAATAATGGAAATATTTATGATGAGCAAAGTTTGAGGCTTTAAACATTTAGGCGTAATCGTTAACATAGATAATCTAGACATTGAACTCTCTTAAAGATGGGAGCAAACGATAATGTAGAGAGGTTACACAACCTTTTCCAATATGTTATGGAATTACAACCAGTTCAAACTGTCAAGACAGAAAATCAACAGCTGAAATAATCTTTTGATGACCAATTAGGAATCCTTTTGATGTTTTTAACCAAAAAGACAGAACAAATGGACTACAAAAAAATATAAGAAAACGAGTTGCCCGGAGACTCGAGAATTTAAAGCAAGTGAATTAGTTTAAACACGTGATTTCCGGCCAGGAAAGCCAAGACGGATATTTGAGTGTATAAGGAAAAGATACGGGAATGTATCGTATCAAGTGTTAGTTGGAAATACGCTAATTATTAGACAGATAAATCAACTATGAGAAAGACAAAATGTTGCTGAGTCATCTCAACCCAAACCTTTGCTACTGGAAATATTATATGATACATTCAATGTTCCATCATCATCACCATTACAAGTTGAAACGATTAGAAATGAGTCGAAATCAGAAGCTAGCCGAAAGTCATCAAGAGAACGGATGCAAACGATATGTTCTCAAATATGTTTTGTTTATTTAGTCGGAATATTAGATAGTCTGACGGGCACTAAGTGAGTTATGCATTCTGTTTCCCTTATTATTATTGTGATTATTGACGGATTGTTATAGGCTTTTGGTGTGAAAATATACTGACGTCCTAGCCAGGCTAATCACGGGTTACCGACTTGAGTTGTGTTACTGTCCTGTAAAATAGACAACGGAGAATGGGAATAATCTAGTGTGGACATTCGTTTAAATTAAATTAGTGTCCAACTGGTGTGGTCGAAGAAAATCTGAGCGTAACAACAGGGAGTTAAATACATTGATGTTCACTTACGACAGAGTTATTATTTGTGACTTCCAAAACGACGTAACTTGGATTCTGTACAGTCTCTTGGTAAGTATGAGATACTCAACCCTCCCACAGATGGATTTAAAATTCCATGGTTAGGTTACACATAGATCTTAACATAAAGTTTCGAAACATGAATCATGTCAAATACTCAAACACATGGCTCTATTGAGCCATATTAACAAAAGCAATCATTTATCGATAAAATAAGCTTTCTCCAGACAATACTCATTTATACTTTGAGCAATACTTCGAGTTACATTCAATGAAAGTGTGAAGAATGACTCAAAGTGAAGTATTTTTCTGAGCTGTGATGATTGAGATGTTAGTATAGAGCTATTAATCCTCTGTACGTTATTTCGCGCTCATTACGAATTCCAAGTACATTATCTTGGGTATCTATATTTATTGTTTATGTTAATGTGAGACATCAAAAAATAAACTCTACCTAATCAATTGAAAATCTCTGCCATACCTATAATTGTTTTGTACTAAATGGAATGCGGTTTAATGGCTCATAAGTGTGTGTATCGACCTACTTTTATCAATAGAACGCGATTGGTTCAATGGGAACAATTATTATTATGACCAAATATACCAGTGATTGTTGTACTGTACTTGTTTGTTTAACTGTGCTAAAGACATTCGTTCTTCCGTTGATTGTGACTTTTCGCGAGTTCGGTTAAGCTCAGTAACCACACTTGCGTTCATTTGGCACGACCACGATATTCGTTCGATACCACGAGATCGCCAACAAATACATCTCAACTACAGCCATCAACTGCCTTCTGATATTTGGCTCACAGGAGATTTTAACGGTTAACTGGCACGTAGTCTCCTTGTAGTGGTGATTATAGTCAAACGCAACTCGACGACAAACTACATATGTAACTCACAAATCCCCTGAAGATGGGAAGGTGGCATTTTTGCATGTCCTATTTTGGCCTCTGTAAAATATCACAATAATCATGGACTTATAACTACAAAGGATGATGATGAAGTAATTGGAAACAATGATTCAGTCTAATATTCCTTACTTATGAATTGAGACTAAGTGAACAAGAAGACACATGATTGAAACTGAAGGATTCATCTCATTTGTTAATATAAGAATTTAAGTATTTCGGTCAACTATATAACATACTGATTATGACCCATTAGGGTGACATGAAAATGTTTGCATAATATTTCAAATAGACAACCAGTTCAACTGACAGCCTAGCAAATTGTCTGATGTTGCCAGTTGAAATAATTATCACCTTTTGCGTAATAAATCATATATATATGATTTTGTTCGCAGTTTAATTAACTGTGTAATTCATGTGGAATGTAAGTGTTGTTACTTACTTACTTACGCCTGTTACTTTTCGTGAAGAAGCATCGGCCGCTCATCAGCATTCTCCATTCAGCCCTGTTCTGGGACAACCTTTCCAGCTCCTTTCAGTTGTCATTCATCCTTCTCATACCTGATTCTATTTCCGGACCTAATGTGTTCCTTGGCCTTCCTCTTTTAAGCTTTCCTTCAGGATTCCAAGTTAGGGCTTGCATCGAGATGCAGTTTGTTGGTTTGAGTAATATATGTCCTATCCATTTTCACCGTCTTTTCCCAATTTCTTTTTCAGCTGGAAGCTGGTTTGTTCTCTCACAGTTGTTACATAAAATTTTGTAGTATGCGAATCCAGATTTTTGAGGAGTTTGTTTTACAGTTGTATTGTGTGAAATAATGAAAACATATGCAAGTATCAATCAATCTACACGTTCATATAATTATTCTGATTCCATACAAACTGGGATGTTCGTGAAAGTTCAATGAATAGGATTTTGTGTGCTCTTCTGCTTACGGTGTAGTAGATTGTGTAGGTTCAGTGTGAATGTCATAGTTCGAGGATTAATAAATTTCACATTGTAATCGAAACTTGTTTTTTCTGATGGATGTCCATATATATTTCATTTATTAATAATCATCATATCGACAAGTATCCATCGAAGAGACTCGAAATGATTCTTTTAAGAAGGTGATTGTTTGTGAATTAGTTCATGAAAGTCTCGCGTAATAAATTCAATAAAAAGAGTGTCCAACAACTGATTCTAACTTACGATTAACGTTCCGAGTCCTTGTTGACAAAGAATCAAATTTATGTTTATTCATTTTAACTAGTCTCCCACTCAGTGTTTTCACTTTTGGCTTTATGCTGACGATAATGAGCCGGAAATGTACTGCTGAATCATTTGTAGGGGAATGCGTGTTAAGATGGTGGGAAATATTTGTAGCTCAGGAGAATGATTTTGATGATGTTTTGTTCTATGAGATGGATAAATTCGAACGCTTCCCTTCTACCTAAAGTTTGTACTGATTATGTCGTTCAGAAGAACGACGGAAAATCCTGGAACAAACCATCGAGCTCAGACAGCAAAACTCCATCAGAAGGCGTGTCAAGTTTATCGAACAAATATCAATCAATATGTTATTTATCGACCATCAAGCATTTCAATCTCGACGAATAAGTGAACACTTTGTACAGATAACACTGTGACTTGATGGATTTTCGTACAAAACATAAACTATAAACCTTATAATCTATGCCTATCGTATAAAACGTCACTAAATACGACAATTAATTAGCATCATATTAAGTTATTTTAATTTTATAATTTCACAATATTGACATCATTATTATGTACCGTTTATTTACTCGTTAAGTCCTAGGTGTCGTGATATTTTACACTCGTCAGCAATGTGTACTGTGGTGTTTATATAAATTAAAGAATCTTTTGTACTTGCTGAATGCTTGGGTTCGAGTTCCAAATACGGTACATTCGTTTGTGTTTATCCAGCACTTCATAATTCAGTTGCGTTATTTCTGAGATTATTAGTTCGTATTATAATTCTAATACTTCTTATTATCGGAATGGCGGCGCGATGTAGTCTGTGATTTTGATGCTTTCGAGGATTAATTTGAAAGTTTCAAAATCTTGGCTATGATCAAGGAAGATGCTGAGGACGTTAATATTGTGGTACGTTCCCTTAGATTCATCGGAAAGAAACTCTGGATTTACCAGAAAAGCCCATTTCGCCTACTTATGCAACTCTCAAGGAACCACTGCTAGATTATGTTAAATATACAGATTTCGAATGCAGTAAAGAAAGTTTTGGTAAAATGATATACTAAAACATCTAAAATTCTATCATATTACTACGTCCTCCGAATCGAGTGCGTACTCAAGGTTACGCAGATAATTCACTGTCGAACTCCTATGCAGTCCACGAAGATGGGCACATGTTTGGTCAATGTTTGTCCACTGCAAGGTTTCACTTTCTAAATTCGTTTGTATTTCGTAATACTCAATGCTTTAAATGTGAATAAATTCAATCACTTTGTCATACCACGGTTCGTTCCGCCGCAACTGATGTTAAAATCTGTAATTCTGATGCTATTATTTTGGGTGTTTCTGATTATCGTTTATCTTTATCTACTATTTCGAACATCGCTATGGAGTCACATAGCGGACCAGATTTAAACGAAACTCAAAAATCCTTGTGAGAAAACAAGTTCTAGTTATTCAACTTATCAGATTCCCCATGTTAGTGTACCAAATATGGTTTGTACTAACAATTACCATATTCTTGATTAAATTCTTTGCAAATCTGAACCTAATCATGATCAAAAACCTAATAAAGTTTTGATAGAACCCGCTTTTTCTAATGATTCTTTACTGTGCAAGGATATTCTGAATAAATTCGAAGAAACTATTTCAAAAGAATCAAATCTTAATGTCATATCAAATATTATTAGTTCTCATAATGCATTTGTTTCTTGTGGGAAACTTGCTCAATGCGAAGCATGAGTACCAAATGATCTCGATTTTGATTACAATTCAACTGCTGTTTATCCTTATCACAAAGTTACTTCTAATGTTTACTATAACCAATCTGAGAAATATCTATTAAATGAAGCCACATCATTCACAGCTTGAGGATATAATGATCCAAAATTATTTCATGTGGGAGGATAGTGTTGGAAAATCTGTGGTTCAAATTCTAGATATTAGTGGCTTCAGTACACAACCGATATCGACCTAGGTGAGTTTGTCCCGACTTTGATTGGTAATTCTAATACTAATGAGCATATTTTAGATCATACAGTCTGCATCCAATACATGGCTGGACAGACACGACGAACCTACGAAGAAGAGGTACAGCTTATTGCAGAAATTCTAATCCTCATTCAAGCTATGGTGGATGTGATGTTTATCTGAACTGACGATATCTTTGTAATTGTTGAATGCTTGATTTTGAATTCCAAATGCAGTGCATTCGTTCCCGCTTATCTAATACTTTTTGCTGCAATTGCTCTATTTCTGGGATTTTTAGTTTTTACTACAATTCAAGTACTCCTGTTTATCACATATACCTGCAATCTTGTGGGAACTGACGTTCTGTGACAGATTCGATCACATGTCAAGAACCAGATTGTGTGATGCTACCACGCAGATAAACTTCTGATTTATCGTAAATATTCTTCTATTTAAGACAACACACAATTTCAATAGACGATTCAGGTGTCTTTTCTGCATCATTCATTCACCAGTAGAGAAAAAGATACAGGTTAAAAATACAAGTTTATAGTCCAAAAAGAACATTGAAGGAAAAAAAGGCGAATTACAATCATTTCTTTTCCGTGTAAAATAAATTTCACATTAATTGAGCAAATTAAGTGTGTTGATGAATTGTGAATCCATTACCCGAAATCTAGTTACTTATCAATCTGACAATCAACAAATCATCGAAATTCGCTTCGAACAATTAGTAAAAACTATCACCAATTTACTGAAAACTGGTAATAAAATGAAACGGAATGATTCGAAACATCATTAACAGAATCCACACAACGGAAACATCCATCAATTTATTGGTAAGAATAAACCAATTTGTACGGATTTACTCGAAACATCATAATTCCAGATGGATTGATGGAAATCGTAAAGTTCTCTGTCAATCTCACGTCTTTGAATCTATCACCCGTGAATACATCCAGTAATTCAAACTTATCTCCTGATATTGTATACATCTGTGATTTGAATTCATCCAGATTCGTGCTAAAGTCGATTGGTCCTCCATCAACCTTTGTGTTGATGCAAGCGATTGCCCAACCAATTGGACAATTATCTAATTTTCGTATCCACAACTGTATGAAGAGAAGTGTATGAATAGATGAAAAACGTCTGTTAATATTCAGTACACTGATAAACAAAAAAGATGTTAAAGACATGTCGTGACCTAGTTGAAGAACAAGTAATGAAAAAAATGCAGTTGGTTGCTGTACATGATAGCTACATAGGTGCAGTTGCAGTGGTAGTGATTGGGTATATTAACAAAACAATGATCATGTCGGTCGACTAACTTATTGAATATTTATGGTTAGTGTATATAAATGCTGACTCTTGACTTGATTTGTGGTAATACATGTTATTGAATCGAAGCAATGGTCAGTGTAAACTTCCGTTAGAATTTAGTGACTAAGCTTGACAGCTAGAACAGCTAGAATGCACACTATCAAAACTATGAAACTGAGATTGAATATTTCATCCATAATGTTCATCTCTATCCTTACATATTATTATATTTAAAATATAAGAGGTTCGTTATACGGTTAACTCATTCTACCAACACAGTGAGACATATTATGTATTCGGCTATATGATGAATTCCTAACTAATGCAATGAGCTCACCTGTACATCATTTCGTGTTTTCACGAATTCCGCCTGATGTCCACCTTTATCCTGATCTATCGCCAACAAATTTTTGTTACGTAACAGAGATGCACTGAATTCATCCACCTTGTCCATGTCAGATGACATCAGTAGTGGAGCAGCAAACATACACCACATTCCCATCTGAACTCGCTTTTGATCATTTGAAAGTCCATTGTATCCTAAGACTAACACATCGGGATCATTGTAATGTCCGGGACCAGCCACTTTCGGAAAAACATCGTTGAAAAGTTTATATCTATTAATAATACCGATTATAGAACCCCATGTGCTCTGCACGTTGGACCACACTCGCCACAAATTACAATTATTTTGTAATCTTTCCCAGTCAATCAAATTAGAGTTTGAAAGCCAATAGCTATATGCTGGATAAGTACACAAAAACATTACCGGCCTGCCAGTTGCGTTGAGTAATCTGTGAAATTTCTCAAAACCATCTGGCGCAGTATTCTCCGCATAGTGGCAGGCAAGCATCTTCACATAATCCACTCCCCAGTCAGCCACTGTTTTTGCATCCAATTCTAAATGATTCATACTTCCAGGATAACGAGCACATGTCATGGCCCCGTTACTAAGAGTTACACCGAGTAGAAGGTTTTTGGAGTGCAGATATTTTGCAATGTATTCCATACCCTGGAAACGAAATATTTTTTCGGAGTTTAAATATATACGAACTATAAAGGTAGAACGCTATGAAATTTAACAAGGAATAAAGCAAATGGAAACTAATATTAAACGATATGGATCAACTCACATTTGGAAATCTTGAGGGATCTGCCATAATTCTATTCGTTATCGGATCACGTTGTGTTGCTAACCAACAATCATCAAGTATCACATATTTATAACCCAATTCTCGCCAACCATCCGATACAAGTTTATCAGCTGTTCGTTTGATTGCATCCTCATTGAGACAGTTGTTTGGATACCTCTGACAATCCACCCGACAGCCGAGTGCATAAACTGTGCTCCATCCCATTGGTGGTGTTCTAGCCAACCCATTGTCCAGACACATCACACAGTTCAGAGTGAGAATGAATGCTCCCGAAATTATCGTTAACACTGTAAACATGTCAGCTAAACAGGAAAGATGATGAGTGATTTAGTGTTAATTGATCGAAGTGTAATTTCATCGAGGTGTATAATAACATCAAACATCATTTTATTGAAACATAATCAACAAATTAATTTCATCAAAACAATGTCCTTCGATATGCCAGCTCTTTCAACACGCATCATATCATAATCTCATTTCTCGTTGAAGTTGCGACATCTCAATTAAGCACTCCTACAAATGATTCGATCGAACACGTATGAACTCTTCGTCTACTCACAGCTTCGGTATGTCGCACTCAGTGCGAATAATGCTCAGAAAAATTCCGAACACCTATGAAAGCGTTGAATTCAGTGGTACAAGAGAATCCAAACTGTGAACCTATTATCCCCATAGTCATTCATATCGAGCATTTGTATTTTCCTAACACAAGTTTATTCTAACAGTTGAATTCATGAGTCCATCTAAGCTAGATCATCATTGCCAACATGGAAGCATTGGACGATCGTTCCGCCTAGTATGAGACTCCTCAACATTGCACATTCACGATCGCATTCAAAACCATTTTTATTATTATCCAATAAGTTTTATGATCACTGATATCAACACTATTGCAAGCATTTATCTAGATAATTAAATTCGTTGAATTATTGTGAGAACCAAGAAGTGACTGTGGAACAAGAATATCACTTGATGTGGATATGCTTTATAATATATCTCATGCAGTGTTCATGTCTGTCTCCATGGAACAAATCTTCTTACCAAGTCAGTGTGAAACAAGCCCAGTCATTGAAATACACACACCAGAAAGATTCAGTGTTCTACAATGTATATCATCATTGAATGATATTTCCTATAAGAATATTCATGTCGAAATATGATTAACAGAAATAAAGCACACTTGGAATTGAAACATGATCAAAATAATATGTATAGGTCAATATATAATTGCTAATCAACACTTACATTTCATAAGAATTACCCAGTTGACTGAATTAAAAACCGATTCATATTTATAATACAATGAATAAGGTCAGAGTATGAAAATGAACTAGAAATGACCAACCAGGTAAGAGCTTTGAAAACGAATATTTTGTAGAAGGCAAACAAACATACATGAAAGTGCACACTGACCTCACATGAATACTGAAGCCACTTCATGCCCAAAAGATTTCTTCAATCTGCGCATACAAACAAGTTCATACGCACGTCGATTGTCCGTCTTCATATAACCTTATGAGGACAGAAACAGAATATGACGGGTTTTACCATGATTCTTCGTAGTGGTCTTGTGTATGGGATTAATGGATTATGTAAATTATGTTGTGTTTTGCAGTGGGGACTTGAAGTTGAAATAAGTGGTGTTATTTTGGTGTGAGTGTGAATATGAAGGAATAAATTATGATTTAGAGAAGAATTTGAGAATGAGATTGATTTGCGTGTTCTACTCAATTCACCTGAATAGAGTTGCAGATTTGTAGATTGAACACTATCACGTTCAACCTATGACGACATTGAACACAATTTCTTTGACAGTTGTGATTCTTCGAGCATCTTAGAAAGTCATTCAAAGTGGTCTACTTTAAGCGGCACAAGATGAAGATTCATATGCTTGATGGATTACTGTGATTAAGTTTCCCGGTTTTGAGACAATGTAGTTCAATCGTGAAACGTGCATTGTGGTTTTGGGGATCATCATCAGGATAACGAATCGTAAATTCTGTTCGTGCATTGACGATGAAACGGAATTAGAGACCGTCGTGCATGGTGATTTATGTTAAGTGAAACCTGAACATAGTAAATATTGTTGAGCAACAATTATGATGACAAATCCTGTAGTCTTCTGCTTTAGTATGATTTTTGCACTTTTCCCTCGATTAAACGGCCCACAGGTGAATTCGAGGAAGCTTTTAGAAACTCAGAATGAGCCTAAGACCTTACTTTCAACCGTTTACTGAAAGAATGTCCGAGAATCTCTACGTCTATCTTTCCTAATGAACTAATGTCAACAACCCCTGTATGCGGATTGGAGAACTATAACGATGATTTCGTTATTTAGAAAAAACTATAAATATCTGACAGTATTGTGCCACAGTTAGCACTTCTTGAAATAGCATTCTTTTCACTTGTTTTCTGTCTTCCCATTCGTGACATGGTGGGTTCTATCTTTCAAATTTAAACCATCTTATTGTAATGTACAGAAGTTAGATCACGAAAGTAATGGAGTTTATGATCAAGAAGCAATTAGGGATTGAACATATTGTTCTGTATGCAAAGTTAAGGCTTGATCTGCTGGACAGCAATCGCTTCTTCTGTACATACGCTCTTTATGTGCAACCATAACGGCCTCGAATTACCGAACTGTGTACATTATTTTGCGTAAAATGATTAGAAGTGACCAGCTGCTTAAAGTTGAGCTTTAATCTGTCTTCTGTAATCCTCTGGAAAGTCATACGGAGGAAACATCACAGATACAATAAGACAGAGCGCATTTTATGCGCTCGAGATTTCAAATTTCGAGTGGGCATGTAGATTGGAATATGTACATTGATTTGGCCAAAACTGAGAACATATCTTTCATATAACTTCGAATCATGGGCTGACTACAAGAGATAAAACAAATCCCAGCAGAATTGAATGTCCTTCCAAGAGATCCTAAAACTCTTCTTTTGCAGAATTACTGCCATTATCATTTTTCATACTCTGTGCTCGCTTACGTCTTGTGACCTTGCCCCATCCTCTTTTTTCGAAATACGCACTTCATCATCCAATTACCTGAGCACAAATGATTATTAAATATCATGGTTATTTCAGTTTGCACATTCATCAAGTCACTCACCAACTTCCTATCATGAGTCGTGGATTCAAGCCCATGATATTCGTATCACAACTACTACACCTGTCATCACTCTATTAATTTGTGGTTATCATTTGCTATGTACATTTTTATTATCCATTCCACTGTAATTATTGACTCAACTGACTTGATTAATGTTATCATTCCGTATTAAATTTATATACATGCTAGAACTCAATGGCAACGATCAGCAATGAATCTCATCTCTAATTCAAAAATTACAACTTCACTTATCTCACAATAAGGGTTGTGTCTGACGATTTCCATTGAGGAAAGATGATGGTTCAGAACTACATTTGTCAATTTTGTAAACATCTAATATTATAGCGTCTATTTTGCATTGAAGTCGTTCCGCCATACGAATGGGATAGTGAACAGTATCTCGTCTGTACTGACAGATGTAATAGCTTTAAATTGAAAGAACTTCAGATCGAGGGAATTTCGTGAGGATCATACCAAGGTTGAACACTACATATTTCGTCATCACAGTTGTTAGTGAATAAAATTTAGTATGTTCAGGTGTCACTTGAAATAGATCATTATACACAACGGTATATAACTCCGCTTCATCAATGATGTACGAACAGACTTTCAAATTCGTTATCATACAAATATGCAACTCTATTCATGTAGATTGAGTGGAACACGCAAATCAATGTCATTCTCGAATTCTCCTCAAAATTATAATTTATTTCTTCATATTCACACTCACACCAAAATAACACCACTTATTTCAACTTAAAGTCCCCACAGCAAAACACAACATAATTTACATAATCCATTAATCCCATACACATGACCATTATGAAGAATAGTGGTACGACCCGTCATATTCTGTTTCTGTCCTCATAAGGTTATATGAAGACGGACAATCGACGTGCGTATGAACTTGTTTGTATGCGCAGATTGAAGAAATCTTTGAAGCGTGAGGTGGCATCAGTATTCATGTGAGATACATATGCACTTCCATGTATGTTTGATCGCCTTCTACAAAGTATTCATATTCATTCCTACTTCACGCTTGCCAACTTCTCATTTCCTTCACCTTTCTGTGTACTCCACTATAATACTTACTACTGCTGAGTAGTTCATGTGTGATGTGATGTGAATCGCTTTTCATCACATAGATTGCTCTTCGTCTACTCACCATTACGAGAACCCATGAAAAACAGTAGACTTCCTATTGTGAGTGTAACATTTCAAGCACATGATTTTTTTTGTCCAAGTGTTCTCTCAGTTTGTATTTGTTTGTGGAAAAGTGCATGATTCGTGTGCATGATTCTTGTTTGGGAATGATGAGTGAGTCCGTTGGCTAAGTTGAGATAACATCGTTTGTTTATTAAATGATTCTTATTGCTACATCTTTTATGTCACCTTGAACGACAGAATTACTATATCAACCTGACGAATTGAGGTTTGCAAACGGCACTAGTTATGGTGTTACTAGTGACATAATGATTGTATTGGCAGATCGTTTGTTTGTGCTTCTGTGTTTGTGCTTGTCTGAGCTCTCTATTGTCAATCTTTGAATTGATTCTAATGTGAAAATTAGAGAACCATTCGAAGTATTTGACGCTGACGTCAGAATCTGTTACAAAGTTCATATTACTCACGTAGTGTCCTTTATTATCTTGAAGTGAAGAAGAACAAAGAATTGAGCAACACAGTATTTCGATATATATCATCACGATATATTATGATTGTCGTGAAGAAGTATGTTGTTTGACAGAAAAATCTAGTTTGTCAGATATCACAGTCTCCAGATTTTGGCGAAATTTGTGATCTGGAACTATTGATATGAGACACGAAGCTTACTCAAACAATTTGATCAGTCTTTCAAAATAACTTGACGCTTTTTTAAAAGTGCCTCTTTACAGAGGACGTATTTAGAGAGTTCTTGTTTCATTTTCAGTAACATTTCACAAAAGATGATAAATGTTCACACGATATCAGTAGATTGGGATAGAAACAATGAATTATGGAACTGAAACGGTCAAATGAATATACAATGTGGTAGTTAATCATAAAATATTAACTAATGAGACTAACATGAATTGAGATCAGTAGGTGGAATACAGAATTCCAGAATGGAGAGAAGTGTCATCAAAAAGAAAGGTAAGAAAAATGTAATAAACTGACATCAAAGTCACTATGATAAAGGAATATTCGCAACTGCTTCCTATCGAATGCATTAGTCTGACTTGAGGCGTTTGACGGCTGTGGCTCCCGAGATTTTAAGACGAATGTAATTTGATTGTAGATCGATGATCCTGAAAGAATTCAGTCTCTCTCCTGAACCTTTTGAGATGCAAAGGGATTGAACCAATGTAACGCGCAGTGGAGAAGAAATGCGATCCAACTCCTTTTAGTCAAGCGTAAATCGAAATTTATTGTCATTCAAACATAAACTATCGACATGTGATGAGTGAGAAAAGATGTACTCATGAACACTCATATAAAATCAGTGGGGGTTGATAAATGAATATTTCACAAATCAGAAACGTGACTTAAGTGTAATGGATAAATTGACCTGTACAGAAGCTAGACTAAGTTATATGGAATTAACACAGTACGTGACACTACATGCTTCAATTAACGTGTTTAGCAAGCAGCGTTATTCAAATAGTAACGTTTTGTTCCTATCTTTGTTTTATTCTCATCACTATCACTTCTGCATGAACAAGTATGTTTGGTCAAGTGTGACAGTTCGCACACACATCCCTCTAACCAGATTGAATGCTAATTGCCAAAACCACTCAATGAATAGTTCACTTCCCTATATGTGTTTGAATCTTATCAATTGGTTCGAAAAACTGTAGCTTCACTGCATCTTCTGTATACAGTTACAACACTAAGTTTCGACGGTCTTATTCACTGCACATGCAATCACTAAGATCTTGTTGTCTTGATCTGTTTCGTACTACTGTTATATGCATGCTAGTATATCTGATCATGTCAGTCGATTATCTTTAATCAATACCTATTATCGTGTATTCAGCTAATTCTCAAAATGAGAGTGACATCATTTGGGAATAATATCTGTTGCAATTGTTGTCGTATATTCAATGCAGATTAGCATTTTTTTAACGTAGACATAGAAAAACACATCAATGTTATGAAGAAGGATTGTTATTGTAAGCCTTTGTCAACATTTTAATAGTACGACTTATTTTGTCAGATCATTTTGCGAGGTCAAGAAAACCGTATTAAATTTTTACTATCTGTCAACCGTTATTCAGACACTTGATCCAGTGTTTGTAGGAACGTGTCATTTTGACTGAACGCAAGTTTGTTTCCTCAATCTCTATTTATTCTATTACCAGTAATAAACACCGACAATCATTCACTTGGATAGGCTCACGATTTTAATTGTCATTGATTATTTTCCTCTCTTATCAGTTCTAGTGTGTTCCGGACACCTAATTAATTATAGCGATAGACACATTATCAAAGTGACTGGTATCTTGGACGTTGAACATTCTCAAGTCGACTTGTCACAACGTTTTAGCAATGACACTACGAATATACACGCGGTTAGCAGGTTGATACGGTTTGGAGTTCAATTGCGGAAGAAACTTCAATGACATTAACGACTGTATTTCAGTAATCTCTTGGACGAACTTAGTCAGACTATAGGTATCATTACCAAGGTTTGACTTAATAATTTCGAATAACTTGAGCACTACTAGTTAACTTACATAATTTAACAAAACATTCGCCCAATGAATTTGAATCAAAAATATAGGAATAAACCATCGGAAAGAATGAAATCATGGTGAGCTATGGTGTTGTAACATAATACAGTAGTATTCCTATCGATAGATGCTTAGGATTCATCAGTGGTTTACATGACGACGACAATATTATTTATGACAGATATCCATCAAGCATTAGTGTGATCATAAAATCCTTAAAACTATGCCTAAATTCGACACTATATGCCTTTAACGGGATAGTATACAAACAAACCAACTATGTGGCAGTGGGATCCTCCGTGTCGCCAATTGTAGCCAACCTCTTTATGGCATACATAGAATCGAATACTTTCGCAAGTGAAAATAACCCACGAATTCAGATGAGGTGATACCTGTGTTGTGATAAAAAGATTATGAAATAAATGCAACATGGTGACTAGCAATAGAATGCAGAACGAGTGTATCATTCTAATCGAGACTCGTCAGTCGAGTGTGCCTGCATACTATAGTTTTGTCCACTTCAGGATTCAGTCAAAATCAAAGAACTAATGTGAAATGAACTGAGGTTGACAGAATCCACGAAACAAGAACATCCATCAATTTATTGGTGAGAATAAACCAATTTGTATGGATTTACTCGAAACATCATAATTCCAGATGGATTGATGGAAATTGTTAAGTTCTCTGTCGATTGCACGTCTTTGAATCTATCACCCGTGAATACATCCAGTAATTCAAACTTATCTTGTGATATTGTATTCATCTTTGATTTGAATTCATCCAGGTTCGCGCTAAAGTCGATTGGTCCTCCATCAACCTTTGTGTAGATGCAAGCGCTTGCCTAACCCTTTGGACGATTATCTAATTTTCGTATCCACAACTATATGAAAAGTAATTTGTGAACAAATGAAGGTATATTGCTGACTTTACTTACATCAGCAAATAACGATTTCATTTCATCCCGTGATATTTGCCGATAGTAAGAAGTAGAAAGAGACTAATACAGAACTGAATGGGTAATGTCATGTGATTTGGAATCTGCATAGTGTTTTGGATAGTGTCAGGTTTACAGTCATCTACATTATCAGATGAGAATGGTTACCGGTGTATCAGATAGGCTCATATTGAATTGTCTTCCCAAATAGATGTTGTTGACAATGTCCGATTAACAGTGCATACATTATCCGATAAAATAATGGGAGGTCATATTATATTGCCTAATCTACTGTGACAGTCACAGCTCGCCAAACAGCCTACGTATACGTAAATCACAATGTCCTGATTCGGACTATATGTGGTTGAAGCTGTTCAGAACTAAGGCCGTGAATATGGTTTTAGATTGCAATATTGATCTCACTTGCTGTGACAGTACAACAGAGCGAAAAATATCTCAACACATTTGAAGGAGAATTTAGTACTAAAAATCCTTGAAGATCTTACTTACTTACGTCTGTTACTCCTCGTGAAGGAACAGCGGCCGCTAACCAGCATTCTCCATTCAGCCCTGTTCTGGGACGTCCTTTCCAGCTCCTTCCAGTTTTCATTCATCCTTCTCCAATGTGATTCTATTTCCCGACTTAATGTGTCCTTTAGCCTTCCTCTTTTTCGCTTACCTTTCAACATTGGAATCTAGGGCTTGCCTCGTGATGCACTTTGATGATATGCGTAATCTACATCTTATCCATTTCCATCGTGTTTTCCTAATTTCCTCTTCAGCTGGAAGCTGGTTTGTTCTCTCCCACAGAAGGCTGTTTCTGATGATATCCGGCCAATGGATGTTGAGTATCTTGCGTAGACAGCTATTTATAAATACTTGTACATGTTTGATGATGGTTGCAGTAGTTCTCCCAGTTTCAGCTTCGTACAGTAGAACTACCTTGACATTCGTATTGAAGATTCTGACATTGATATTAGTTAGAAGTTGTTTTTAGTTCCATATGTTCTTCAATTATAGGATTGCGACCCTTGCTATGCCAATCCTCGCCTTTACTTCTGCATCCGAACCTCCTTGTTCATCGATGATACTTCCCAGGTATGTGAAGGATTCTACATGTTCCAGAGTTTCGCAATCAAGAGTGATTAGATTGCTGTTCTCCGTGTTGTATTTGAGGACATTGGTTTTCCCCATATGTATGCTGAGGCCTATTGATGAAGAGACTGCTGCTGCACTTGTTGTCTTTATCTGCATTTGTTCATGTGTAAGCGATAGGAGGGCTAGGTCATCTGCGAAGTCGAAATCGTCTAATTTGTTGTAAGCTGTCGATTGTATGCCGTGTTTTCCCTCAGATGTCGAGGTCTTCATAATCCAGTCGACCGTCAGAAGGAAGAGGAATGGAGAGGGCAGACAGTCTTGTCTGACTCCGGTCCTTACGTGGAACGCATCTGTCAGCTGTCCTCCATGCACGACTTTGGATTGTAGTCCGTCGTATGAGTTCCGGAAAATGTTGACAAACTTCTCAGGAACTCCGTAGTGTCAAATAAGTTTCCATAATGTCCCCCCAGTTTCTTTTATTAATCTGTAAAGCTGTCTTGTGTTCCCTATAGTCGCCGCCTTTTCCATCTCTTTTGCTTTCGTTGCCCACTACTGCTCACGGTCGTTCCTTAGACTTTTTTTAACCTAGATCTGATTTCTTCACGCTCTTCATCATGTTCAGAGTTTGCTAGAATCCATCAGTGTGATAGACCTTGAAGAAATCCACAGGTTCTTTGTAACTCTGTGGTTCAAGTCTCTAATAGATGTCACTGCTGTTTCCACAGCTGATTGTATGCCATCCCAAGCAACATCTGTGTCAGCCTCGTTTTCAGAACTACCTAAGTGTGACCTCAGTTGTTCCTGGAACCTACATTTGGTTTCCTCGCTACTCAGTTCGGTTCGAATGGGTCATTTTACTGTGGCTTTTTTGCGTCCAGTGAGGCGCAAGCAGATGCGTGCCCGTATTAGGGCATGGTCGGAGTTCAAGCAGGTACTCCAGAATGAGCGACAATCTTGTACCGACCCTCTCCAACGATGACTGATGGCAATATGGTCTATTTGAGTCCATCATTGTTTTGGTGTAGGGGGTCGCCATGTTAGACGATGTCTCTCCTTATGCTTAAAATTTGTGTTTGCTAAAAATAAACGATTGTCTGAGCATAGTTGCAGCAGACGATCACCATTATCTGTTCGCTGTACCGGTATACTAATATACCCACCTAAATGCCTTTCTGTTTGGTTTATACTACCTATCTGGGCATTAAAGTCACCTGCTACGAGTACTTTGTCTGAGCGTTTAGCTTTCTGAAGACGTTCAGAGAGCTTTCTGTAAAATTAATCTTTCACATCATCCGAGCTGCAGTCGGTGGGAGCGTAGGCAGAAACTACAAAAAGGCAACGACATGTGCCCCTATCCTTCCAACTTCTTACGGAGCCGTTTAGCCGAACAGCACATAAACGACGGTTAACGGGGATCCACTCTTACAGTGCTTGTTCGGCCCTCATGCTTAGTGCTATCCCTACTCCTGCCAGTCCACGGGAACTAGCCGTCAAGTCACCAGATACACAGAGTGTGTATCTCGTTGGCTCTCTGTTTTGCTGAGGGGAGGTCAAGTGAATGACCACACTGGAATCCTGTGTGCGTGTTTCGGAGACACAGCATATATCAATGGTACGAGATTCCAGGGTTCTAGCCAAGGAAGCCTGTCGACCGATTCGACATAGAATTCGTACGTTGAATGCTCCAATGTGTAGTTTGAAGTGATATTTAAGTCGACTTGGGACAGCGTTTTGAGCACTAGAATCGTTGGCTATGGTGACATCTGATGAGGAAGCCAATAAAGGAAGTTTAGAGGTGAAAATCGATGTAGGAGGAATAATGGAAAGTGAAGACGGTGGTTGATTATGATTACAGTGGTCTTGAGTGATGTTAGAGGTATGAGGGCGGTTATCACTTCCCGGTTGTCCACACCGTGGAAAGGTTCTTCTGGAGGTGCCGGAAAAAGAAATTGGGTTAGGGGTGGTCTAAGTGACCTGAGTGATTGGCTCCAGTGCCCAAAGTACAACTGCTTTAAGTTGGGCACACACTAACGTTTTGCGAGTAGTTTTCGTGATAGCTACGTACTCGTTGAGACCTTACCGCCGGAGACGGATATCCGTGGAATAAGGCAAGGTGTGCATTTTTAGGGTCCACCCTTTTTAACCACACCCCTCCTTGTGAGAAGGCAGCATCGCTGTCATGCTGGTTGTCTGAGGGAAACACCTAACTGCTGTCACACCTCTTTACAGTCAGCAGTACGACTTCGCCTTCGGACCTTAGGTTTGTTGCTTTCAGTCTTACCGCTCATCAATCGACCTGTCTGACATAGTAGAACCTTGAGGAACGGTTGTTCCAGCCAGTATAGCTCGGTTGCTTCATCACGATAGGCAAGCCCGACCACCGCGACAAAGTAGCAATAACGGTCAGGACATCATTATGTAATAAGAAATGTGTAACTAATTAGATAGTGAAGAATACAAACGGGAAGAGGCGGAAAAATTGAAACAAATACAGGATGTGAAAATATATTTAATGATAACAAAAATAAAATAAAGGGTCGTTTGGTGATTGATAACTGGCCACCTGAGGGATAGGGGGGTTACGAATTTCTTCTGCACACATAAATTGGAGTTATATGTACGAATTCCTATGGCTTCAGCTAAATGTAGAAGGCGGGAACGAACTCCATTGCTAATTAATGGATCTATATGATAGATAACTCGAAATGATTTTGATTTATCTACAGTATGACCGCTATCAATAAGATGTGCCAAGATAGATATTTATTGTCAATAAATATTGTAAACTGTTATTGATTCCTATTGATATGGTTGACTTAAACAAATTATAATTGTTACATAATCATAATATTGGATTTTGATACAATCATTCTTGTTGTTCTTCGATCTCACTTTACCATTAGTGAATCTGTCCGATTAGCCAGATTTCCTGTTTAGGCAGTAATTATCACTTGTTGTATTTGTTTTCCTTTTTTTACTTCAGTCTGAACAAAACATCAGGATCGATTGTTGTTGTTAGTCAGATATGTGGTTTTACTGAAATATAAGCCGAAATTTCAAACTAAATCCGTGTAAAGTACTCTATTTAGTGGTTTGAAACAAATGTGCTATGTTCTTGTTGGAGTGATAGTGTAAATTTCTCGCAAAAGAAAAGCAAGGATCAAGGAACACTAAGAAGCGTTATTTCCAATCAGCGTTCACTTGAAGTTTGAGCCAAAAATATCAAGAAGGCGAGACGTCACATGCAGAGGTTCGGATTGGCTGATTGCTACACTGCCATTATGCTTATTGGCATTCCAGAATCTTCTAGCAACCCAAAGACATTTAAAATATTACAAAAACCTTGTATTTTCTGTATTGAAACGAAACTTGGAGTAAAGTACTTGTCGCATACTTTGCGTCTTCTCCCTCGTTGTTCAGGTCGCTGTATAGTTCTAGCTTGGAGGTTACAGAATAGCTCACAAAACGAATATAGTGTTCAATCCGCAAGACTTATCAGTTCTTTAATGATTCATTGAGAATAACATACAATTCACTACAAGTTCAAAGTTTGTTTAATTCGTGTGATTTTCTTTCGTTGTCTTATTGTGCAAATTACATCTAATCAACTGTAAGATACTTTTGTTTTATTTCTATTCAACTAGCACTCCTTCATCAAATAGTGCTTATAACATGCATACCATACTTGTAGACGTAAAGGGTTGAACTACTGAGAAAAACAGTTAACAACAGTCTTTCCTCCTGTGTTCATGTTAATGTGACCAATAATGGAAATATTTATGATTAGCAAAGTTTGAGGCTTTAAACATTTAGGCGGAATCGTTAACATAGATAATCTAGACATTGAACTCTCTTAAACATTGGAGCAAACGATAATGTAGAGAGGTTACACAACCTTTTCCAATATGTTATGGAATTACAACCAGTTCAAACTGTCAAGACAGAAAATCAACAGCTGAAATAATCTTTTGATGACCAATTAGGAATCTTTTTGATGTTTTTAACCCAAAAGACAGAACAAATGGACTACAAAAAAGTAAAAAAACGAGTTGCCCGAAGACTCGAGAATTTAAAGCAGATGAATTAGTTTAAACACGTGATTTCCGGCCAGGAAAGCCAAGCCGGATATTTGAGTGTATAAGGAGAAGATACGGTAACGTATCGTATCAAGTGTTAGTTGGAAATACGCTAATTATTAGACAGATAAATCAACTATGAGAAAGACAAAATGTTGCTGAGTCATCTCAACCCAAACCTTTGCTACTGGAAATATTATATGATACATTCAATGTTCCATCATCATCACCACTACAAGTTGAAACGATTAGAAATGAGTCGAAATCAGAAGCAAGCCGAAAGTCATCAAGAGAACGGATGCAAATGATATGTTCTCAAATATGTTTTGTTTATTTAGTCGGAATATTAGATAGTCTGACGGGCACTAAGTGAGTTATGCATTCTGTTTCCTTATTATTATTGTGATTATTGACGGATTGTTATAGGCTTTTGGTGTGAAAATATACTGACGTCCTAGCCAGGCTAATCACGGGTTACCGACTTGAGTTGTGTTACTGTCCTGTAAAATAGACAACGGAGAATGGGAATAATCTAGTGTGGACATTCGTTTAAATTAAATTAGTGTCCAACTGGTGTGGTCGAAGAAAATCTGAGCGCAACAACAGGGAGTTAAATACATTGATGTTCACTTACGACAGAGTTATTATTTGTGACTTCCAAAACGACGTAACTTGGATTCTGTACAGTCTCTTGGTAAGTATGAGATACCCAACCCTCTTACAGATGGATTTAAAATTCCATGGTTAGGTTACACATAGATCTTAACATAAAGTTTCGAAACATGAATCATGTCAAATACTCAAACACATGGCTCTATTGAGCCATATTAACAAAAGCAATCATTTATCAATAAAATAAGCTTTCTCCAGACAATACTCATTTATACTTTAGGCAATACTTCGAGTTACATTCAATGAAAGTATGGAGAATGACGCAAAGTGAAATATTTCTCTGAGCTGTGATGATTGAGATGTTAGTATAGAGCTATTAATCCTCTGTACGTTATTTCGCGCTCATTACGAATTCCAAGTACATTATCTTGGGTATCTATATTTATTGTTTATGTTAATGTGAGACATCGAAAAATAAACTCTACCTATTCAATTGAAAATCTCTGCCACACCTATAATTGTTTTGTACTAAATGGAATGCGGTTTAATGGCTCATAAGTGTGTTTTTTTAATGACCTACTTTTATCAAGAGAACGCGATTGGTTCAATGGGAACAATTATTATTATGACCAAATGTACCAGTGATTGTTGTACTGTACTTGTTTGTTTAACTGTGCTAAAGACATTCGTTCTTTCGTTGATTGTGACTTTGCGCTAGTTCGGTTAAGCTCAGTAACCACACTTGCGTTCATTTGGCACGACCTCGATATTCGTTCGATACCACGAGATCGCCAACAAATACATCTCAACTACAGCCATCAACTGCCTTCTGATATTTGGCTCACAGGAGATTTTAACGGTTAACTGGCACGTAGTCTCCTTGTAGTGGTGATTATAGTCAAACGCAACTCGACGACAAACTACATATGTAACTCACAAATCCCCTGAAGATGGGAAGGTGGCATTTTTGCATGTCCTATTTTGGCCTCTGTAAAATATCACAATAATCATGGACTTATAACTACAAAGGATGATGATGAAGTAATTGGAAACAATGATTCAGTCTAATATTCCTTACTTATGAATTGAGACTAAGTGAACAAGAAGACACATGATTGAAACTGAAGGATTCATCTCATTTGTTAATATAAGAATTTAAGTATTTCGGTCAACTATATAACGTACTGATTATGACCCATTAGGGTGAAATGAAAATGTTTGCATAATATTTCAAATAGACAACCAGTTCAACTGACAGCCTAGCAAATTGTCTGATGTTGCCAGTTGAAATAATTATCACAGTTTGCGTAATAAATCATATATATATGATTTTGTTCGCAGTTTAATTAACTGTGTAATTCATGTGGAATGTAAGTGTTGTTACTTACTTACTTACGCCTGTAACAGAAAGAGAACAGTGAAAATCCCTCTGCAGCTTCTTTGTTGAACAGTATTGTCATTTATTTGTTCCTTCTCCCTTTTGTGTATTCCAACCTTTGTTTCGATCTCGTTTAACCATGTCTTTTGTTCTTCAGTCTTCCGCGTTTGAGCCTTTATTATGTGATTTTGATTAAAGACTTATTTTTTGTTACCTAATTTTCTATTGCATGTTGCCGGACCATTGACAGTAAAGTTGTGTTTGACTAAGCTCAAGGTCACGGCGTGGTTCATTTTGTGACTGTTAACCTTCTGACTGTCTGCTTGGGAGAATTGCTGCAATCCCTGCAGATAGATATTTGATCCCATCTTATTGGGAATATTTGTATTGATTCTCAGGTATCAAACCCTTTAGTATTAACTGTCTCTTTCATTGTTTAGCGCGCTACTTTGCGTTAGAGAAACTTCTGACTGTATAGCACAGGCTGTACCGTTTGAGGTATTTTGTATTTTTGATTTAATTTGTTCTGTTTTCCTAATTAGAACCGTTTATATTGAGCACAGAGTTTGTGTTTTGATATAATATAATACGAGTATCTCAAAGACGCGTTGTGGGCTATACAGAGGAACTTGGTCTGGTCTAATCGAATAAATTTTGGGTTCGTCAGTCCGTTGTTCCAACCGAATATTGGCTGTTCGGTCGTTACAACGCCTGTTAGTTCTCGTGAAGGGGCATCGGCCGCTCATCAGCATTCTCCATTCATCCCTGTTCTAGGACATCCTTTCCAGCTCCTTCCAGTTGTCATTCATCCTTCTCATACCTGATTCTATTTCCGGACCTAATGTGTTCCTTGGCCTTCCTCTTTCAAGCTTTCCTTCAGGATTCCAAGTTAGGGCTTGCCTCGGGATGCAGTTTGTTGGTTTGAGTAATATATGTCCTATCCATTTCCACCGTCTTTTCCCAATTTCTTTTGCGCGTAGTAACTCAAAATCATCAACACGCACATCATCGGGAATGTAACTCAATGTTGTGAATGTACTTGACAAATCGTCTATACACCTATTATTATATTTGAACATTGTGTTTAAGCATGCATTTAACCCTAATCAAATCACCTAATTTCCATCAATTTTGTAGTGCTTTTCATAAATGATCAAAATTTCACATTTCCAATCGTTATCAGTCATGTCCATAATTGGACGTTGCTTATTTTCTTATTGTTAGCAACACTTCAACTGCTAATCGATAGACGCCTCAATTCTGACCGCAGTATATCGATCCTGCATTGTTTATCGTTTGTCTCACAGTTTTTTAGTAAATCCGTCTGTTTTATTTCCATACGACTAAACTCTCTCCGTAACCATTTTCACTTGCCGGCAATAAGAAATATAGCCTGAATGGACGCACTAAACATACAAAAGTGACTATATTCGTTTCATATGTTTCATCATCTGTAAATGATCCCACTCAAAATATCCGATCACTGAGTCTCTTTACATTTGTGACTAAGGGCTCTTATTCACGAACATCGTAATACAAAACGTAGAAACGAATAAATCATTCACAATTGATTGATCACTGGGCGGTGATCAATGTCATGCTTGTCTAGTCCTTATTAGTGCAGATCGAATGCTATCGATTACATCTCAGTCCTACAGGAGGTTAGTCACGGCTCGGATAGCTCAATGGTAACGTCTCTGACTGTGAAGCTGGGTGACACGAGATCGAATCCGTCAGGGAGCACCAGTTCCCTCAAGATTACAGGTACACCTTGCTGACGAGTGCCAAGTAGCACGAAACCCGGGTCCAGGGTTTGTTGTTGACTACCTCCAACCACAATCTAAATCTCAATACGTAGTGCCTGCAGTGTCGAGTCACGTAGACTGGTGGCCACATTGCAACATGAACGATAGCATTCGATCTGCACTAATAAGGACTAGACAAGCATAACATTGGTCACCACCCAGTGATCAATCAATTGTGATAAATCTTATCTTTTTCTTCAAACTACTTAATAAACTGTCTTTTGCATCCACTCACGTGATTGAATATACAAAAACTCACTATGACATCTGTAATTCCTTGGAACCAGTGAAACAAACTTGTACTAAATCATCTCTTTATATGAATTACTTCACCTGTAAATTTTCTAGACTTTGGAATAACCTACAACAATCTATCCGAACGATAAAATCACTCCCATCATTTGTTTACTGCATCAATGCATACTGCTCCTCCGAAAACGTATTGAATGTTCTAGCACCTGTAAGTGTATCTCATTCCACAAGTCATATTATAGGAACTTTAAATGTTTAGCCAACTTCATTAGTGCATTTCCTACGTAAAAGCACCTACTCGCTGTCACTTTATGCTAACACCGTCCCCAGCACGTTCAACTAAATTGAATAACATCAACAGTATATCACTTTGTCACATGACACACGCATTTGGGTAGGCCTGATCAGCATATTTTGGTCATCATTGCTTTGTTGTTCGGTGCCCTCAGTTTTCATTTTCATTTCTCTAGTTGCAGATAATTATCATTCATTCGATCTGGCACACGAAACGACCTTAATTACACCGTACATAAATCACGACGCTGTCCATTTAAGAAGAATTAAAAGTTCTCGACTGATACATTGTATCGCTGTAATATACATGTACTACTTAAACAATTACTGAACCAGTATACTTTAAACTTTTCTCTATCACATGTTTGTTCTGTACATGTAATGTTACTATTTATGTAAAATTGATCATGCCTGTAAACTGACGTGAATTGTGTAACTATTATTTTCAGAATACATAAATTATTATTATATGACCTTCGGGTGAAAGACTCCGTGTTTATCACTTTAGGAATACCATCTACTTCACTTTTCGCGCTCGAGTAGCATCACAGCCCCCATGCAAATCAACGACAACCAATACTGGCCTCAGTGTTATCGTGTGGAGCACATGTATTTGGTGCCTCTTATATCAATGTTTATGTGTTCCAATAAACAGATAAATTATACGAATAAAACTCAGGAAAAGACCTCAACACTTACGTTGTTCAGAAGGTGAAAATTATACAATATCATTTCATTTTGACTTCAAGGCATATCAGTTACAGAATTTGTCAGCCAAGAGAGTATTGTTCTTAATTACAATTCAAGAAACGGTTCCACGATGAGTTGTGATACCAAAGTTTACTCGATCGAGAGATTAAGAAAAATAACAAAGCAAGAATGAAACCTAGATATCAAGGTTACGGATGTCAGTTAGACTATTTCAATTACTTAATAGATGAAATACCACAAAATCAGTTCAGAACAGTAGTATTTACGATGATCGACAACAGTAAGTTAAATCCATCTATCTTCACTCACGACACATTTATCATTTGTGGCTTTCAAAATGACGTAGTTTCGAATTAAACAAACTCTGGTTAAGTATTAGAAATCCATCCTTCTTGCAGATAAGGTAAGGATTGAAAAGGTTTGGAGAAAGTTACACAATGAAGTTTACCAATATAAATCATGCCAGTTACCAAGATATACGACTGTATTACCAATAATAACCAAAATATTCATCTAACAAAACATTAGGCCATCAAGTCCTGAGAACAGAAAAATTACTTTATTGACCATATGCTTCTCCTAACATCTAGCGACGTATTGTCGTCAGTCAATGATCGGACAATATAATCACTCAGAAGCAAGCCGAAAGAATATACAATAAATGGCTGTTTGTGTAAGATCGAGGAATTGTTCATTGAAAAAGATATATGGCCTAATATTTTCACTAACAAAACACCTTTAACTATTCTGATTGACAGTATTACCATTTGACGGGCGTTTCTTCCATTCTTCAAATCAGTAACAATTTAAGACCAAGGAAGCAAAATGACAGCCGCCTAATGAAGAAAGCGTAAAAACGAAGTAACCTCCGTCGGTAAAAACCGTCAAACAGTTTATTACACAAAGAATTAAATTACAGATTGTGGGCGAACGTCGCTGCAAAGTTTGAAGACCTGCCAGATATATTATTTGTAGTGTTCAATGCAGAAATGACAAACAGTAAAGAGAAGAAAGAAATAACAAAACATGCTTAGACACAATTCGCGCTTTCAAACATGGAATATCTACGATCTACTGACATTACACTCCATCAAGGAACTGGTCGTCGACAATCCACGAGAATCCAGCTTAACAATGTTGATCAATCTATTGTTTGCATGCATCCCAATCAAGCCAACGAAATATGATTCAAATATCCATGAAAACCCCTTCTGATTTTCTTTGTTCATTCCAAATTATATAGCCTTTTTCAAAAAATACTCAATCTTACTACAAAAAAGTACTCTGAATTACAGTAAACGAAAGTATGAAGAATGATGAGAAGTCAAATATTCATCTGAGCTGTGATGGATGAGATGTTTGCATAGAACAATGATTCCTCTGTACGTTATCACGCGCTCATTACGAATTCCAGTTACATTACCTTCGACTGTACTCACTGAGTTCGGTCTAACTTAAACACTGGGCTGTGTGTGCTCAACAAAGTTCTTACAAAATGGTTCTGATTACAACTAGTGAACATGTGGAATTCACTTGCCTCTAATTATCATATGAAGTCCAGCGTTCTAACTGTCGGTCCATTAAATATCTCATGATTCAGCACTGATTTTAAATATGTTGAATACTCATCAAGTACATTTATGGAGTATAATAAAACAGTAATACGCAAATTAATGCGAAGTGTTCATTAGCCTAATGCATTTGGCACGAATAACGTTCAGTATTTGATGACAATTTTTCGTGTTTTATCGAAGATAGAGATCATTGATTTGAAAGTTGAATATTAAAGTTACCGATTAAGCTTTTATGGGCTAACAGACTCTTCTTACGTTATGTCGTATTTCAGAGAATATTCATAAACGACTAGACTATACAGTAATAATTGTCTTCAAAAGTGATAAATGGACTAATATATTGTTTTGTCAGATCCTAGTTAGCTCTTCTCAAATTAAAGTTAAAAGAAAATACGATCCAGACATTATAAACTGCTTTTTAGGTGACCATTATAATGCGATAATCAAGCCTTTCAATATGGGTGATTTTCTTCCTTTTTCTTAGAAATCTTAGGAAGATCAGTGCATTTAGAAGCCATGACCACTCATCATGTTTATTTATTCGTGTTCTTGATAGAACAATGTTCAGAAGCATTTACTGACATCTCAATAATTTTTTTAAAGAATACGACTCACGGAATGTTTTTGCTAATTTAGGTAAACAAGTTGATGTTAGTAGTGATTATGCTGGCAAAGTAGTGTGTAAAGACAATCGGTATTCCATAAAAAATGGTTCCATGTTCAGATGATATTAACGAAACATTTTAGCCAATCTAAGTCAAAAGTGGCCGGTGCAGTTCAAGACTATCTACTCAGTTACATGCTTGTGAGCTTGGTCGTGTGTAATGGTCACTGCTACAAAGTATTCAGCCATTATAATAACTTCACCTACACCATCATCTGGTTTCAGTTTAGGTAACTGGAAGAAGAGGAATAACACGTTTCGAAACTATTCAATGTGCATCCGATTGCTAATCAGCTATTCTGTATTCCCCGATATCGTCAATGGTAGATCAATAAGATTCTGAAAGACTTCATTCACAACCTGAAATGACCAACTACAAAATCTGATAGTTGACTCTAAGTATTCCTGAAACTTGTTTGTTGTGTAGATGGTGTCTACATTTCACCGTAAGCTGTTGAGTTTATTTCAATATGAATGTGAAGTCGATCGACATCATATGAGCCGACTAATAAACAGTTGCTTCATAACACAAATAAAAATGGAGATCGACTAAGTTGCAATATGACTACTGGTCTAAGTTACTCGAAACTGCATGCATTATTCAGAGATGAGAAGACGATTAGAGGTTGTTGACAGTATACACTGGGCCTAGGTTTCGTGCTATTTGACACTCGTCAGCAAGGTGTACTGCGGTGTTTATATGAACTAACTATTCATTTGTACTTGTTGAATGCTTGATTTCGAATTCCAAATACAGCACATTCGTTCGTGCTTATCCAGTACTTCTTAATTCAATTGCGTTATTTCTGGGATTCCTAGTTCGTACTATAATTCCAATGCTTCTTATTATCAGATTGGCGTCGCGATGGAGCCTGTGATGGAATTGTTGGATGTACATCCAGATATTGATGCTTTTGAGGATTACTTTGAAAGGTTTAAAATCTGGCTTTTGACCAAGGAAGAAGTTGAGGACGTTAATATTGTGGCACATTTCCCCACATTCATCGGAAAAGAAGCATATAGCTTATTAAAAACTCTGGCTTTGCCGGAAAAGCCCAATTCGCTTTCTTGTACAACTCTCAAGGATCTACTGCTAGACTGTGTCAGGTATACAACGTTCGAATGCAGTACAGAAAGATTTCGTAAAAATGACTCACTAGGACATCGAAAATTCCACTACATTACTACGTCACCCGAATCCAGTTCATACTCAAGGTTACGCAGGTAGTTCAATTTGAAGCTGCGATGAAGTTCACGAAGATAGGCACACGTTTGGTCAATGTTTGTGCTCCGGCAACTTTCACATGTTTAATTCGTTTGTATTTCGTAATTCTCAATGCTTTAAATATGGTGAGATTGAACACATTCAGTCGATTTGTCATACCACGGTTCATTCCGCAGTAACTGATGCTATAATCTGTAATTCTAATCCTATTAAGTTGGATGTTTCTGATGATCATTTATCTCTATTCACGACTTCGAAAAGTGACATAGAGTCACGTGGTGGACCAGATATAAATGAAACCCGAAATCCTTGTGAGAAACCAGTTTATAACCAATCAAATTATCAGATTCCTCATGTTATTGTACCAAATATGGTTTGTACTAATAATTCCCATATTTCTTGCGAAATTCCCCACAAATCTGAGGACAGTATGTTGAATGAACCTGGTCATGATCGAAAACCTGATGTAGCTTTGATAGATGCCGATTTTTTTAATCATTCTTCACCGATATGGTGATGGTATACAATCTCAGGACCTTGGTGAATCTGTTCCGACTTTTGTTGTTAATTGTAATACTAATGAGCATATTCTAGATCATATAGAGTCTACATTCAATACATGGTCGGACAGACACGATGAACCCACGAAGAAGAGGTACAATTTATTGCAGAAATTTGAATTCTTATTTAAGCTATGGTGGATGTGATATTTATATGCACTAACAATTCCTTTGTACTTGTTGAATGCTTGATTTTGATTCCAAATACAGTGCATTCGTTCCTGCTTATCTAGTACTTGTTGATGAAATTGCGTTATTTCTGGGATTTTTAGTTTTTACTATAATTCACGTACTCCTGTTTATCACATATACCTGTAATCTTGAGGGAACTGATGCTCCCTGACAGATTCGATCACATGCCAAGTAGCAGATTGCTGTGTGACGATACCACGCATATACACATCTGATCTATCGTAAATATTCTTCTGTTTAAGACAACGCACAATTTCAATATACGACTAAGGTGTTTTTGTCGATCATTCATTCAATAAAAAGAGAAATAGTTACATGTTAAGATACGAGTTTATAGTCTAAAAAACATTGAAAGAAAGAAAAAAGCGAATGACAATCATTTCTTTTCCGTGTAAAATAAATTTCACAACAACTGAGCAAATTAAGTGTGAATTGGAAAACCATTAGCAAGAGAATAGTTACTTATCAATCTGACAATCAACGAATCATCGAAATTTGCTTCGAACAACTAGTAAAAACAATCACCAATTTACTGTACACTGGTAATCAAATGAAACGGAATGATTCGAAACATCATTATTCCAGATGGATTGATGGAAATCGTAAAGTTCTCTGTCAATCTCACGTCTTTGAATCTATCACCCGTGAATACATCCAGTAATTCAAACTTATCTCCTGATATTGTATACATCTGTGATTTGAATTCGTCCAGATTCGTGCTAAAGTCGATTGGTCTTCCATCAACCTTTGTGTTGATGCAAGCGATTGCCCAACCAATTGGACAATTATCTAACTTTCGTATCCACAACTGTATGAAGAGAAGTGTATGAATAGATGAAAAACGTCTGTTAATATTCAGTACAATGATGAATGAAAAAGATGTTAACGGCTTGTCGTGACCTAGTTGAAGAACGAGTAATGAAAAAACGTAGTTGGTGGCTACATAATTGCAGCTGCACCGGTAGTGATTGGATACATTAACAAACTAATGATCATTTCAGCCGACTAATTTATGAAATATATTTAGTTAGTGTATATAAATGCTGTTGTGTCGTTCTACCATTTTAGTACGATATACTGTGTTCAAATATATGATGAATTATTGAAAGTCGCTTTTCGTCATTGGAACTTTCTGTGAACGATTTTACGACAGAAAGAAGAGTATATCAAGACATATTTATAAGAATTCCAATCTAATGCATCAACTCACCTGTACATCATTTCGTGTTTTCACGAATTCCGCCTGATGTCCACCTTTATCCTGATCTATCGCCAACAAATGTTTGTTACGTAACAGAGATGCACTGAATTCATCCACCTTGTCCATGTCAGCTGAGATCAGTAGTGGGGCAGCGAACATACACCACATGCCCATATGAGCTCGCTTTTGATCATTCGAAAGTCCGTTGTTTCCCAAGACTAACATATCGGGATCGTTGTAATGTCCGGGACCAGCCACTTTCGGCAAAATATCATTGCGAAGTTTATATCCATCTATAATATTGAATACAGATCCCCAAAAACTATGAGAATTGGGCAGAGCACGAACTAGATTGCAGTTGTTTTGTAATCGCTTCCAGTCGACCGATTGAGGGTTTGCATACCATGAATTATATAGAGGATATGTACACAAGAACGCCATAGGTCTTCCAGTTCCATTAAGTAGTCGAGAGAATTTTTCAAAACCATCAGGCATCATTTGATCAGGACTGTTACAAGAGTTCATCTTCACGTAATCCACTTCCCAGTCAGCCATAGTCTTTGCATCCAATTCGAGAAAGTTCATGCTACCTGGATAACCTGAACATGTCAGAGTTCCATAACCAATAGTTACTCCGAACAGTAGATTTTTCGAATGTAAATATTGTCCCAGGCCTTTCATACCCTGGAAGTGCAACGCATCATAGAGATTAGCGAACAGAATTTGCAAATGTCAATGATTATTTTAACGAAAACTCTACATGATTCACAACCACATTAGGATATCATCATATTAGAGGCCATACAAACACAAAGCTAATATATTTTCGATAATCCGATATTGCTCAAAATAAATGAGAAAATTGTGCACATTTTCCAGACACTACACGCACGAACTTACGCTCGGAAATCTTGAAGGATCTGCCATAATTCTATTCGTTATCGGATCACGTTGTGTTGCTAACCAACAATCATCAAGTATCACATATTTATAACCCAAATCTCTCCAACCATCCGATACAAGTTTATCGGCTGTTCGTTTGATTGCATCCTCATTAAGACAGTTGTTTGGATACCTCTGACAATTCAACTGACAGCCGAATACTTGCCATGTGTTCCATCCCATTGGCGGTGTTCTAGCCAACCCATTGTCCAGACACATTACACTATTCAGAGTGAGGATGACTGCTCCCGAAACTATCGTTAACACTGTAAACATGCCAGCTAAACAGTAAAAATGATGAGTTATTAATCGAGAATTGACTGAAGTGCAATTTCATTGAGATGTATAACAACGTCAAATATCGATTTATCGAAACAAAATCAACAAATTCATTTCATCAAAACAATGTCCTTTGATATGCGAACTCTTTCAACACGCATCACATTCGCGTGTTCCATTCAATTCATAAGGTTGAAAACATGAATCTCGAATGTGTACACAAAAACGTCACTAATCAACGGTCATAATCTCATTTGTCGTTCAAGTTGCGACACCTCAATTGAACACTCCTACAAATGATTCGATCGGAGACGTATGAACTCTTCGTTTACTCACAACTTCGGTATGTCGCACTCAGTGCGAATATAACCCAGAGAAATTCAGAACATCTATGAAAGCGTTGAATTCAGTGGAACAAGAGAACACCAACTGTGAACTTATCCTTCCCATCGTCATTCATGCCGAGCATTTGCATTTTCCTAACACAAATTTATTCTAACAGATGAATTCACGAGTCCATCTAAACTAGATCAGCATTGCGAACGTGGAAGCATTGGACGACCGTTCCGCCTAGTATGAGACTCCTCAACATTACACATTCACGATCCCATTCAAAACCATTTTTATTATTATCCAATAAGTTTTATGATCACTGATATCAACACTATTGTAAGCATTAATCTGAATATGGCAAGCACATTGAGAACTTAGTCGGCACACTCCTGACTTATCTGTCTCTTCATCAAAACTTATCAGTACAGAGCTCAATAGAGATGTTAAAATTTTCAGTCAAACTCACGAAATGATCTGAGACAGATCACTTCCGAAAACCGGGGATCACTATTTCACTATTTTGTCTTAACTCGAGAATATTCAGCATTCATTTGCATCTACGACCCAGCCACACAAAATGGAACTTACGATATTGCGTCACATGTGAGAATGTGACTAGCTTTCTGATGTCATTTCATGATTTCTCGTGAACATTTATGAGAAGTGGAACTCATCAATGTCAAGTGTAGGACGCTTATCAAAATAATATGTATAGATCATTATACAATTACTAATCAAAACTTACATTTCATAAGAACTACCCAGTTGACTGAATTAAAAACCGATTCGTATTTATACTACAATGAATATGGGCACAGTATGAGAATGAACTAGAAATGACCAACCAGATAAGAGCTTTGAAAATGAATATTTTGTAGAAGGCAAACAAACACACATGACAGTGCACGTGGATCTCATATGAATACTGAAGCCACTTCACGCTTCAACGAGTTCTTCAATCCTCGCATTCAAACAAGTCCATACGCACGTCGATTGTCCGTCTTCATATAACCTCATGAGGACAGAAACAGAATATGACGGGTCGTACCACTATTCTTCATAATAGTCATGTGTTTGGGATTAATGGATTATGTAAATTGTGTTATGTTTTGCAGTGGGGACTATAAGTTGAAATAAGTGGTGTTATTTTGGTGTGAGTGTGAATATTTAGGAATGAATAATATTTTTGAGAAGAATTTGAGGATGACATTGATTTGCGTGTTCTACTCAATCTACATGAATAGAGTTGCATTTTTGTACGACAACGAATTAAAAAGCCTGTTCGTACATCATTGATGAAGCGGAGTTATATACCGGTGTGTATAATGATCTATTTCAAGTGACACCTGAACATACTAAATTTTATTCACTAACAACTGTGATGACGAAATATGTAGTGTTCAACCTTGGTATGATCCTCACGAAATTCCCTCGATCTGAAGTTCTTTCAATTTAAAGCTGTTCTATCTGTCATTAAAGACGAGATACTATTCACTATCCGATTTGTATGGCGGAACGACTTCAATGCAAAATAGACGCTATAATAATAGATTTTTACAATATTGATAAATGTAGTTCCGAACCATCATCTTTCCTTAATAGAAATCGTCAAACACAACTCTTAGTGCCGCAAAGTACACCCATGAAACATATGAGTAGAACACTGGTTGCCATCAACAACTTGACACAATCCCGGTCGACTATATCTACACTTTGGAGTAATCCAGTGACTTGCATGAAACATTCAAATACACTGAAGTTTCACCACATCCAATATAAGCAAACATGTGATCTGATCTTGATCGTTTTATTTTTTCCACCGTGCATCTGTAATAGTCGAGTTCGTGTTGTGATATTTTGTCTTGTACTATCACTATAAGCACAGTGGTTCATCTGCATTTGTCAATCAACTAAAGCTAATTATCTCCTATTTCCATGTTTCCAGCTCATTTCTCAATCACGGAAGACATATGTAACAGACTGATGAAACCATAATTCATGAAACAGATTCTGACTTAAACGTCAAGTATTTTGACTGATTCGCAAGTTGTCACATTAGAATTTATTCAAGGATTGACATGTTTCCAGCTCATTTCTCAATGAATAAAGACATATTCTCACATAAATCTCTGTTGCCACAATTTGTATCATTGTCGTTATTGTGATTACATATACTGAGAGCATTTGCACGTTGACAAACGTCGGAACGATCTTTGTAGGATTGTGAAAATATTTCTATTCCTATGGATGTTGATGGTGGAGTTTTGGAGCTCTTCTATTTAACACTGCATAACTTCCTAAAGATCTTGAAAGTCTGTTCTATAGAATTTCTGCTGCAGTTTCACCATGATGCCGATTGTTCATGAAGACAGTCTTCCCTGAAGCCATGAGCGCTGTTTCAAGTTATTGTTTTCTTCAGATTTTCCAAAATGAATTCGGGCGTGTATACACTTTAACCAGCATATATAGTAGTTTATGCAGCTCGTCATTGATTGTATCTTCGTTTGAGATTCATCTAGTCCTCGTACGGGGAATACGGATCAGATTTGTTTTCTGCTTCAGTGAGACCCAACATTTTAAGCGGAAATGCTTTGACCTCTTCAAAAAATTACTGTACTGGATCTCATGTTTTTCCGTATTTCTTCTCCGATTATTATTATAATTAACATTCTATCAGTGATCTGAAGTCCTACAAGACAGCAAACATCTGTTTTGTATGATAAGGTCCTGTTCAACAGCGTTGTGAATGTGAAAATTAAGTATCAAAATTCCTATTCAATTCATGCCAAAACAATAAATATTATGTGGAAGTACTATTCATTATGTATGAATGTTCATCAACAAAACAGTGACTCGATGAATACATATCACTTGTATTTAAACAAATATGCAAAAGCAATTAGAATCAACTTCAGGATAGACAGTAAACGGCCCAGTCAAGCATAAACACAAACGATTTGTCATGAAATCATTATATCAGTTGAAACATCATAAGTAATTCAGTTTGCAGACCCTGATTCATCAGGTCGATAGGGTAGTCACATCCTTCGACGTATCATAAAACATGTAGTAATAAGAATCATTTAATAAACAAACGATGTTATCTCGATTTAGCCAATGGACTCACTCATCATTCCCAAACGAGAGTCATACACACAAATCATGAACATTTTCACAAACAAATAATAACTGGGAGAACACCTGGACAAGAAAATCATGTGTTTAAAATGTTACACTTGCAATAGGAAATGTACTGTATTTCATGGGTTCTCGTAATTGTGAGAAGACGAAGAGCAAGCTATGTGATGAAAAATGATTCACACTACAGCACACATGAACTACTCAGCAGTAGTAAGTGATATAATGGAGTGCACAGAAAGGTGAAGGGAATGAGAAGTTGGCAAACGTGCAGTAGTAATGAAATTAATACATGAAAGTGCGCATGGATCTCATATGAATACTGAAGGCACTCTACGCTATAACGAGAGTGTCATTGAATACATATCAAAATAATTATTTAAGAACACCTAGGTATATCAAGATTGATATTTGTGCGCAAACGTTTTGATCGTCAAAGTAAACCAACAACACCACATTAGGTTTCTTATTCTTTGTATGACTTTGCCAATTTTTTTCATCAATCACAATTTTACGTTCATTAGAAAACATTTTTCACTTCGTTGACTGATTTTCATTAATATTCCTTGACCTAGTATGACTATGCCTTGTTTTTTCACCAATCACAACATTATTCACTTCGTTGACTGGTTTTCCTATCCTCTACTTACTGTTCGGTGTGTTATTTAGTCCTTTCTTTCCCCTGTTTAACAGACTATATTGTTTATGTGTAAACTAACAGTGGTAATTTACGTTTTAGAAACAGATGAAATTTATCAGGTCCAATAGCTTACTTGTTCTGATTTTGGCTACACCAAGACTCTGTGCTCGACAATCTAGAGAATGGATAAGGATCACACCTGTACGAAAATGCTTTGTAGCGGTAAATACATCCCCAAAATAAATAACTGTGTAAGTCTTCAATATTGGACGCTGACCACATTAGATTTATTGGACGCATCTAGCTGAAGACGCTCAGTCGTGTATCCGCACCATATCACAAGTGAGAACGCCATGCTCAACACTCCCTGCAATCGCTAGCCAGTCTAGACCAATCATTTCTCGATATGTTGATAGCCTATCAAATATATCGTTGAACCTCCTCACTTCTGACTTTTGATTTCACCAAGTTGGTACGATTCATAGTAGAAGGTGTTACTGGTTGAAGCGTTGTCAAACTCCGAATACCTTCGGTATCTTCACTTTCCTACTGACTGTTATATATATATATGTATCATGTAAACGTTTTGTAAGATCTCTCAAGAAATATGATATATTTCTGCTTGTTGTCTTCCCTTACAATAGGACACTAGAAAAGCCATAGAAAAAGAGGAAGTATCTTGATGAATGTATGATTGATTATTCTTAGAGTTTATAAAATTGGGTAGTTTTGTTTAGGCATCTACTTGAACACTTGTTACCGGCTTCGGAACTCTACATTTAACCCAATATTTCTTCGAAATGTGAATAAGAACAACATAGAAGAGACTACGAATGTGACTGGGAGCTTCATAACAAGGTTAATTTATATACCTACAATAAGCTTATCAACGAATTTTTTGATAATTTTCATACTCTATAAACGTCTCAGAATATGGCAAGTAAAGAAACGCAGTAAGCATTTACCCGGTAACAGCTTGATGCAAACAAGTTAGTATTATACACTTACAATAGTAAATGTACTGTATTTCATGGGTTCTCGTAATAATGAGAAGACGAAGAGCAAGCTATATGATGAAAAATTATTCACATCACAGCACACATGAACTACTCAGCAGTAGTAAGTGATATAATGGAGTACACAGAAAGATGAAGGAGTGAGATAAATGAAGTTTGAATGAGTGAATTGGAGGTGAGGGTCATTGCTGATCGGTACCATTGGTTCAAGTAAGTATGTAAAATAAATGGCTGCTTTAATAACAGTATATTCAGGCGTACAATATTGGTCTCAATTAGATCCTCATCAGGCTCATTCTAATATACTGTAATATTTATATTCACATACGAAATGATAACACTAATGAAGTCAGTCTAGTCAATGATAACAGTGGAATAGATGATAAAATTGTACAATACAAATGAGAAGCACAAATTGAGTGATGAAAGGTGTAGCAGTTGTGATACGAATATTGTAGGTTTGAATCCATGATTCATAATTGGAAGTTTGTGAGTGACTTGAAAAATGTACAAACTGAAATAACCATGAGATTAACTAACCAGAAGTGCTCTGGTAATTGGAAGACGAAAAATGTGTTTGGAAATGTAGGATGTGGCAGGGAATGGAAGAGTAAACGAACGTAGATTGTGGAAAATAATAATGGCAATAATTCTGGAAAAGAAGAGTTTTAGGATCTTTGGGAAGAACATTCAATTCGGCTGGAATTCGTTTTATCTCTTGTAGTCAGCCCATGATCGGAAGTTATGTGAATGATGCATTCTTATTTCAGGCAAGACCAATTTACATATTCCAATCTACATGCACACTCGTAGCTTGAAATCTTGAGCGCACAAAAGGAGCTCTCTCGAAATGCATCTGTGAATATTCCTCCGTGTGACTTTCCAGAGGATTAAAGAAGTCAGTTTAAAGCTCAACGTTGGACAATCTGGTCAAGTTCTAATCATTTCAATCGACTAGAAGCCTCCTTAAAAATCATGTTCACAGTCCGGTAATTCGAGGCCGGTTTGGATGCAAATAAAGAGCGTATGTACAGAAGAGGCGATTGCTGTCCAGCAGATCAAGCCTTAACTTTGCATACAGAACAATATGTTCAATCTCTCATTGCTCCTTGATCATAAACGTCATTATTTTCGTGGTCTAACTTTTGTACATTACAAGAGAATGGTTTAAAGTTGAATGTAAGAATACACCAAGTCACAAATGAGAAGACAAGAAAAGTGAAAAGGAATGCTATTTCAAGCAGTGCTAATTGTGATACAATACTGTCAGATATTTATAGTTTTTTCTAAATAACGAAATCATCATTATAGTTCTCCTGTAAAAACTGAAATAACCATGAGATTAACTAATCAGAAGTGCACGTTTCTCGATTGAACCACATTGTCTCAAAACCAAGAAACTCAATCACAGTAATCCATCAAGCATATGAATCTTCATCTTGTGCCGCCTAAAAAAGACCACATCATGTGGCTTTTTATGATGCTCGAAGAATCACAACTGCCAAAGAAATTGTGTTGAATGTCATCATAGGTTGAACGTGATAGTGTTCAGTCTACAAATATGCAACTCTATTCATGTAGATTGAGTGGAACACGCAAATCAATGTCATCCTCAAACCCTTGTCCAGAAACACATTCACTAGTTCAAACACACATATGCTAATGTAAAACCACTTAATTCAACTTATAGTCCCTACTGCGAAACACAACATGATTTACATAATTCACTGATCCCATACACATGACCATTATGAAGATCTTTAGGAGGTTATGTAGTGTTAAATAGAAGAGCTCCAAAACTCCACCATCAACATTCATAAGAATAGAAATATTTTCACAATCCTACAAAGATCGTTCCGACGTTTGTCAACGTGCAAATGCTCTCAGTATATGTAATCACAATAACGACAATGATACAAATTGTGGCAACAGAGATTTATGTGAGAATATGTCTTTATTCATTGAGAAATGAGCTGGAAACATGTCAATCTTTGAATAAATTCTAATGTGACAACTTGCGAATCAGTCAAAATACTTGACGTTTAAGTCAGAATCTGTTTCATGAATTATGGTTTCATCAGTCTGTTACATATGTCTTCCGTGATTGAGAAATGAGCTGGAAACATGGAAATAGGAGATAATTAGCTTTAGTTGATTGACAAATGCAGATGAACCACTGTGCTTATAGTGATAGTACAAGACAAAATATCACAACACGAACGCGACTATTACAGATGCACGGTGGAAAAAATAAAACGATCAAGATCAGATCACATGTTTGCTTATATTGGATGTGGTGAAACATCAGTGTATTTGAATGTTTCATGCAAGTCACTGGATTACTCCAAAGTGTAGATATAGTCGACCGGGATTGTGTCAAGTTGTTGATGGCAACCAGTGTTCTACTCATATGTTTCATGGGTGTACTTTGCGGCACTAAGAGTTGTGTTTGACGATTTCTATTAAGGAAAGATGATGGTTCGGAACTACATTTATCAATATTGTAAAAATCTATTATTATAGCGTCTATTTTGCATTGAAGTCGTTCCGCCATACAAATCGGATAGTGAATAGTATCTCGTCTTTAATGACAGATAGAACAGCTTTAAATTGAAAGAACTTCAGATCGAGGGAATTTCGTGAGGATCATACCAAGGTTGAACACTACATATTTCGTCATCACAGTTGTTAGTGAATAAAATTTAGTATGTTCAGGTGTCACTTGAAATAGATCATTATACACACCGGTATATAACTCCGCTTCATCAATGATGTACGAACAGGCTTTTTAATTCGTTGTCGTACAAAAATGCAACTCTATTCATGTAGATTGAGTAGAACACGCAAATCAATGTCATCCTCAAATTCTTCTCAAAAATATTATTCATTCCTAAATATTCACACTCACACCAAAATAACACCACTTATTTCAACTTATAGTCCCCACTGCAAAACATAACACAATTTACATAATCCATTAATCCCAAACACATGACTATTATGAAGAATAGTGGTACGACCCGTCATATTCTGTTTCTGTCCTCATGAGGTTATATGAAGACGGACAATCGACGTGCGTATGGACTTGTTTGAATGCGAGGATTGAAGAACTCGTTGAAGCGTGAAGTGGCTTCAGTATTCATATGAGATCCACGTGCACTGTCATGTGTGTTTGTTTGCCTTCTACAAAATATTCATTTTCAAAGCTCTTATCTGGTTGGTCATTTCTAGTTCATTCTCATACTGTGCCCATATTCATTGTAGTATAAATACGAATCGGTTTTTAATTCAGTCAACTGGGTAGTTCTTATGAAATGTAAGTTTTGATTAGTAATTGTATAATGATCTATACATATTATTTTGATAAGCGTCCTACACTTGACATTGATGAGTTCCACTTCTCATAAATGTTCACGAGAAATCATGAAATGACATCAGAAAGCTAGTCACATTCTCACATGTGACGCAATATCGTAAGTTCCATTTTGTGTGGCTGGGTCGTAGATGCAAATGAATGCTGAATATTCTCGAGTTAAGACAAAATAGTGAAATAGTGATCCCCGGTTTTCGGAAGTGATCTGTCTCAGATCATTTCGTGAGTTTGACTGAAAATTTTAACATCTCTATTGAGCTCTGTACTGATAAGTTTTGATGAAGAGACAGATAAGTCAGGAGTGTGCCGACTAAGTTCTCAATGTGCTTGCCATATTCAGATTAATGCTTACAATAGTGTTGATATCAGTGATCATAAAACTTATTGGATAATAATAAAAATGGTTTTGAATGGGATCGTGAATGTGTAATGTTGAGGAGTCTCATACTAGGCGGAACGGTCGTCCAATGCTTCCACGTTCGCAATGCTGATCTAGTTTAGATGGACTCGTGAATTCATCTGTTAGAATAAATTTGTGTTAGGAAAATGCAAATGCTCGGCATGAATGACGATGGGAAGGATAAGTTCACAGTTGGTGTTCTCTTGTTCCACTGAATTCAACGCTTTCATAGATGTTCTGAATTTCTCTGGGTTATATTCGCACTGAGTGCGACATACCGAAGTTGTGAGTAAACGAAGAGTTCATACGTCTCCGATCGAATCATTTGTAGGAGTGTTCAATTGAGGTGTCGCAACTTGAACGACAAATGAGATTATGACCGTTGATTAGTGACGTTTTTGTGTACACATTCGAGATTCATGTTTTCAACCTTATGAATTGAATGGAACACGCGAATGTGATGCGTGTTGAAAGAGTTCGCATATCAAAGGACATTGTTTTGATGAAATGAATTTGTTGATTTTGTTTCGATAAATCGATATTTGACGTTGTTATACATCTCAATGAAATTGCACTTCAGTCAATTCTCGATTAATAACTCATCATTTTTACTGTTTAGCTGGCATGTTTACAGTGTTAACGATAGTTTCGGGAGCAGTCATCCTCACTCTGAATAGTGTAATGTGTCTGGACAATGGGTTGGCTAGAACACCGCCAATGGGATGGAACACATGGCAAGTATTCGGCTGTCAGTTGAATTGTCAGAGGTATCCAAACAACTGTCTTAATGAGGATGCAATCAAACGAACAGCCGATAAACTTGTATCGGATGGTTGGAGAGATTTGGGTTATAAATATGTGATACTTGATGATTGTTGGTTAGCAACACAACGTGATCCGATAACGAATAGAATTATGGCAGATCCTTCAAGATTTCCGAGCGTAAGTTCGTGCGTGTAGTGTCTGGAAAATGTGCACAATTTTCTCATTTATTTTGAGCAATATCGGATTATCGAAAATATATTAGCTTTGTGTTTGTATGGCCTCTAATATGATGATATCCTAAAGTGGTTGTGAATCATGTAGAGTTTTCGTTAAAATAATCATTGACATTTGCAAATTCTGTTCGCTAATCTCTATGATGCGTTGCACTTCCAGGGTATGAAAGGCCTGGGACAATATTTACATTCGAAAAATCTACTGTTCGGAGTAACTATTGGTTATGGAACTCTGACATGTTCAGGTTATCCAGGTAGCATGAACTTTCTCGAATTGGATGCAAAGACTATGGCTGACTGGGAAGTGGATTACGTGAAGATGAACTCTTGTAACAGTCCTGATCAAATGATGCCTGATGGTTTTGAAAAATTCTCTCGACTACTTAATGGAACTGGAAGACCTATGGCGTTCTTGTGTACATATCCTCTATATAATTCATGGTATGCAAACCCTCAATCGGTCGACTGGAAGCGATTACAAAACAACTGCAATCTAGTTCGTGCTCTGCCCAATTCTCATAGTTTTTGGGGATCTGTATTCAATATTATAGATGGATATAAACTTCGCAATGATATTTTGCCGAAAGTGGCTGGTCCCGGACATTACAACGATCCCGATATGTTAGTCTTGGGAAACAACGGACTTTCGAATGATCAAAAGCGAGCTCATATGGGCATGTGGTGTATGTTCGCTGCCCCACTACTGATCTCAGCTGACATGGACAAGGTGGATGAATTCAGTGCATCTCTGTTACGTAACAAACATTTGTTGGCGATAGATCAGGATAAAGGTGGACATCAGGCGGAATTCGTGAAAACACGAAATGATGTACAGGTGAGTTGATGCATTAGATTGGAATTCTTATAAATATGTCTTGATATACTCTTCTTTCTGTCGTAAAATCGTTCACAGAAAGTTCCAATGACGAAAAGCGACTTTCAATAATTCATCATATATTTGAACACAGTATATCGTACTAAAATGGTAGAACGACACAACAGCATTTATATACACTAACTAAATATATTTCATAAATTAGTCGGCTGAAATGATCATTAGTTTGTTAATGTATCCAATCACTACCGGTGCAGCTGCAATTATGTAGCCACCAACTACGTTTTTTCATTACTCGTTCTTCAACTAGGTCACGACAAGCCGTTAACATCTTTTTCATTCATCATTGTACTGAATATTAACAGACGTTTTTCATCTATTCATACACTTCTCTTCATACAGTTGTGGATACGAAAGTTAGATAATTGTCCAATTGGTTGGGCAATCGCTTGCATCAACACAAAGGTTGATGGAGGACCAATCAACTTCAGCACAAATCTTGATGAATTCAAATCACAGATGTATACAATATCAGGAGATAAGTTTGAATTACTGGATGTATTCACAGGCGATATATTCAAAGACGTACAATTGACAGAGAACTTTACGATTTCCATCAATCCATCTGGAATTATGATGTTTCGAGTAAATCCATACAAATTGGTTTATTCTTACCAATAAATTGATGGATGTTTCCGTTGTGTGGATTCTGTTAATTTCAGTTCATTTCATATTAGTTCTGTGATTTTGGCTGAACAGTTATTGGATGTGTCATTAGTGAATAATTATTCATGGGATAATGGTAATAAAGTTTATCAATTCAAACTGATTTCATTCAAGAATACTTTGTTTGTTCTTTCTTGTTTGATTATAAAAAAATTTTGAGTAATTGGGAGAAAGAGAACTTGTAATAATCAGAGGCAATTCGCGCATACTGCACATAAACACATTAGAGACTGATCAATTGCAATCCCAAACATCAATGAGAAGACTCAAATTAACAAGAGCAAGTGAATTTAAACTTCGCCCGATTACACAGGTAAATGTCTGTCAGGACTCAGTATGTAAGTGAATGACGCGATGGTGTTTGAAGCGAAAGGCAGTGATTTCGAATCCTGAAGTGGACAAAACTACGGTATGAAGGCACACTCGACTGACGAGTCTCGATGAGGATGATACGCTCGTTCTGGATTCTATTGCTAGTCACCATGTTGCATTTATTTCATAATCTTTTTATCACAACACAGGTATCACCTCATCTGAATTCGTGTGTTATTTTCATTTGCGAAAGTATTCGATTCTATGTATGCCATAAAGAGGTTGGCTACAATTGGCGACACGGAGGATCCCACTGCCACATAGTTGGTTTGTTTGTATACTATCCCGTTAAAGGCATATAGTGTCGAATTTAGGCATAGTTTTAAGGATTTTATGATCACACTAATGCTTGATGGATATCTGTCAGAAATAGTATTGTCGTCGTCAAGTAAACCACTGATGAATCCTAAGCATCTATCGATAGGAATACTACTGTATTATGTTACAACACCATAGCTCACCACGATTTCATTCTTTCCGATGGTTAATTCCTATATTTTTGATTCAAATTCATTGGGCGAATCTTTTGTTAAATTATGTAAGTTAACTAGTAGTGCTCAAGTTATTCGAAATTATTAAGTCAAACCTTGGTAATGATACCTTTAGTCTGACAAAGTTCGTCCAAGAGATTACTGAAATACAGTCGTTAATGTCATTGAAGTTTCTTCCGCAATTGAACTCCAAACCGTATCAACCTGCTAACCGCGTGTATATTCTTAGTCTCATTCTTCAAACGTTGTGACAAGTCGACTTGAGAATGTTCAACGTCCAAGATACCAGTCACTTTGATAATGTGTCTATCGCTATAATTAATTAGGTGTCCGGAACACACTAGAACTGATAAGAGAGGAAAATAATCAATGACAATTAAAATCGTGAGCCTATCCAAGTGAATGATTGTCGGTGTTTATTACTGGTAATAGAATAAATAGAGATTTAGGAAACAAACTTGCGTTCAGTCAAAATGACACGTTCCTACAAACACTGGATCAAGTGTCTGAATAACGGTTGACAGATAGTAAAAATTTAATACGGTTTTCTTGACCTCGCAAAATGATCTGACAAAATAAGTCGTACTATTAAAATGTTGACAAAGGCTTACAATAACAATCCTTCTTCATAACATTGATGTGTTTTTCTATGTCTACGTTAAAAAAATGCTAATCTGCATTGAATATACGACAACAATTGCAACAGATATTATTCCCAAATGATGTCACTCACAATTTGAGAATTAGCTGAATACACGATAATAGGTATTGATTAAAGATAATCGACTGACATGATCAGATATACTAGCATGCATATAACAGTAGTACGAAACAGATCAAGACAACAAGATCTTAGTGATTGCATTTGCAGTGAATAAGACCGTTAAGACTTAGTGTTGTGACTGTATACTGAAGATGAAGCCAAGCTACAGTTTTTCGAGAGATTTTGTGTGAGCATCTATGGTCTCTGGAAATGCCGATAAAGTTTTGCGTAATTACATAGTCCTGTTAACCCTCGTCGTAGGGCATGTGCTGCTCAACAGCATTCTCCACCCATCTCTGCCATGAGCGTTTTATATCGTTTCTTTCCAGTTGCTGTTCATCCTACTCATGTCTGCTTCTGAATCTCGACGCAGTGTTCGTCGGCCTTCATCTTTTTTAATAATAATAATAATAATAATAATAATAATAATAATAATGATTTAATCTCAAATAACAGTTTGTTACATGAGGCATGCCAGTTTACAGGCAAGATCGAATTGTTACAAATGATACAATACACACTGTAGTAAATTACTCGGCTGGGTTGATAATTTATAAGATATGACTGTAGATGGTTTTAGTCAGTATCACAGTTGGCACGCTTCATGAAAGTTGCGTTGCGAATGTGCAATTGATGGTCAAGGATAGGTCCATTGAAGGTGGGAGCTTCTAGAAATCGCAACCATATGTTTCTTTGGAAAATCTAAGGCTTTAAGGATGGTGCAGGATGAAGTCACCCGTTCCACATCTCAAGGGTGCTGAAAGAGGGAGCAAGTAAAATAAAAGACGAGAGGCAGAGTAGCCAACATTCATGAGGGAATGTTTAAGGTATGATTACCCGGTCTAATTCTCTTTTATTAAGGTATTTTTTAAGGAAGAGCATTTTGATATGAGTGGACATACAACTGACAAATGGAGGCGATTCAGAAAGGAGCTGAGAGTATGGGATTATGTGTGGTTATGAAATATAGCGTTAAAAACAGTATTGTGATGAACAATTGGCTATCCTTCTTTTTTTATCGGAGCTATTGGAGCCCTTTTCATTTTTTTGGGTATTATTATTATTTTCTAGGTGTCATAGGGTCGTGAGTGGGCTTCGTATATTAGCGAATTGTCTAGTTTGCTTGTTATAAGATTACTGGGTATGAAGTGAAACCAATTCAACGTTAGTTTGCATGATAAATCAGCATTAATACCTTACGTTCGTGAAATCCCACTAAACCATAAGGAGTCGTAATTGAACAAAATGTTCTGCCCTAGAGACATGGGTGGACTGAAGTTTTCTTCCCAACATCATGTTTGCTGATCAGTTACGCCACGCTCATATCCTTTCGTTTATCCCCATGATTCAAAGTAAGCGCTAGCTTCGTGCTGCAGTTTCATGATTTCCTCAATGTTTGTCCCATTCACTTACAACGTCTTTTCCTAATTTCCTCTTCAAATGGTAGCTGGTTTGTCCTCTCCCACAGTAGGCTGTTGATGATCGTATCCGGTCAACGGACATTCAGTATCTTACTTAGACCATTGTTTGCAAATACGTATACTACTTTGATGATGGTCATGGTAGCTCTCGACGTTTCGGCTCCATACAGTAGAACTGTCTTGAAGTTCGTATTGAAGATTGTGTCTTTGATATTGGTCGACAGTTTGTTGATTTGAGTTCCACATGTTCTTCAACTGTAGGAATGTTGCCCTTACTTTTCCAACCCTCACCTTAACATGCTCATCAGGTCCACATTGCTCATCAATGACGCTGACCAGACACGTGAAATTTCAACATCTCTCAGAGTCTCTCCAACAAGTATGACTCGGTCGATGTTTTCGATGTTGTCCTGCTTCTACTCTTGTGTTTGTTGGGGTTAGAGAAATACAAGGAATGATTTAGATGTAAACAAGCTGACATGGCTAGCCAACATATCATTTTACTATGATATTATAAGTTGTTAATTTCGATATCTTAACTAGCAATACACAGAATTTTCAATTCGTATTCCATCAGTCACGCACAGACCAGCATTCAATTTAGACAGAACTTGTTCTGATAACCGTTACCATGTAACTCTTAACAGTGTATGCATTTCTGAGCATAATACGAAGCGTCAAGCAGTTCATTTCACTGAACCACAAACACATACAACGAATTCGAGCAAAAATGCAAGTGTGAGTGAATGCTGACGAGCGAATACACAGCCAAATTAAAAGTCGAGTCAATTGATAAGATTCAAACATATATAGAGAAGTGAACTATTCATGATCATATATATCGAATTATTATTTCGCTCAATACTTTGTTCTTGTAAACTTTGACAAAATAAACGATACTACGTGTGTGATATGAACCATGTAACAGCCTGCTGAAATCTCTAATCATGCAACAGATTCTGACTTCAACGTCAAACTCTTTGATTGATTCTCAAGTTCCAAATTGGAATCAATTCAAAGATTGACATTAGAAGGCCAAGTCAAGCACGAACACTGAAAAACAAATAAACGACCTGTCAACATAATCCTTAGATCAGTTTAAACATCATAAGTAATTCAGTTTGCAGACCTTGATTCATCAGGTTGATAGGGTAGTCACATCCTTCGACGTATCATAAAACATGTAGTGATAAGAATCATTTAATAAACAAACGATGTTATCTCGATTTAGCCAATGGACTCACTCATCATTCCCAAACGAGAGTCATACACACAAATCATGAACATTTTCACAAACAAATAATAACTGGGAGAACACCTGGACAAGAAAATCATGTGTTTAAAATGTTACACTTGCAATAGGAAATGTATTGTATTTCATGGGTTCTCGTAATTGTGAGAAGACGAAGAGCAAGCTATGTGATGAAAAATGATTCACACTACAGCACACATGAACTACTCAGCAGTAGTAAGTGATATAATGGAGTGCACAGAAAGGTGAAGGGAATGAGAAGTTGGCAAACGTGAAATAGGAATGAGGATCACGGTAGATCGATGCTGTTGTGGTCACGTAAGTATGTAAAATAAACGGTCGCCTCACTTGTAGTCAAATTGATTCGGTGATGTGAAGTTTTGATGTCTTAGATCATGAAGCGTAAAGTGAACACACTAACGTAATTGATTATCTGCACATCAATGCACTCGGGGTTTTCGTGTATGTACTATTGACGATTTATCCTTGTCCCTTAATTTCCTATAACTATATCGACACTGGTTTGTTATCAACCTCCACAAATTTCATTCAGTCAACCCCAGAAAATCACGCTAATAATTTGTTTATTTAATACGCTAACTATACGACTAATGTTGTCATTTATTGTTATTTGCCTTATATCTTGATGAGAATACAGGACCTGTCCAATCGTCTATGTCGCCCACTTATGGATTCATTGTTGTGACAGATGAGTGATGTGCGAGGTCGATAAATTCATCATCGTAAACAACGCCATTCATGCTTGCAACTACGGGACAGTTCTGATTTTCTGAGATATTTTAAAAATTGTAGTACGTGTTAGTGTAGTGAACTCTACTGACAAAGCTGCTTGTAAGTAGCGTGTAACGGAATTACGCGTCGATGTTGCGACATTCGTCCGACAGATAGAACAGTTGCGAATGTGAAAATGAAGCATCGAAATTCCTATTCAATTCATACCAAGACAAAAAATATAATGTGGAAGTTCTATTCACTATATATGAACGTTCATCAACAAAACAGTGATTCGATGAATACATATCACAACATGGATCGTTGAATACATCGGAAGATGCAGATCGATGATTGAAGGTAAAAATTGTGATCGACAAACGAACCCTCTAATGATTATATGAAATGCCAAACACCACATTATTTTTCTTGACCTAGTATGATTATGCCTTGTTTTTTCACCAATCACAACATTATTCACTTCGTTGACTGGTTTTCCTATCCTCTACTTACTGTTCGGTGTGTTATTTAGTCCTTTCTTTCCCCTGTTTAACAGACTATATTGTTTATGTGTAAACTAACAGTGGTAATTTACGTTTTAGAAACAGATGAAATTTATCAGGTCCAATAGCTTACTTGTTCTGATTTTGGCTACACCAAGACTCTGTGCTCGACAATCTAGAGAATGGATAAGGATCACACCTGTACGAAAATGCTTTGTAGCGGTAAATACATCCCCAAAATAAATAACTGTGTAAGTCTTCAATATTGGACGCTGACCACATTAGATTTATTGGACGCATCTAGCTGAAGACGCTCAGTCGTGTATCCGCACCATATCACAAGTGAGAACGCCATGCTCAACACTCCCTGCAATCGCTAGCCAGTCTAGACCAATCATTTCTCGATATGTTGATAGCCTATCAAATATATCGTTGAACCTCCTCACTTCTGACTTTTGATTTCACCAAGTTGGTACGATTCATAGTAGAAGGTGTTACTGGTTGAAGCGTTGTCAAACTCCGAATACCTTCGGTATCTTCACTTTCCTACTGACTGTGATATATATGTATTATGTAAACGTTTTGTAATATCTCTCAAGAAATATGATTTATTTCTGCCTGTTGTCTTCCCTTACAATAGGACACTAGAAAGGCCATAGAAAAAGAGGAAGTATCTTGATGAATGTAAGATTGAATAATCTTAGAGTTTATAAAATTGGGTAGTTTTGTTTAGACATCTACTTGAACACTTGTTACCGGCTTCGGAACTCTACATTTAACCCAATATTTCTTCGAAATGTGAATTAGAACAACATAGAAGAGACTACGAATGTGACTAGGAGCTTCATAACAAGGTTAATTTATATACCTACAATAAGCTATCAACGACTTTTTTGATAATTTTCATACTCTATAAACGTCTCAGAATATGGCAAGTAAAGAAACGCAGTAAGCATTTACCCGGTAACAGCTTGGTGCAAACAAGTCTGAATAAGATGACATGTTCACATTTCTTTAGTATTACTTACTTACTTACTTACTTACGCCTGTTACTCCTCGTGAAGGAGCATAGGCCGCTCACCAGCGTTCTCCATCCAACCCTGTCCTGCGCAATCCTTTCTAGCTCCGTCCAGTTGTAATTCATCGTTTTCATATCTGCTTCTATTATCCGACGCAATGTGTTCTTTGGCCTTCCTCTTTTTCGCTTCCCCTCAGGATTCCAAGTTAGGGCTTGCCTCGTGATGCAGTTTGACGATTTGCGTAATGTATGTCCTATCCATTTCCATCGTCTTTTCCTAATTTCCTCTTCAGCTGGAAACTGGTTTGTTCTCTCCCAATGGATGTTGAGTATCTTGCGTAGACAGCTATTTATAAATACTTGTACATGTTTTATGATGGTTGTAGTAGTTCTCCCAGTTTCAGCTTCGTACAGTAGAACTACCTTGACGTTCGTATTGAAGATTCTGACATTGATATTAGTTAAAAGTTGTTTTGAGTTCCATATGCCCTTTAATTGTAGAAATGCGACCCTTGCTTTGCCAATCCTCGCCTTTACGTCTGTATCTGATCATCTTTGTTCATCGATGATGCTTCTCAGGTATGTGGAGGATTCTACATCTTCCAGAGTTTCGCCATCAAGAGTGATTAGATTGCTGTTCTCCGTGTTGTATTTGAGGACATTGGTTTTCCCCATGTGTATGCTGAGGCTTACTGATGCAGAGACTGCTGCTACACTGGCTGTCTTTATCTGCATTTGTTCATGTGTAAGCGATAGGAGGGCTAGGTCATCTGCAAAGTCGAAATCGTTTAATTGGTTGTGAGCTGTCGATTGTATACCGTGTTTTCCCTCAGATGTCGAGGTCTTCATAATCCAGTCGACCGTCAGAAGGAAGAGGAATGGAGAGGGCAGACAGTCTTGTCTGACTCCGGTCCTTACGTGGAACGCATCTGTCAGCTGTCCTCCATGCACGACCTTGCACTGTAGTCCGTCGTATAAGTTCCGGATAATGTTGACAATCTTCTCAGGAACTCCATAGTGTTGAAGAAGTTTCCATAATGTTCTATCTACACTGATAAACGTTGTCTTGTAGTCATTGAAGCAGATGTATATTGACGAGTTCCACTTAAATGATTGTCTGACATTCATCCGTAGCGTTGCAATTTAGTGAATTCAATGGATCTGATCTATTCAAGAGTTGCTAAAAGTATTCTACCCATCTGTTCCGCTGTTCTTGAATTTCAGTGATTGGCCTGCCTTCTTTGTCCTTGACTGGTCTCTCTGGTTTAATATATTTCCCTGATAGTTTCGTCGTTGTATCGTAAAGTTGTTTCATGTTTCCTTCCGTCGTTGCTAATTGTTCCACGTATTTCTTCTTGTCGGCTCTAATGCTCTTCTTCACTTGCTTATTTGCTTCTATGTACTCAGCTTGTGCTTGGACTTTCTCTGCTCGTGTTCGGCTGTTGTTAATTGATGTCTTCTTGTTCTTTCTTTCTTTGATCCTGTCCAGTGTTTCTATAGAGATCGATTCCTTATGATGATGCTTCTTGAGGGCCAGAACCTCCTGACACGTTGAAATTAATGCTTCTTTGATACTTTCCGAGTTGTCCTCCATAGTAGTTTCTTCTTCCTTCAGTAGATCGTATAAAGCTTGGAACCTGTTGTTGATAGCTATCTTGAATTCATTGAGTTTGTCAGTATCTCGAAGGAATGCTGTGCCGAACTTTTGTAGTTCTGGTTGTCCAGTTGTTCTTTAGCTTCATTTTTAAATTGGCTACAACTAGGTGGTGATCTGAAGCTGTGTCAGCTTCTCTCCTGGTTCTCACATCTTCCATTGTCCTTTGGAATTTTTTGTTGATGCAAATATGATCTATTTGGTTCTCTGTAGTGTGGTCCGGTGAGATCCATGTTGCTTTGTGTATACGCTTGTGTGGAAATATTGTGCCTCCTATGACCAATTTGTTGAATGCGCATAGATTTGCAAATCTTTCTCCATTTTCGTTTCTTTCTCCCAGTCCATGTCGTCCCATAATATCTTCATATCCAGTGTTGTCTATTCCGACTTTGGCATTTAGATCTCCCATTAGAATGGTGAGGTCCTTTCTTAGGCATTTCCCTATCACTGACTGCAGCCGCTCGTTGAATTGATCTTTAATGTCGTCGTTGCTATCATTGGTGGGTGCATAACATTGGATAATATTCATTAAGATCCCCTCCTTCTTTGTTTTGAATGGTGCTTTGATGATTCTGGATCCGTGAGATTCCCATCCTACAAGTGCATTTCGTGCTACTTTGGACAGCATAAGAGCGACTCCCTGAGTGTGTGGAGCATTGTCCTCTTCGTGACCGGAGTATAGCAGCATCTCTCCTGTAGCTAGCCTTTTCTGTCCAGCTTGGGTCCAGTGGGTTTCGCTGATTCCCAGTACTGCTAAGTTGTATCTCCTCATTTCCATTGATATTTGACTGGTCTTCTCGGTCTCCCACATTGTTCGAACGTTCCATGTACCTATAAAAATTTTTGCTCTGGTTGTTAGAAGGGGCATCGGCCTCGTGGCTTCCGAAGGAACTCGGTTTTCACCATGAAGCGTCATAATGGTTTGGATTATTTTTCCTGGTAAGCGTTTTCTTAGCGAGTTAGTTTTCTACGGGATGGAGACGCTAACCCCATGCCAAACCCTCCTCCTTTACCCGGGCTTGAGACCGGCAGCAACCCTATAAGAGCTACAGGCGGAGTATTCTTTAGTATTATACACTTACAATAGTAAATGTACTGTATTTCATGGGTTCTCGTAATAATGAGAAGACGAAGAGCAAGCTATGTGATGAAAAGTGATTCACACCACAGCACACATGAACTACTCAGCAGTAGTAAGTGATATAATGGAGTACAAAGAAAGATGAAGGAGTGAGATAAATGAAGTTTGAATGGGTGAATTGGATGTGAGTGTCATTGCTGATCGGTACCATTGGTTCAAGTAAGTATGTAAAATAAATGGCCGCTTCAATAACAGTATATTCAGGCGTAAAATATTGGTCTCAATTAGATACTCATCAGGCTCATTCTAATATACTGTAATATTTATATTCACATACGAAATGATAACACTAATGAAGTCAGTCTAGTCAATGATAACAGTGGAAAAGATGATAAAATTGTACAATACAAATGAGAAGCACAAATTGAGTAATGAAAGGTGTAGCAGTTGTGATACGAATATTGTAGGTTTGAATCCATGATTCATAATTGGAAGTTTGTGAGTGACTTGAAAAATGTACAAACTGAAATAACCATGAGATTAACTAACCAGAAGTGCTCTGGTAATTGGAAGACGAAAAATGTGTTTGGAAGTGTAGGATGTGGCAGGGAATGGAAGAGTAAACGAACGTAGATTGTGGAAAATAATAATGGCAATAATTCTGGAAAAGAAGAGTTTTAGGATCTTTGGGAAGAACATTCAATTCGGCTGGAATTCGTTTTATCTCTTGTAGTCAGCCCATGATCGGAAGTTATGTGAATGATACATTCTTATTTCAGGCAAGACCAATTTACATATTCCAATTTACATGCCCACTCGTAGCTTGAAATCTTGAGCGCACAAAAGGAGCTCTCTCGAAATGCATCTGTGAATATTCCTCCGTGTGACTTTCCAGAGGATTAAAGAAGTCAGTTTAAAGCTCAACGTTGGACATTCTGGTCAAGTTCTAATCATTTCAATCGACTAGAAGCCTCCATAAAAATCATGTTCACAGTCCGGTAATTCGAGGCCGGTATGGATGCAAATAAAGAGCGTATGTACAGCAGAGGCGATTGCTGTCCAGCAGATCAAGCCTTAACTTTGCATACAGAACAATATGTTCAATCTCTCATTGCTCCTTGATCATAAACGTCATTATTTTCGTGGTCTAACTTTTGTACATTACAAGAGAATGGTTTAAAGTTGAATGTAAGAATACACCAAGTCACAAATGAGAAGACAAAAAAAGTGAAAAGGAATGCTATTTCAAGCAGTGCTAATTGTGATACAATACTGTCAGATATTTATAGTTTTTTCTAAATAACGAAATCATCATTATAGTTCTCCTGTACAAACTGAAATAACCATGAGATTAACTAATCAGAAGTGCACGTTTCTCGATTGAACCACATTGTCTCAAAACCAAGAAACTCAATCACAGTAATCCATCAAGCATATGAATCTTCATCTTGTGCCGCCTAAAAAAGACCACATCATGTGGCTTTTTATGATGTTCGAAGAATCACAACTGCCAAAGAAATTGTGTTGAATGTCATCATAGGTTGAACGAGATAGTGTTCAGTCTACAAATATGCAACTCTATTCATGTAGATTGAGTGGAACACGCAAATCAATGTCATCCTCAAACCCTTGTCCAGAAACACATTCACTAGTTCAAACACACATATGCTAATGTAAAACCACTTAATTCAACTTATAGTCCCTACTGCGAAACACAACATGATTTACATAATTCACTGATCCCATACACATGACCATTATGAAGATCTTTAGGAGGTTATGTAGTGTTAAATAGAAGAGCTCCAAAACTCCATCATCAACATCCATAGGAATAGAAATATTTTCACAATCCTACAAAGATCGTTCCGACGTTTGTCAACGTGCAAATGCTCTCAGTATATGTAATCACAATAACGACAATAATACAAATTGTGGCAACAGAGATTTATGTGAGAATATGTCTTTATTCATTGAGAAATGAGCTGGAAACATGTCAATCCTTGAATAAATTCTAATGTGACAACTTGCGAATCAGTCAAAATACTTGACGTTTAAGTCAGAATCTGTTTCATGAATTATGGTTTCATCAGTCTGTTACATATGTCTTTCGTGATTGAGAAATGAGCTGGAAACATGGAAATAGGAGATAATTAGCTTTAGTTGATTGACAAATGCAGATGAACCACTGTGCTTATAGTGATAGTACAAGACAAAATATCACAACACGAACGCGACTATTACAGATGCACGGTGGAAAAAATAAAACGATCAAGATCAGATCACATGTTTGCTTATATTGGATGTGGTGAAACATCAGTGTATTTGAATGTTTCATGCAAGTCACTGGATTACTCCAAAGTGTAGATATAGTCGACCGGGATTGTGTCAAGTTGTTGATGGCAACCAGTGTTCTACTCATATGTTTCATGGGTGTACTTTGCGGCACTAAGAGTTGTGTCTGACGATTTCTATTAAGGAAAGATGATGGTTCGGAACTACATTTATCAATATTGTAAACATCTATTATTATAGGGTCTATTTTGCATTGAAGTCGTTCCGCCATACAAATCGGATAGTGAATAGTATCTCGTCTTTAATGACAGATAGAACAGCTTTAAATTGAAAGAACTTCAGATCGAGGGAATTTCGTGAGGATCATACCAAGGTTGAACACTACATATTTCGTCATCACAGTTGTTAGTGAATAAAATTTAGTATGTTCAGGTGTCACTTGAAATAGATCATTATACACACCGGTATATAACTCCGCTTCATCAATGATGTACGAACAGGCTTTTTAATTCGTTGTCGTACAAATATGCAACTCTATTCATGTAGATTGAGTAGAACACGCAAATCAATGTCATCCTCAAATTCTTCTCAAAAATATTATTCATTCCTAAATATTCACACTCACACCAAAATAACACCACTTATTTCAACTTATAGTCCCCATTGCAAAACATAACACAATTTACATAATCCATTAATCCCAAACACATGACTATTATGAAGAATAGTGGTACGAACCGTCATATTCTGTTTCTGTCCTCATGAGGTTATATGAAGACGGACAATCGACGTGCGTATGAACTTGTTTGTATGTGCAGATTGAAGAACTCGTTGAAGCGTGAAGTGGCTTCAGTATTCATATGAGATCCATGTGTACTGTCATGTATGTTTGTTTGCCTTCTACAAAATATTCATTTTCAAAGCTCTTATCTGGTTGGTCATTTCTAGTTCATTCTCATACTGTGCCCATATTCATTGTAGTATAAATACGAATCGGTTTTTAATTCAGTCAACTGGGTAGTTCTTATGAAATGTAAGTTTTGATTAGTAATTGTATAATGATCTATACATATTATTTTGATAAGCGTCCTACACTTGACATTGATGAGTTCCACTTCTCATAAATGTTCACGAGAAATCATGAAATGACATCAGAAAGCTAGTCACATTCTCACATGTGACGCAATATCGTAAGTTCCATTTTGTGTGGCTGGGTCGTAGATGCAAATGAATGCTGAATATTCTCGAGTTAAGACAAAATAGTGAAATAGTGATCCCCGGTTTTCGGAAGTGATCTGTCTCAGATCATTTCGTGAGTTTGACTGAAAATTTTAACATCTCTATTGAGCTCTGTACTGATAAGTTTTGATGAAGAGACAGATAAGTCAGGAGTGTGCCGACTAAGTTCTCAATGTGCTTGCCATATTCAGATTAATGCTTACAATAGTGTTGATATCAGTGATCATAAAACTTATTGGATAATAATAAAAATGGTTTTGAATGGGATCGTGAATGTGTAATGTTGAGGAGTCTCATACTAGGCGGAACGGTCGTCCAATGCTTCCACGTTCGCAATGCTGATCTAGTTTAGATGGACTCGTGAATTCATCTGTTAGAATAAATTTGTGTTAGGAAAATGCAAATGCTCGGCATGAATGACGATGGGAAGGATAAGTTCACAGTTGGTGTTCTCTTGTTCCACTGAATTCAACGCTTTCATAGATGTTCTGAATTTCTCTGGGTTATATTCGCACTGAGTGCGACATACCGAAGTTGTGAGTAAACGAAGAGTTCATACGTCTCCGATCGAATCATTTGTAGGAGTGTTCAATTGAGGTGTCGCAACTTGAACGACAAATGAGATTATGACCGTTGATTAGTGACGTTTTTGTGTACACATTCGAGATTCATGTTTTCAACCTTATGAATTGAATGGAACACACGAATGTGATGCGTGTTGAAAGAGTTCGCATATCAAAGGACATTGTTTTGATGAAATGAATTTGTTGATTTTGTTTCGATAAATCGATATTTGACGTTGTTATACATCTCAATGAAATTGCACTTCAGTCAATTCTCGATTAATAACTCATCATTTTTACTGTTTAGCTGGCATGTTTACAGTGTTAACGATAGTTTCGGGAGCAGTCATCCTCACTCTGAATAGTGTAATGTGTCTGGACAATGGGTTGGCTAGAACACCGCCAATGGGATGGAACACATGGCAAGTATTCGGCTGTCAGTTGAATTGTCAGAGGTATCCAAACAACTGTCTTAATGAGGATGCAATCAAACGAACAGCCGATAAACTTGTATCGGATGGTTGGCGAGATTTGGGTTATAAATATGTGATACTTGATGATTGTTGGTTAGCAACACAACGTGATCCGATAACGAATAGAATTATGGCAGATCCTTCAAGAGTTCCGAGCGTAAGTTCGTGCGTGTAGTGTCTGGAAAATGTGCACAATTTTCTCATTTATTTTGAGCAATATCGGATTATCGAAAATATATTAGCTTTGTGTTTGTATGGCCTCTAATATGATGATATCCTAAAGTGGTTGTGAATCATGTAGAGTTTTCGTTAAAATAATCATTGACATTTGCAAATTCTGTTCGCTAATCTCTATGATGCGTTGCACTTCCAGGGTATGAAAGGCCTAGGACAATATTTACATTCGAAAAATCTACTGTTCGGAGTAACTATTGGTTATGGAACTCTGACATGTTCAGGTTATCCAGGTAGCATGAACTTTCTCGAATTGGATGCAAAGACTATGGCTGACTGGGAAGTGGATTACGTGAAGATGAACTCTTGCATCGGTCGTGATCACGTGAAGCCTGATGGTTTTGAAAAATTCTCTCGACTACTTAATGGAACTGGAAGACCTATGGCGTTCTTGTGTACATATCCTCTATATGAAACACGGTATACAAAACCTAAATCCGTTGACTGGAAGCGATTACAAAACAACTGCAATCTAGTTCGCGCTCTGCCCAATATTTATAGTAGTTGGGGATCTGTATTCAATATTATAGATGAATATAAACTTCGCAATGATATTTTGCCGAAAGTGGCTGGTCCCGGACATTACAACGATCCCGATATGTTAGTCTTGGGAAACAACGGACTTTCGAATGATCAAAAGCGAGCTCATATGGGCATGTGGTGTATGTTCGCTGCCCCACTACTGATCTCAGCTGACATGGACAAGGTGGATGAATTCAGTGCATCTCTGTTACGTAACAAACATTTGTTGGCGATAGATCAGGATAAAGGTGGACATCAGGCGGAATTCGTGAAAACACGAAATGATGTACAGGTGAGTTGATGCATTAGATTGGAATTCTTATACGTATGTCTTGAGATACTTTCCTTTCTGTCTCAATACCACGAAACTTCACTTTAACCTTATCAAAGTAATTGATGTCTATGTGTAAGATGTTTGTCAGTTGAATCTGTTTCAACAACCTGTTGATCCTGTCATATTTAATGTACAGCAAACCAGCATGTGAATAGACATTGTTTGTGGAGTTGGTGATAGTGTCGCTCCAAGTATTTCAATGTAATGAGAACGACCTAAATCATTGAATCGGTAATATTTTCAGTAGTCATCGTTGCTTCTTTCTAGTGTAATCACAAAATCCTGACGGCTGTCTTCGAAAACCGATGTTCCGATTCAGCCCTTTAAATTAACACGAAACTAGTAAGCTGTTTAAAATTTGATATGACAAGTTCAATACATTTCAATCTATTTTTCTTCACTAACATCGCCTGTAGCTCTTGTAGAGTTACTGTCGTTCCCAAGCCCTGATAAAGGAGGAGGGTTTTGCATAAGGTTAGCAACTCTATCCCATGGAAAACTAACTCGCTAATGAACGCTCACCATAAAAGATAATTCAAACCAATTAAACTCTGCCCTGGTAGTTAGAAGTTCTTCATTTAGAAGAATTATAATGCTTCATGGTGAAAGCCGAGCTTCTTCGGATGCTACGAGGCCGGTGCTCTTTCTATTGACCAGAGCAATAATTTTTATAGGCACATGGAACGTCCGAACAAGGTGGGAGACCGAGAAGACCAGTCAAATAGCAACGGAAATGAGGAGAAACAACTTGGCAGTACTGGGAATCAGTGAAACTCATTGAACCCAAGCTGGACAACAAAGGTTAAATACGGAAGAGATGCTGCTATACTCCGATCACGGACAGGAAAATGCTCCAGAAACGAAAATGGAGAAAGATTTGCAAATCTGTGTGCATTCGACAAATTGGTCATAGGCAGTACAATATTTCTACACAAACGTATACACAAAGCAACATGGTTCTGGGCCTCAATAAGCAGCAAAATAAGGATTGGATCTCTATAGAAACACTGGACAGGAACAAAGAAAGAAAGGAAGAACAAGAAGACATCAATTAACAACAATCGAACACGAGCAGAGAAAGTCTAAGCACAAGCTGAGTACATAGAAGCAAACAAGCAAGTGAAGAAGAGCACTAGAGCCGACAAGCAGAAATACATGGAAGAACTAGTATCGATGGCGGAAAAAGCTGCAAGAGAAGGAAATATGAAACAGCTTTACGATTCAACGAAGAGACTAGCAGGGAAATATAGTAAACCAGAGAGACTGGTCAAAGACAAAGAAGGCAGGCCAATCACTGAAATTCAACAACAGAAGAACAGATGGGTAAAGTACCTCGAGGAATTCCTGAATAGGCCGACTCCAGTGAATCCACCAGACATCGAAGCAGCACACACAGATCATCCTCCAGGTGTCAATCCACCAACGACGGAAGAAATCAGACCGGCCATCTGACAAATCAAGAGCGAGGAGGCAGCAGGATCCAACAACATACCAGCTGAAGCACCGAAGTCAGACGTCGAAGTTGCTACAAACATGCTTCACCTTCTTTTCAGGAAGATTTGGGAGGAGGAACAAATGCCTATGAACTGGAATGAAGGACACCTCATCAAGATTCCAAAGTAAATAGACCTGAGGCATTACACTACTGTCAATACCAGGGAAAGTCTCCAACAGAGTGTTGCTGAACCGGATGAAAGACGAAGTAGACGCTCAACTTCGAGATCGACAAGCTGGATTCCGTAAGGATGGGTTGTGCACAGACCAAATTGCGACTCTACGAATCATCGTCGAACAATCCAATTACTCTTGATGGCGAAACTCTGGAAGATGTGGAATCCTTCACATACCTGGGAAGTATCATCTATGAACAAAGAGGATCAGATACAAACGCAAAGGCGAGGATTGGCAAAGTAAGGGTCGCATTTCTACAATTGAAGAACATATAGAACTCATAACAACTTTCAACTAATATCAGAGTGAGACTTTTCAATGCGAACGTCGAGGTAGTTCTGATGTACGGAGCTGGAACTGGGAGAATTACTACAACCATCATCAAACATGTACAAGTATTCATAAATAGCTGTCTACTCAAGATACTCAACATCAATTGGCCGGATATCATCAGCAACAGCCTTCTGTGGGAGAGAACAAACCAGCTTCCAGCTAAAGAGGAAATTAGGAAAAGACGATAGAAATGGATAGGACATACATTACGCAAGCCCTAAATTGGAATCCTGAAGAAAAGCGGAAAAGGGGAAAGCCAAAGAACACATTACGTCTGGAAATAGAATCCTATATGAGAAGGATGGATGACAAATGGAAAGAGCTGGAAAGGATGTCCCAGGACATGTTTGGACAGAGAATGCTGGTGAGCGGCCTATGCTCCTTCACGAGGAGTAACAGGTGCAAGTAAGTAAGATCTTCACCGATTTTTAGCTTTAGATTCTCCTTCGAATGTGTTGAGATATTTTTTGCTCTGTTGTACTGTCACAGCAAGTGAGATCATTATTGAACTATGCAATATGAAAACATATTCATGGCTTTCCTTCTGAATAACTTCAACCACATATAGTCGGAATCAGGACATTGTGATTTACGTATACGTAGGCTGTTTGGCGAGCTGTGACTGTCACAGTAGATTAGGCAATATAATATGACCTCCCATTATTTTATCGGATAATGTATGCACTGTTAATCGGACATTGTCAACAACATCTATTTGGGAAGACAATTCAATATGAGCCTATCTGATACACCGGTAACCATTCTCATCTGATAATGTAGATGACTGTAAACCTGACACTATCCAAAACACTATGCAGATTCCAAATCACATGACATTACCCATTCAGTTCTGTATTAGTCTCTTTCTACTTCTTACTATTGGCAAATATCACAGGATGAAATGAAAAATTATTTGCCGATGTAATTAATATCAGCAAGATACCTACATCTGTTCACAAATTTCTTTTCATATAGTTGTGGATACGAAAATTAAATAATCGTCCAAAGGGTTGGGCAATCGCTTGCATCTACACAAAGGTTGATGGAGGACCAATCAACTTCAGCACAAATCTTGATGAATTCAAATCACAGATGTATACAATATCAGGAGATAAGTTTGAATTACTGGATGTATTCACAGGCGATATATTCAAAGACGTACAATTGACAGAGAACTTTACGATTTCCATCAATCCATCTGGAATTATGATGTTTCGAGTAAATCCATACAAATTGGTTTATTCTTACCAATAAATTGATGGATGTTTCCGTTGTGTGGATTCTGTTAATTTCAGTTCATTTCATATTAGTTCTGTGATTTTGGCTGAACAGTTATTGGATGTGTCATTAGTGAATAATTATTCATGGGATAATGGTAATAAAGTTTATCAATTCAAACTGATTTCATTCAAGAATACTTTGTTTGTTCTTTCTTGTTTGATTATAAAAAAATTTTGAGTAATTGGGAGAAAGAGAACTTGTAATAATCAGAGGCAATTCGCGCATACTGCACATAAACACATTAGAGACTGATCAATTGCAATCCCAAACATCAATGAGAAGACTCAAATTAACAAGAGCAAGTGAATTTAAACTTCGCCCGATTACACAGGTAAATGTCTGTCAGGACTCAGTATGTAAGTGAATGACGCGATGGTGTTTGAAGCGAAAGGCAGTGATTTCGAATCCTGAAGTGGACAAAACTACGGTATGAAGGCACACTCGACTGACGAGTCTCGATGAGGATGATACGCTCGTTCTGGATTCTATTGCTAGTCACCATGTTGCATTTATTTCACAATCTTTTATCACAACACAGGTATCACCTCATCTGAATTCGTGGGTTATTTTCATTTGCGAAAGTATTCGATTCTATGTATGCCATAAAGAGGTTGGCTACAATTGGCGACACGGAGGATCCCACTGCCACATAGTTGGTTTGTTTGTATACTATCCCGTTAAAGGCATATAGTGTCGAATTTAGGCATAGTTTTAAGGATTTTATGATCACACTAATGCTTGATGGATATCTGTCAGAAATAGTATTGTCGTCGTCAAGTAAACCACTGATGGATCCTAAGCATCTATCGATAGGAATACTACTGTATTATGTTACAACACCATAGCTCACCACGATTTCATTCTTTCCGATGGTTAATTCCTATATTTTTGATTCAAATTCATTGGGCGAATCTTTTGTTAAATTATGTAAGTTAACTAGTAGTGCTCAAGTTATTCGAAATTATCAAGTCAAACCTTGGTAATGATACCTATAGTCTGACAAAGTTCGTCCAAGAGATTACTGAAATACAGTCGTTAATTTCATTGAAGTTTCTTCCGCAATTGAACTCCAAACCGTATCAACCTGCTAACCGCGTGTATATTCTTAGTCTCATTCTTCAAACGTTTTGACAAGTCGACTTGAGAATGTTCAACGTCCAAGATACCAGTCACTTTGATAATGTGTCTATCGCTATAATTAATTAGGTGTCCGGAACACACTAGAACTGATAAGAGAGGAAAATAATCAATGACAATTAAAATCGTGAGCCTATCCAAGTGAATGATTGTCGGTGTTTATTACTGGTAATAGAATAAATAGAGATTTAGGAAACAAACTTGCGTTCAGTCAAAATGACACGTTCCTACAAACACTGGATCAAGTGTCTGAATAACGGTTGACAGATAGTAAAAATTTAATACGGTTTTCTTGACCTCGCAAAATGATCTGACAAAATAAGTCGTACTATTAAAATGTTGACAAAGGCTTACAATAACAATCTTTCTTCATAACATTGATGTGTTTTTCTATGTCTACGTTAAAAAATGCTAATCTGCATTGAATAAACGACAACAATTGTAACAGGTATTATTCCCAAATGATGTCACTCACAATTTGGGAATTAGCTGAATACACGATAATAGGTATTGATTAAAGATAATCGACTGACATGATCAGATATACTAGCATGCATATAACAGTAGTACGAAACAGATCAAGACAACAAGATCTTAGTGATTGCATGTGCAGTGAATAAGACCGTTAAGACTTAGTGTTGTGACTGTATACTGAAGATGTAGCCAAGCTACAGTTTTTCGAGAGATTTTGTGTGAGCATCTATGGTCTCTGGAAATGCCGATAAAGTTTTACGTAATTACATAGTCCTGTTAACACTCGTCGTAGGGCATGTGCTGCTCAACAGCATTCTCCACCCATCTCTGCCATGAGCGTTTTATATCGTTTCTTTCCAGTTGCTGTTCATCCTACTCATGTCTGCTTCTGAATCTCGACGCAGTGTTCGTCGGCCTTCATCTTTTTTAATAATAATAATAATAATAATGATTTAATCTCAAATAACAGTTTGTTACATGAGGCATGCCAGTTAACAGGCAAGATCAAATTGTTACAAATGATACAATACACACTGTAGTAAATTACTCGGCTGGGTTGATAATTTATAAGATATGACTGTAGATGGTTTTAGTCAGTATCACAGTTGGCACGCTTCATGAAAGTTGCGTTGCGAATGTGCAATTGATGGTCAAGGATAGGTCCATTGAAGGTGGGAGCTTCTAGAAATCGCAACCATATGTTTCTTTGGAAAATCTAAGGCTTTAAGGATGGTGCAGGATGAAGTCACCCGTTCCACATCTCAAGTGAGCTGAAAGAGGGAGCAAGTAAAATAAAAGACGAGAGGCAGAGTAGCCAACATTCATGAGGGAATGTTTAAGGTATGATTACCCGGTCTAATTCTCTTTTATTAAGGTATTTTTTAAGGAAGAGCATTTTGATATGAGTGGACATACAACTGACAAATGGAGGCGATTCAGAAAGGAGCTGAGAGTATGGGATTATGTGTGGTTATGAAATATAGCGTTAAAAACAGTATTGTGATGAACAATTGGCTATCCTTCTTTTTTTATCGGAGCTATTGGAGCCCTTTTCATTTTTTTGGGTATTATTATTATTTTCTAGGTGTCATAGGGTCGTGAGTGGGCTTCGTATATTAGCGAATTGTCTAGTTTGCTTGTTATAAGATTACTGGGTATGAAGTGAAACCAATTCAACGTTAGTTTGCATGATAAATCAGCATTAATACCTTACGTTCGTGAAATCCCACTAAACCATAAGGAGCCGTAATTGAACAAAATGTTCTGCCCTAGAGACATGGGTGGACTGAAGTTTTCTTCCCAACATCATGTTTGCTGATCAGTTACGCCACGCTCATATCCTTTCATTTATCCCCATGATTCAAAGTAAGCGCTAGCTTCGTGCTGCAGTTTCATGATTTCCTCAATGTTTGTTCCATTCACGTGCAACGTCTTTTCCTAATTTCCTCTTCAAATGGTAGCTGGTTTGTCCTCTCCCACAGTAGGCTGTTGATGATCGTATCCGGTCAACGGACATTCAGTATCTAACTTAGACCATTGTTTGCAAATACGTATACTACTTTGATGATGGTCATGGTAGCTCTCGACGTTTCGGCTCCATACAGTAGAACTGTCTTGAAGTTCGTATTGAAGATTGTGTCTTTGATATTGGTCGACAGACTGTTGATTTCAGTTCCACATGTTCTTCAACTGTAGGAATGTTGCCCTTACTTTTCCAACCCTCACCTTAACATGCTCATCAGGTCCACATTGCTCATCAATGACGCTGACCAGACACGTGAAATTTCAACATCTCTCAGAGTCTCTCCAACAAGTATGACTCGGTCGATGTTTTCGATGTTGTCCTGCTTCTACTCTTGTGTTTGTTGGGGTTAGAGAAATACAAGGAATGATTTAGATGTAAACAAGCTGACATGGCTAGCCAACACATCATTTTACTATGATATTATAAGTTGTTAATTTCGATATCTTAACTAGCAATACACAGAATTTTCAATTCGTACTCCATCAGTCACGCACAGACCAGCATTCAATTTAGACAGAACTTGTTCTGATAACCGTTACCGCGTAACTCTTAACAGTGTATGCATTTCTGAGCATAATACGATGCCACTTCTTCAGAGAATAAATAACCAAATTAAAATTAATCCAAGTTTAAATAGTACTATTTAAACTTGGATTAATTTTAATTTGGTTATTTATTCTCTGAAGAAGTGACTTACACTAAGCCACGAAACGTCAGAAAATCCAATTTTCTACTCATTGGGATATTACAAATATATTATTTTTATTTATAACAATCAACCCAATGCTCAATTTATTCGAAATTATAATACGAAGCGTCAAGCAGTTCATTTCACTGAACCACAAACACATACAACGAATTCGAGCAAAAATGCAAGTGTGAGTGAATGCTGACGAGCGAATACACAGCCAAATTAAAAGTCGAGTCAATTGATAAGATTCAAACATATATAGGGAAGTGAACTATTCATGATCATATATATCGAATTATTATTTCGCTCAATACTTTGTTCTTGTAAACTTTGACAAAATAAACGATACTACGTGTGTGATATGAACCATGTAACAGCCTGCTGAAATCTCTAATCATGCAACAGATTCTGACTTCAACGTCAAACACTTTGATTGATTCTCAAATTCCAAATCGGAGTCAATTCAAAGATTGACATTAGAAGGCCAAGTCAAGCACGAACACTGAAAAACAAATAAACGACCTGTCAACATAATCCTTAGATCAGTTTAAACATCATAAGTAATTCAGTTTGCAGACCTTGATTCATCAGATTGATAGGGTAGTCACATCCTTCGACGTATCATAAAACATGTAGTGATAAGAATCATTTAATAAACAAACGATGTTATCTCGATTTAGCCAATGGACTCACTCATCATTCCCAAACGAGAGTCATACACACAAATCATGAACATTTTCACAAACAAATAATAACTGGGAGAACACCTGGACAAGAAAATCATGTGTTTAAAATGTTACACTTACAATAGGAAATGTACTGTATTTCATGGGTTCTCGTAATTGTGAGAAGACGAAGAGCAAGCTATGTGATGAAAAGTGATTCACACCACAGCACACATGAACTACTCAGCAGTAGTAAGTGATATAATGGAGTGCACAGAAAGGTGAAGGGAATGAGAAGTTGGCAAACGTGAAATAGGAATGAGGATCACGGTAGATCGATACTGTTATGGTCACGTAAGTATGTAAACTAAACGGTCGCCTCACTTGTAGTCAAATTGATTCCGTGATGTGAAGTTTTGATGTCTTAGATCATGAAGCGTAAAGTGAACACACTAACGTAATTGATTATCTGCATATCAATGCACTCGGGGTTTTCGTGTATGTACTATTGACGATTTATCCTTGTCCCTTAATTTCCTATAACTATATCGACACTGGTTTGTTATCAACCTCCACAAATTTCATTCAGTCAACCCCAGAAAATCACGCTAATAATTTGTTTATTTAATACGCTAACTATACGACTAATGTTGTCATTTATTGTTATTTGCCTTATATCTTGATGAGAATACAGGACCTGTCCAATCGTCTATGTCGCCCACTTATGGATTCATTGTTGTGACAGATGAGTGATGTGCGAGGTCGATAAATTCATCATCGTAAACAACGCCATTCATGCTTGCAACTACGGGACAGTTCTGATTTTCTGAGATATTTTAAAAATTGTAGTACGTGTTAGTGTAGTGAACTCTACTGACAAAGCTGCTTGTAAGTAGCGTGTAACGGAATTACGCGTCGATGTTGCGACATTCGTCCGACAGATAGAACAGTTGCAAATGTGAAAATGAAGCATCGAAATTCCTATTCAATTCATACCAAGACAAAAAATATAATGTGGAAGTTCTATTCATTATATATGAACGTTCATCAACAAAACAGTGATTCGATGAATACATATCACAACATGGATCGTTGAATACATCGGAAGATGCAGATCGATGATTGAAAGTAAAAATTGTGATCGACAAACGAACCCTCTAATGATTATATGAAATGCCAAACACCACATTATTTTCCTTGACCTAGTATGATTATGCCTTGTTTTTTCACCAATCACAACATTATTCACTTCGTTGACTGGTTTTCCTATCCTCTACTTACTGTTCGGTGTGTTATTTAGTCCTTTCTTTCCCTTGTTTAACAGACTATATTGTTCATGTGTAAACTAACAGTGGCAATTTACGTTTTAGAAACAGATGAAATTTATCAGGTCCAATAGCTTACTTGTTCTGATTTTGGCTACACCAAGACTCTGTGCTCGACAATCTAGAGAATGGATAAGAATCAAACTTGTAGGGAAATGCTATGTAGCGGTAAATAAATCGCTAAAATAAATAACAGTGTGAGTCTTCGAAATTGGACGCTGACCACATTAGATTAATTGGACGCATCTAGCTGAAGACGCTCAGTCGTGTATCCGCACCACATCTTAAGTGAGAACGCCATGCTCAACATTCCCTGCAATCGCTAGCCAGTCTAGACCAATCACTTCTCGATATGTTGATAGCCTATCAAATATATCTTCGAACCTCCTCACTTCTGACTTTTGTTTTCACTAGGTTGGTACGATTCATAGTAGAAGGTGTTACTGGTTGAAGCGTTGTCAAACTCCGAATACCTTCGGTATCTTCACTTTCCTACTGACTGTGATATATATGTATTATGTAAACGTTTTGTAATATCTCTCAAGAAATATGATTTATTTCTGCCTGTTGTCTTCCCTTACAATAGGACACTAGAAAAGCCATAGAAAAAGAGGAAGTATCTTGATGAATGTATGATTGATTATTCTTAGAGTTTATAAAATTGGGTAGTTTTGTTTAGGCATCTACTTGAACACTTGTTACCGGCTTCGGAACTCTACTTTTAACCCAATATTTCTTCGAAATGTGAATTAGAACAACATAGAAGAGACTACGAATGTGACTAGGAGCTTCATAACAAGGTTAATTTATATACCTACAATAAGCTATCAACGACTTTTTTGATAATTTTCATACTCTATAAACGTCTCAGAATATGGCAAGTAAAGAAACGCAGTAAGCATTTACCCGGTAACAGCTTGGTGCAAACAAGTCTGAATAAGATGACATGTTCACATTTCTTTAGTATTACTTACTTACTTACTTACTTACGCCTGTTACTCCTCGTGAAGGAGCATAGGCCGCTCACCAGCGTTCTCCATCCAACCCTGTCCTGGGCAATCCTTTCTAGCTCCGTCCAGTTGTAATTCATCGTTTTCATATCTGCTACTATTATCCGACGCAATGTGTTCTTTGGCCTTCCTCTTTCTCGCTTCCCCTCAGGATTCCAAGTTAGGGCTTGCCTCGTGATGCAGTTTGACGATTTGCGTAATGTATGTCCTATCCATTTCCATCGTCTTTTCCTAATTTCCTCTTCAGCTGGAAACTGGTTTGTTCTCTCCCAATGGATGTTGAGTATCTTGCGTAGACAGCTATTTATAAATACTTGTACATGTTTGATGATGGTTGTAGTAGTTCTCCCAGTTTCAGCTTCGTACAGTAGAACTACCTTGATGTTCGTATTGAAGATTCTGATATTGATATTAGTTAAAAGTTGTTTTGAGTTCCATATGCCCTTTAATTGTAGAAATGCGACCCTTGCTTTGCCAATCCTCGCCTTTACGTCTGTATCTGATCATCTTTGTTCATCGATGATGCTTCTCAGGTATGTGGAGGATTCTACATCTTCCAGAGTTTCGCCATCAAGAGTGATTAGATTGCTGTTCTCCGTGTTGTATTTGAGGACATTGGTTTTCCCCATGTGTATGCTGAGGCCTACTGATGCAGAGACTGCTGCTACACTGGCTGTCTTTATCTGCATTTGTTCATGTGTAAGCGATAGGAGGGCTAGGTCATCTGCAAAGTCGAAATCGTCTAATTGGTTGTGAGCTGTCGATTGTATGCCGTGTTTTCCCTCAGATGTCGAGGTCTTCATAATCCAGTCGACCACCAGAAGGAAGGAAAAGGGAGAGAGTAGACAGCCTTGTCTGACTCCGGTCCTTACTTGAAATGTATCTGTCAGCTGTCCTCCATGCACGACCTTGCACTGTAATCCGTCGTATAAGTTCCGGATAAACGTTCTCTCGTAGTCATTGAAGCAGATGTATATTGACGAGTTCCACTTAAATGATTGTCTGACATTCATCCGTAGCGTTGCAATTTAGTGAATTCAATGGATTTGATCTATTCAAGAGTTGCTAAAAGTATTCTACCCATCTGTTCCGCTGTTCTTGAATTTTAGTGATTGGCCTGCCTTCTTTGTCCTTGACTGGTCTCTCTGGTTTAATATATTTCCCTGATAGTTTCTTCGTTGTATCGTAAAGTTGTTTCATATTTCCTTCCGTCGTTGCTAATTCTTCCACGTATTTCTTCTTGTCGGCTCTAATGCTCTTCTTCACTTGCTTGTTTGCTTCTATGTACTCAGCTTGTGCTTAGACTTTCTCTGCTCGTGTTCGATTGTTGTTAATTGATGTCTTCTTGTTCTTCCTTTCTTTCTTTGTTCCTGTCCAGTGTTTCTATAGAGATCCAATCCTTATTTTGCTGCTTATTGAGGCCCAGAACCTCTTGACACGTTGAAGTTAATGCTTCTTTGATACCTTTCCAGTCGCCCTCCACAGTAGTTTCTTCTTCCTTCAGTAGATCGTATAAAGCTTGGAACCTGTTGTTGATAGCTATCTTGAATTCATTGAGTTTGTCAGTATCTCGAAGGAAGGCTGTGTCGAACTTTTGTAGTTCTGGTTGTCCAGTTGTTCTTTAGCTTCATTTTTAAATTGGCTACAACTAGGTGGTGATCTGAAGCTGTGTCAGCTTCTCTCCTGGTTCTCACATCTTCCATTGTCCTTCGGAAATTTTTGTTGATGCAAATATGATCTATTTGGTTCTCTGTAGTGTGGTCCGGTGAGATCCATGTTGCTTTGTGTATACGCTTGTGTGGAAATATTGTGCCTCCTATGACCAATTTGTTGAATGCGCATAGATTTGCAAATCTTTCTCCATTTTCGTTTCTTTCTCCCAGTCCATGTCGTCCCATAATATCTTCATATCCAGTGTTGTCTATTCCGACTTTGGCATTTAGATCTCCCATTAGAATGGTGAGGTCCTTTCTTAGGCATTTCCCTATCACTGACTGCAGCCGCTCGTTGAATTGATCTTTAATGTCGTCGTTGCTATCATTGGTGGGTGCATAACATTGGATAATATTCATTAAGATCCCCTCCTTCTTTGTTTTGAATGGTGCTTTGATGATTCTGGATCCGTGAGATTCCCATCCTACAAGTGCATTTCGTGCTACTTTGGACAGCATAAGAGCGACTCCCTGAGAGTGTGGAGCATTGTCCTCTTCGTGACCGGAGTATAGCAGCATCTCTCCTGTAGCTAGCCTTTTCTGTCCAGCTTGGGTCCAGTGGGTTTCGCTGATTCCCAGTACTGCTAAGTTGTATCTCCTCATTTCCATTGATATTTGACTGGTCTTCCCGGTCTCCCACATTGTTCGAACGTTCCATGTACCTATAAAAATTTTTGCTCTGGTTGTTAGAAGGGGCATCGGCCTCGTGGCTTCCGAAGGAACTCGGCTTTCACCATGAAGCGTCATAATTCTTCTAAATGAAGACCTTCTAACTCCCAGGGCAGAGTTAGAATGGTTTGGATTATTTTTCCTGGTAAGCGTTTTTATAGCGAGTAAGTTTTCTACGGGATGGGGACGCTAACCCCATGCCAAACCCTCCTCCTTTACCCGGGCTTGAGACCGGCAGCAACCCTATAAGAGCTACAGGCGGAGTATTCTTTAGTATTATACACTTACAATAGTAAATGTACTGTATTTCATGGGTTCTCGTAATAATGAGAAGACGAAGAGCAAGCTATGTGATGAAAAGTGATTCACACCACAGCACACATGAACTACTCAGCAGTAGTAAGTGATATAATGGAGTACACAGAAAGATGAAGGAGTGAGATAAATGAAGTTTGAATGGGTGAATTGGATGTGAGGGTCATTGCTGATCGGTACCATTGGTTCAAGTAAGTATGTAAAATAAATGGCCGCTTCAATAACAGTATATTCAGACGTAAAATATTGGTCTCAATTAGATACTCATCAGCCTCATTCTAATATACTGTAATATTTATATTCACATACGAAATGATAACACTAATGAAGTCAGTCTAATCAATGATAACAGTGGAATAGATGATAAAATTGTACATTACAAATGAGAAGCACAAATTGAGTTATGAAAGGTGTAGCAGTTGTGATACGAATACTGTAGGTTTGAATCCATGATTCATAATAGGAAGTTTGTGAGTGACTTGAAAAATGTACAAACTGAAATAACCATGAGATTAACTAACCAGAAGTGCTCTGGTAATTGGAAGACGAAAAATGTGTTTGGAAGTGTAGGATGTGGCAGGGAATGGAAGAGTAAACGAACGTAGATTGTGGAAAATAATAATGGCAATAATTCTGGAAAAGAAGAGTTTTAGGATCTTTGGGAAGAACATTCAATTCGGCTGGAATTCGTTTTATCTCTTGTAGTCAGCCCATGATCGGAAGTTATGTGAATGATACATTCTTATTTCAGGCAAGACCAATTTACATATTCCAATTTACATGCCCACTCGTAGCTTGAAATCTTGAGCGCACAAAAGGAGCTCTCTCGAAATATATCTGTGAATATTCCTCCGTGTGACTTTCCAGAGGATTAAAGAAGTCAGTTTAAAGCTCAACGTTGGACATTCTGGTCAAGTTCTAATCATTTCAATCGACTAGAAGCCTCCATAAAAATCATGTTCACAGTCCGGTAATTCGAGGCCGGTATGGATGCAAATAAAGAGCGTATGTACAGCAGAGGCGATTGCTGTCCAGCAGATCAAGCCTTAACTTTGCATACAGAACAATATGTTCAATCTCTCATTGCTCCTTGATCATAAACGTCATTATTTTCGTGGTCTAACTTTTGTACATTACAAGAGAATGGTTTAAATTTGAATGTAAGAATACACCAAGTCACAAATGAGAAGACAAAAAAGTGAAAAGGAATGCTATTTCAAGCAGTGCTAATTGTGATACAATACTGTCAGATATTTATAGTTTTTTCTAAATAACGAAATCATCATTATAGTTCTCCTGTACAAACTGAAATAACCATGAGATTAACTAATCAGAAGTGCACGTTTCTCGATTGAACCACATTGTCTCAAAACCAAGAAACTCAATCACAGTAATCCATCAAGCATATGAATCTTCATCTTGTGCCGCCTAAAAAGACCACATCATGTGGCTTTTTATGATGTTCGAAGAATCACAACTGCCAAAGAAATTGTGTTGAATGTCATCATAGGTTGAACGAGATAGTGTTCAGTCTACAAATATGCAACTCTATTCATGTAGATTGAGTGGAACACGCAAATCAATGTCATCCTCAAACCCTTGTCCAGAAACACATTCACTAGTTCAAACACACATATGCTAATGTAAAACCACTTAATTCAACTTATAGTCCCTACTGCGAAACACAACATGATTTACATAATTCACTGATCCCATACACATGACCATTATGAAGATCTTTAGGAGGTTATGTAGTGTTAAATAGAAGAGCTCCAAAACTCCATCATCAACATCCATAGGAATAGAAATATTTTCACAATCCTACAAAGATCGTTCCGACGTTTGTCAACGTGCAAATGCTCTCAGTATATGTAATCACAATAACGACAATAATACAAATTGTGGCAACAGAGATTTATGTGAGAATATGTCTTTATTCATTGAGAAATGAGCTGGAAACATGTCAATCCTTGAATAAATTCTAATGTGACAACTTGCGAATCAGTCAAAATACTTGACGTTTAAGTCAGAATCTGTTTCATGAATTATGATTTCATCAGTCTGTTACATATGTCTTTCGTGATTGAGAAATGAGCTGGAAACATGGAAATAGGAGATAATTAGCTTTAGTTGATTGACAAATGCAGATGAACCACTGTGCTTATAGTGATAGTACAAGACAAAATATCACAACACGAACTCGACTATTACAGATGCACGGTGGAAAAATAAAACGATCAAGATCAGATCACATGTTTGCTTATATTGGATGTGGTGAAACTTCAGTGTATTTGAATGTTTCATGCAAGCCACTGGATTACTCCAAAGTGTAGATATAGTCGACCGGGATTGTGTCAACTTGTCGATGGCAACCTGTGTTCTACTCATATGTTTCATGGGTGTACTTTGCGGCACTAAGAGTTGTGTCTGACGATTTCTATTAAGGAAAGATGATGGTTCGGAACTACATTTATCAATATTGTAAACATCTATTATTATAGGGTCTATTTTGCATTGAAGTCGTTCCGCCATACAAATCGGATAGTGAATAGTATCTCGTCTTTAATGACAGATAGAACAGCTTTAAATTGAAAGAACTTCAGATCGAGGGAATTTCGTGAGGATCATACCAAGGTTGAACACTACATATTTCGTCATCACAGTTGTTAGTGAATAAAATTTAGTATGTTCAGGTGTCACTTGAAATAGATCATTATACACAACGGTATATAACTCCGCTTCATCAATGATGTACGAACAGGCTTTTTAATTCGTTGTCGTACAAATATGCAACTCTATTCATGTAGATTGAGTAGAACACGCAAATCAATGTCATCCTAAAATTCTTCTCGAAAATATTATTCATTCCTAAATATTCACACTCACGCCAAAATAACACCACTTATTTCAACTTATAGTCCCCACTGCAAAACATAACACAATTTACATAATCCATTAATCCCAAACACATGACCATTATGAAGAATAGTGGTACGACCCGTCATATTCTGTTTCTGTCCTCATGAGGTTATATGAAAACGGACAATCGACGTACGTATGTACTTGTTTGTATGAGCAGATTGAAGAACTCGTTGAAGCGTGAAGTGGCTTCAGTATTCATATGATACAAATATTGTTGGTTTGAATCCATGATTCATAATTGGAAGTTTGTGAGTGACTTGAAAAATGTACAAACTGAAATAACCATGAGATTAACTAACCAGTAGTGCTCTGGTAATTGGAAGACGAAAAATGTGTTTGGAAATGTAGGATGTGGCAGGGAATGGAAGAGTAAACGAACGTAGATTGTGGAAAATAATAATGGCAATAATTCTGGAAAAGAAGAGTTTTAGGATCTTTGGGAAGAACATTCAATTCGGCTGGAATTCGTTTTATCTCTTGTAGTCAGCCCATGATCGGAAGTTATGTGAATGATACATTCTTATTTCAGGCAAGACCAATTTACATATTCCAATTTACATGCCCACTCGTAGCTTGAAATCTTGAGCGCACAAAAGGAGCTCTCTCGAAATGCATCTGTGAATATTCCTCCGTGTGACTTTCCAGAGGATTAAAGAAGTCAGTTTAAAGCTCAACGTTGGACATTCTGGTCAAGTTCTAATCATTTCAATCGACTAGAAGCCTCCATAAAAATCATGTTCACAGTCCGGTAATTCGAGGCCGGTATGGATGCAAATAAAGAGCGTATGTACAGCAGAGGCGATTGCTGTCCAGCAGATCAAGCCTTAACTTTGCATACAGAACAATATGTTCAATCTCTCATTGCTCCTTGATCATAAACGTCATTATTTTCGTGGTCTAACTTTTGTACATTACAAGAGAATGGTTTAAATTTGAATGTAAGAATACACCAAGTCACAAATGAGAAGACAAAAAAGTGAAAAGGAATGCTATTTCAAGCAGTGCTAATTGTGATACAATACTGTCAGATATTTATAGTTTTTCTAAATAACGAAATCATCATTATAGTTCTCCTGTACAAACTGAAATAACCATGAGATTAACTAATCAGAAGTGCACGTTTCTCGATTGAACCACATTGTCTCAAAACCAAGAAACTCAATCACAGTAATCCATCAAGCATATGAATCTTCATCTTGTGCCGCCTAAAAAGACCACATCATGTGGCTTTTTATGATGTTCGAAGAATCACAACTGCCAAAGAAATTGTGTTGAATGTCATCATAGGTTGAACGAGATAGTGTTCAGTCTACAAATATGCAACTCTATTCATGTAGATTGAGTGGAACACGCAAATCAATGTCATCCTCAAACCCTTGTCCAGAAACACATTCACTAGTTCAAACACACATATGCTAATGTAAAACCACTTAATTCAACTTATAGTCCCTACTGCGAAACACAACATGATTTACATAATTCACTAATCCCATACACATGACCATTATGAAGATCTTTAGGAGGTTATGTAGTGTTAAATAGAAGAGCTCCAAAACTCCACCATCAACATCCATAAGAATAGAAATATTTTCACAATCCTACAAAGATCGTTCCGACGTTTGTCAACGTGCAAATGCTCTCAGTATATGTAATCACAATAACGACAATAATACAAATTGTGGCAACAGAGATTTATGTGAGAATATGTCTTTATTCATTGAGAAATGAGCTGGAAACATGTCAATCCTTGAATAAATTCTAATGTGACAACTTGCGAATCAGTCAAAATACTTGACGTTTAAGTCAGAATCTGTTTCATGAATTATGATTTCATCAGTCTGTTACATATGTCTTTCGTGATTGAGAAATGAGCTGGAAACATGGAAATAGGAGATAATTAGCTTTAGTTGATTGACAAATGCAGATGAACCACTGTGCTTATAGTGATAGTACAAGACAAAATATCACAACACGAACTCGACTATTACAGATGCACGGTGGAAAAAAATAAAACGATCAAGATCAGATCACATGTTTGCTTATATTGGATGTGGTGAAACTTCAGTGTATTTGAATGTTTCATGCAAGCCACTGGATTACTCCAAAGTGTAGATATAGTCGACCGGGATTGTGTCAACTTGTCGATGGCAACCTGTGTTCTACTCATATGTTTCATGGGTGTACTTTGCGGCACTAAGAGTTGTGTCTGACGATTTCTATTAAGGAAAGATGATGGTTCGGAACTACATTTATCAATATTGTAAACATCTATTATTATAGGGTCTATTTTGCATTGAAGTCGTTCCGCCATACAAATCGGATAGTGAATAGTATCTCGTCTTTAATGACAGATAGAACAGCTTTAAATTGAAAGAACTTCAGATCGAGGGAATTTCGTGAGGATCATACCAAGGTTGAACACTACATATTTCGTCATCACAGTTGTTAGTGAATAAAATTTAGTATGTTCAGGTGTCACTTGAAATAGATCATTATACACAACGGTATATAACTCCGCTTCATCAATGATGTACGAACAGGCTTTTTAATTCGTTGTCGTACAAATATGCAACTCTATTCATGTAGATTGAGTAGAACACGCAAATCAATGTCATCCTAAAATTCTTCTCGAAAATATTATTCATTCCTAAATATTCACACTCACGCCAAAATAACACCACTTATTTCAACTTATAGTCCCCACTGCAAAACATAACACAATTTACATAATCCATTAATCCCAAACACATGACCATTATGAAGAATAGTGGTACGACCCGTCATATTCTGTTTCTGTCCTCATGAGGTTATATGAAAACGGACAATCGACGTACGTATGTACTTGTTTGTATGAGCAGATTGAAGAACTCGTTGAAGCGTGAAGTGGCTTCAGTATTCATATGATACAAATATTGTTGGTTTGAATCCATGATTCATAATTGGAAGTTTGTGAGTGACTTGAAAAATGTACAAACTGAAATAACCATGAGATTAACTAACCAGTAGTGCTCTGGTAATTGGAAGACGAAAAATGTGTTTGGAAATGTAGGATGTGGCAGGGAATGGAAGAGTAAACGAACGTAGATTGTGGAAAATAATAATGGCAATAATTCTGGAAAAGAAGAGTTTTAGGATCTTTGGGAAGAACATTCAATTCGGCTGGAATTCGTTTTATCTCTTGTAGTCAGCCCATGATCGGAAGTTATGTGAATGATACATTCTTATTTCAGGCAAGACCAATTTACATATTCCAATTTACATGCCCACTCGTAGCTTGAAATCTTGAGCGCACAAAAGGAGCTCTCTCGAAATATATCTGTGAATATTCCTCCGTGTGACTTTCCAGAGGATTAAAGAAGTCAGTTTAAAGCTCAACGTTGGACATTCTGGTCAAGTTCTAATCATTTCAATCGACTAGAAGCCTCCATAAAAATCATGTTCACAGTCCGGTAATTCGAGGCCGGTATGGATGCAAATAAAGAGCGTATGTACAGCAGAGGCGATTGCTGTCCAGCAGATCAAGCCTTAACTTTGCATACAGAACAATATGTTCAATCTCTCATTGCTCCTTGATCATAAACGTCATTATTTTCGTGGTCTAACTTTTGTACATTACAAGAGAATGGTTTAAATTTGAATGTAAGAATACACCAAGTCACAAATGAGAAGACAAAAAAGTGAAAAGGAATGCTATTTCAAGCAGTGCTAATTGTGATACAATACTGTCAGATATTTATAGTTTTTTCTAAATAACGAAATCATCATTATAGTTCTCCTGTACAAACTGAAATAACCATGAGATTAACTAATCAGAAGTGCACGTTTCTCGATTGAACCACATTGTCTCAAAACCAAGAAACTCAATCACAGTAATCCATCAAGCATATGAATCTTCATCTTGTGCCGCCTAAAAAGACCACATCATGTGGCTTTTTATGATGTTCGAAGAATCACAACTGCCAAAGAAATTGTGTTGAATGTCATCATAGGTTGAACGAGATAGTGTTCAGTCTACAAATATGCAACTCTATTCATGTAGATTGAGTGGAACACGCAAATCAATGTCATCCTCAAACCCTTGTCCAGAAACACATTCACTAGTTCAAACACACATATGCTAATGTAAAACCACTTAATTCAACTTATAGTCCCTACTGCGAAACACAACATGATTTACATAATTCACTAATCCCATACACATGACCATTATGAAGATCTTTAGGAGGTTATGTAGTGTTAAATAGAAGAGCTCCAAAACTCCACCATCAACATCCATAAGAATAGAAATATTTTCACAATCCTACAAAGATCGTTCCGACGTTTGTCAACGTGCAAATGCTCTCAGTATATGTAATCACAATAACGACAATAATACAAATTGTGGCAACAGAGATTTATGTGAGAATATGTCTTTATTCATTGAGAAATGAGCTGGAAACATGTCAATCCTTGAATAAATTCTAATGTGACAACTTGCGAATCAGTCAAAATACTTGACGTTTAAGTCAGAATCTGTTTCATGAATTATGATTTCATCAGTCTGTTACATATGTCTTTCGTGATTGAGAAATGAGCTGGAAACATGGAAATAGGAGATAATTAGCTTTAGTTGATTGACAAATGCAGATGAACCACTGTGCTTATAGTGATAGTACAAGACAAAATATCACAACACGAACTCGACTATTACAGATGCACGGTGGAAAAAATAAAACGATCAAGATCAGATCACATGTTTGCTTATATTGGATGTGGTGAAACTTCAGTGTATTTGAATGTTTCATGCAAGCCACTGGATTACTCCAAAGTGTAGATATAGTCGACCGGGATTGTGTCAACTTGTCGATGGCAACCTGTGTTCTACTCATATGTTTCATGGGTGTACTTTGCGGCACTAAGAGTTGTGTCTGACGATTTCTATTAAGGAAAGATGATGGTTCGGAACTACATTTATCAATATTGTAAACATCTATTATTATAGGGTCTATTTTGCATTGAAGTCGTTCCGCCATACAAATCGGATAGTGAATAGTATCTCGTCTTTAATGACAGATAGAACAGCTTTAAATTGAAAGAACTTCAGATCGAGGGAATTTCGTGAGGATCATACCAAGGTTGAACACTACATATTTCGTCATCACAGTTGTTAGTGAATAAAATTTAGTATGTTCAGGTGTCACTTGAAATAGATCATTATACACAACGGTATATAACTCCGCTTCATCAATGATGTACGAACAGGCTTTTTAATTCGTTGTCGTACAAATATGCAACTCTATTCATGTAGATTGAGTAGAACACGCAAATCAATGTCATCCTAAAATTCTTCTCGAAAATATTATTCATTCCTAAATATTCACACTCACGCCAAAATAACACCACTTATTTCAACTTATAGTCCCCACTGCAAAACATAACACAATTTACATAATCCATTAATCCCAAACACATGACCATTATGAAGAATAGTGGTACGACCCGTCATATTCTGTTTCTGTCCTCATGAGGTTATATGAAAACGGACAATCGACGTGCGTATGTACTTGTTTTTATGGGCATATTGACGAACTCGTTGAAGCGTGAACTTGCTTCAGTATTCATATTAGATCCATGTGCACTGTCATGTATGTTTGTTTGCCTTCTACAAAATATTCATTTTCAAAGCTCTTATCTGGTTGGTCATTTCTAGTTCATTCTCATACTGTGCCCATATTCATTGTAGTATAAATACGAATCGGTTTTTAATTCAGTCAACTGGGTAGTTCTTATGAAATGTAAGTTTTGATTAGTAATTGTATAATGATCTATACATATTATTTTGATAAGCGTCCTACACTTGACATTGATGAGTTCCACTTCTCATAAATGTTCACGAGAAATCATGAAATGACATCAGAAAGCTAGTCACATTCTCACATGTGACGCAATATCGTAAGTTCCATTTTGTGTGGCTGGGTCGTAGATGCAAATGAATGCTGAATATTCTCGAGTTAAGACAAAATAGTGAAATAGTGATCCCCGGTTTTCGGAAGTGATCTGTCTCAGATCATTTCGTGAGTTTGACTGAAAATTTTAACATCTCTATTGAGCTCTGTACTGATAAGTTTTGATGAAGAGACAGATAAGTCAGGAGTGTGCCGACTAAGTTCTCAATGTGCTTGCCATATTCAGATTAATGCTTACAATAGTGTTGATATCAGTGATCATAAAACTTATTGGATAATAATAAAAATGGTTTTGAATGGGATCGTGAATGTGTAATGTTGAGGAGTCTCATACTAGGCGGAACGGTCGTCCAACGCTTCCACGTTTGCAATGCGGATCTAGTTTAGATGGACTCATGAATTCATCTGTTAGAATAAATTTGTGTTAGGAAAATGCAAATGCTCGGCATGAATGACGATGGGAAGGATAAGTTCACAGTTGGTGTTCTCTTGTTCCACTGAATTCAACGCTTTCATAGATGTTCTGAATTTCTCTGGGTTATATTCGCACTGAGTGCGACATACCGAAGTTGTGAGTAATTGAAGAGTTCATACGTCTCCGATCGAATCATTTGTAGGAGTGTTCAATTGAGGTGTCGCAACTTGAACGACAAATGAGATTATGACCGTTGATTAGTGACGTTTTGGTGTACACATTCGAGATTCATGTTTTCAACCTTATGAATTGAATGGAACACGCGAATATGATGCGTGTTGAAAGAGTTCGCATATCAAAGGACATTGTTTTGATGAAATGAATTTGTTGATTTTGTTTCGATAAATCGATATTTGACGTTGTTATACATCTCAATGAAGTTGCACTTCAGTCAATTCTCGATTAATAACTCATCATTTTTACTGTTTAGCTGGCATGTTTACAGTGTTAACGATAGTTTCGGGAGCAGTCATCCTCACTCTGAATTGTGTAATGTGTCTGGACAATGGGTTGGCTAGAACACCGCCAATGGGATGGAACACATGGCAAGTATTCGGCTGTCAGTTGAATTGTCAGAGGTATCCAAACAACTGTCTTAATGAGGATGCAATCAAACGAACAGCCGATAAACTTGTATCGGATGGTTGGCGAGATTTGGGTTATAAATATGTGATACTTGATGATTGTTGGTTAGCAACACAACGTGATCCGATAACGAATAGAATTATGGCAGATCCTTCAAGATTTCCGAGCGTAAGTTAGTGCGTGTAGTGTCTGGAAAATGTGCACAATTTTCTCATTTATTTTGAGCAATATCGGATTATCGAAAATATATTAGCTTTGTGTTTGTATGGCCTCTAATATGATGATATCCTAATGTGGTTGTGAATCATGTAGAGTTTTCGTTAAAATAATCATTGACATTTGCAAATTCTGTTCGCTAATCTCTATGATGCGTTGCACTTCCAGGGTATGAAAGGCCTGGGACAATATTTACATTCGAAAAATCTAGTGTTCGGAGTAACTATTGGTTATGGAACTCTGACATGTTCAGGTTATCCAGGTAGCATGAACTTTCTCGAATTGGATGCAAAGACTATGGCTGACTGGGAAGTGGATTACGTGAAGATGAACTCTTGCATCGGTCGTGATCACGTGAAGCCTGATGGTTTTGAAAAATTCTCTCGACTACTTAATGGAACTGGAAGACCTATGGCGTTCTTGTGTACATATCCTCTATATGAAACACGGTATACAAAACCCAAATCCGTTGACTGGAAGCGATTACAAAACAACTGCAATCTAGTTCGCGCTCTGCCCAATATTTATAGTAGTTGGGGATCTGTATTCAATATTATAGATGAATATAAACTTCGCAATGATATTTTGCCGAAAGTGGCTGGTCCCGGACATTACAACGATCCCGATATGTTAGTCTTGGGAAACAACGGACTTTCGAATGATCAAAAGCGAGCTCATATGGGCATGTGGTGTATGTTCGCTGCCCCACTACTGATCTCAGCTGACATGGACAAGGTGGATGAATTCAGTGCATCTCTGTTACGTAACAAACATTTGTTGGCGATAGATCAGGATAAAGGTGGACATCAGGCGGAATTCGTGAAAACACGAAATGATGTACAGGTGAGTTGATGCATTAGATTGGAATTCTTATACACAAGTCTTGAGATACTTTCCTTTCTGTCTCAATACCACGAAACTTCACTTTAACCTTATCAAAGTAATTGATGTCTATGTGTAAGATGTTTGTCAGTTGAATCTGTTTCAACAACCTGTTGATCATGTCATATTTAATGTACAGCAAACCAGCATGTGAATAGACATTGTTTGTGGAGTTGGTGATAGTGTCGCTCCAAGTATTTCAATGTAATGAGAACGACCTAAATCATTGAATCGGTAATATTTTCAGTAGTCATCGTTGCTTCTTTCTAGTGTAATCACAAAATCCTGACGGCTGTCTTCGAAAACCGATGTTCCGATTCAGCCCTTTAAATTAACACGAAACTAGTAAGCTGTTTAAAATTTGATATGACAAGTTCAATACATTTCAATCTATTTTTCTTCACTAACATCGCCTGTAGCTCTTGTAGAGTTACTGTCGTTCCCAAGCCCTGATAAAGGAGGAGGGTTTTGCATAAGGTTAGCAACTCTATCCCATGGAAAACTAACTCGCTAATGAACGCTCACCATAAAAGATAATTCAAACCAATTAAACTCTGCCCTGGTAGTTAGAAGTTCTTCATTTAGAAGAATTATAATGCTTCATGGTGAAAGCCGAGCTTCTTCGGATGCTACGAGGCCGGTGCTCTTTCTATTGACCAGAGCAATAATTTTTATAGGCACATGGAACGTCCGAACAAGGTGGGAGACCGAGAAGACCAGTCAAATAGCAACGGAAATGAGGAGAAACAACTTGGCAGTACTGGGAATCAGTGAAACCCATTGAACCCAAGCTGGACAACAAAGGGTAAATACGGAAGAGATGCTGCTATACTCCGATCACGGACAGGAAAATGCTCCAGAAACGAAAATGGAGAAAGATTTGCAAATCTGTGTGCATTCGACAAATTGGTCATAGGCAGTACAATATTTCTACACAAACGTATACACAAAGCAACATGGATCTCATCGGACCATACCACAGAGAACCAGATAGATCATATCTGCATCAATAAAAAATTCTGAAGGACAATGGAAGATGTGAGAACCAGGAGAGAAGCTGACACAGCTTCAGATCACCACCTAGTTGTAGCCAATTTAAAAATGAAGCTAAAGAACAACTGGACAACCAGAACTACAAAAGTTCGACACAGCCTTCCTTCGAGATACTGACAAACTCAATGAATTCAAGATAGCTCTCAACAACAGGTTCCAAGCCTTACAGGATCTACTGAAGGAAGAAGAAACTACTATGGAGGACAACTCGGAAAGGTATCAAAGAAGCATTAACTTCAACGTGTCAAGAGGTTCTGGGCCTCAATAAGCAGCAAAATAAGGATTGGATCTCTATAGAAACACTGGACAGGAACAAAGAAAGAAAGGAAGAACAAGAAGACATCAATTAACAACAATCGAACACGAGCAGAGAAAGTCTAAGCACAAGCTGAGTACATAGAAGCAAACAAGCAAGTGAAGAAGAGCACTAGAGCCGACAAGCAGAAATACATGGAAGAACTAGTATCGATGGCGGAAAAAGCTGCAAGAGAAGGAAATATGAAACAGCTTTACGATTCAACGAAGAGACTAGCAGGGAAATATAGTAAACCAGAGAGACTGGTCAAAGACAAAGAAGGCAGGCCAATCACTGAAATTCAACAACAGAAGAACAGATGGGTAAAGTACCTCGAGGAATTCCTGAATAGGCCGACTCCAGTGAATCCACCAGACATCGAAGCAGCACACACAGATCATCCTCCAGGTGTCAATCCACCAACGACGGAAGAAATCAGACCGGCCATCTGACAAATCAAGAGCGAGGAGGCAGCAGGATCCAACAACATACCAGCTGAAGCACCGAAGTCAGACGTCGAAGTTGCTACAAACATGCTTCACCTTCTTTTCAGGAAGATTTGGGAGGAGGAACAAATGCCTATGAACTGGAATGAAGGACACCTCATCAAGATTCCAAAGTAAATAGACCTGAGGCATTACACTACTGTCAATACCAGGGAAAGTCTCCAACAGAGTGTTGCTGAACCGGATGAAAGACGAAGTAGACGCCCAACTTCGAGATCGACAAGCTGGATTCCGTAAGGATGGGTTGTGCACAGACCAAATTGCGACTCTACGAATCATCGTCGAACAATCCAATTACTCTTGATGGTGAAACTCTGGAAGATGTGGAATCCTTCACATACCTGAGAAGTATCATCGATGAACAAAGAGGATCATATACAAACGTAAAGGCGAGGATTGGCAAAGTAAGGGTCGCATTTCTACAATTGAAGAACATATAGAACTCATAACAACTTTCAACTAATATCAGAGTGAGACTTTTCAATGCGAACGTCGAGGTAGTTCTAATGTACGGAGCTGAAACTGGGAGAATTACTACAACCATCATCAAACATGTACAAGTATTCATAAATAGCTGTCTACTCAAGATACTCAACATCAATTGGCCGGATATCATCAGCAACAGCCTTCTGTGGGAGAGAACAAACCAGCTTCCAGCTAAAGAGGAAATTAGGAAAAGACGATAGAAATGGATAGGACATACATTACGCAAGCCCTAAATTGGAATCCTGAAGAAAAGCGGAAAAGGGGAAAGCCAAAGAACACATTACGTCTGGAAATAGAATCCTATATGAGAAGGATGGATGACAAATGGAAAGAGCTGGAAAGGATGTCCCAGGACATGTTTGGACAGAGAATGCTGGTGAGCGGCCTATGCTCCTTCACGAGGAGTAACAGGTGTAAGTAAGTAAGATCTTCACCGATTTTTAGCTTTAGATTCTCCTTCGAATTTGTTGAGATATTTTTTGCTCTGTTGTACTGTCACAGCAAGTGAGATCATTATTGAACTATGCAATATGAAAACATATTCATGGCTTTCCTTCTGAATAACTTCAACCACATATAGTCGGAATCAGGACATTGTGATTTACGTATACGTAGGCTGTTTGGCGAGCTGTGACGCTTACATTAGATTAGGCAATATAATATGACCTCCCATTATTTTATCGGATAATGTATGCACTGTTAATCGGACAAAGTCAACAACATCTATTTTGGAAGAAAATTCAATATGAGCCTATCTGATACACCGGTAATCATTCTCATTTGATAATGTAGATGACTGTTCATCTGACTCTATCCAAAACACTATGCACATTCCAAATCGCAGGACACTACTCTTTCGGTTCTCTAATATTTCTTGCTACTTCTTACTATTGCAAATATCACAGGATGAAATGAAAAATTATTTTCCGATGTAATTAATATCAGCAAGATACCTACATCTGTTCACAAATTTCTTTTCATTTAGTTGTGGATACGAAAATTAAATAATCGTCCAAAGGGTTGGGCAATCGCTTGCATCTACACAAAGGTTGATGGAGGACCAATCAACTTCAGCACAAATCTTGATGAATTCAAATCACAGATGTATACAATATCAGGAGATAAGTTTGAATTACTGGATGTATTCACAGGCGATATATTCAAAGACGTACAATTGACAGAGAACTTTACGATTTCCATCAATCCATCTGGAATTATGATGTTTCGAGTAAATCCATACAAATTGGTTTATTCTTACCAATAAATTGATGGATGTTTCCGTTGTGTGGATTCTGTTAATTTCAGTTCATTTCATATTAGTTCTGTGATTTTGGCTGAACAGTTATTGGATGTGTCATTAGTGAATAATTATTCATGGGATAATGGTAATAAAGTTTATCAATTCAAACTGATTTCATTCAAGAATACTTTGTTTGTTCTTTCTTGTTTGATTATAAAATAATTTTGAGTAATTGGGAGAAAGAGAACTTGTAATAATCAGAGGCAATTCGCGCATACTGCACATAAACACATTAGAGACTGATCAATTGCAATCCCAAACATCAATGAGAAGACTCAAATTAACAAGAGCAAGTGAATTTAAACTTCGCCCGATTACACAGGTAAATGTCTGTCAGGACTCAGTATGTAAGTGAATAACGCGATGGTGTTTGAAGCGAAAGGCAGTGATTTCGAATCCTGAAGTGGACAAAACTACGGTATGAAGGTACACTCGACTGACGAGTCTCGATGAGGATGATACGCTCGTTCTGGATTCTATTGCTAGTCACCATGTTGCATTTATTTCACAATCTTTTTATCACAACACAGGTATCACCTCATCTGAATTCGTGGGTTATTTTCATTTGCGAAAGTATTCGATTCTATGTATGCCATAAAGAGGTTGGCTACAATTGGCGACACGGAGGATCCCACTGCCACATAGTTGGTTTGTTTGTATACTATCCCCTTAAAAGCATGTAGTGTCGAATTTAGGCATAGTTTTAAGGATTTTATGATCACACTAATGCTTGATGGATATCTGTCATAAATAATATTGTCGTCGTCATGTAAACCACTGATGAATCCTAAGCATCTATCAATAGGAATACTACTGTATTATGTTACAACATCATAGCTTACCATGATTTCATTCTTTCCGATGGTTAATTCCTATATTTTTGATTCAAATTCATTGGGCGAATCTTTTGTTAAATTATGTAAGTTAACTAGTAGTGCTCAAGTTATTCGAAATTATCAAGTCAAACCTTGGTAATGATACCTATAGTCTGACAAAGTTCGTCCAAGAGATTACTGAAATACAGTCGTTAATTTCATTGAAGTTTCTTCCGCAATTGAACTCCAAACCGTATCAACCTGCTAACCGCGTGTATATTCTTAGTCTCATTCTTCAAACGTTTTGACAAGTCGACTTGAGAATGTTCAACGTCCAAGATACCAGTCACTTTGATAATGTGTCTATCGCTATAATTAATTAGGTGTCCGGAACACACTAGAACTGATAAGAGAGGAAAATAATCAATGACAATTAAAATCGTGAGCCTATCCAAGTGAATGATTGTCGGTGTTTATTACTGGTAATAGAATAAATAGAGATTTAGGAAACAAACTTGCGTTCAGTCAAAATGACACGTTCCTACAAACACTGGATCAAGTGTCTGAATAACGGTTGACAGATAGTAAAAATTTAATACGGTTTTCTTGACCTCGCAAAATGATCTGACAAAATAAGTCGTACTATTAAAATGTTGACAAAGGCTTACAATAACAATCTTTCTTCATAACATTGATGTGTTTTTCTATGTCTACGTTAAAAAATGCTAATCTGCATTGAATAAACGACAACAATTGTAACAGGTATTATTCCCAAATGATGTCACTCACAATTTGGGAATTAGCTGAATACACGATAATAGGTATTGATTAAAGATAATCGACTGACATGATCAGATATACTAGCATGCATATAACAGTAGTACGAAACAGATCAAGACAACAAGATCTTAGTGATTGCATGTGCAGTGAATAAGACCGTTAAGACTTAGTGTTGTGACTGTATACTGAAGATGTAGCCAAGCTACAGTTTTTCGAGAGATTTTGTGTGAGCATCTATGGTTTTACGTAATTACATAGTCCTGTTAACCCTCGTCGTAGGGCATGTGCTGCTCAATAGCATTCTCCATCCAACTCCGTCAGTTGCCATTCATCCTACTCATGTCTGCTTCCAAATCTCGACGCAGTGGGTTTGTAGGCCTTCATCTTATCATTTATCTCCATGATTCCAAATAAATGCTAGTTTTGTGCTGCAGTTTCATGATTTCCTCAATGTTTGTCCCATTCACTTGCAACGTCTTTTCCTAATTTCCTCTTCAAATGGTAGCTGGTTTGTCCTCTCCCACAGTAGGCTGTTGATGATCGTATCCGGTCAACGGACATTCAGTATCTTACTTAGACCATTGTTTGCAAATACGTATACTACTTTGATGATGGTCATGGTAGCTCTCGACGTTTCGGCTCCATACAGTAGAACTGTCTTGAAGTTCGTATTGAAGATTGTGTCTTTGATATTGGTCGACAGACTGTTGATTTGAGTTCCACATGTTCTTCAACTGTAGGAATGTTGCCCTAACTTTTCCAACCCTCACCTTAACATGCTCATCAGGTCCACATTGCTCATCAATGACGCTGACCAGACACGTGAAATTTCAACATCTCTCAGAGTCTCTCCAACAAGTATGACTCGGTCGATGTTTTCGATGTTGTCCTGCTTCTACTCTTGTGTTTGTTGGGGTTAGAGAAATACAAGGAATGATTTAGATGTAAACAAGCTGACATGGCTAGCCAACACATCATTTTACTATGATATTATAAGTTGTTAATTTCGATATCTTAACTAGCAATACACAGAATTTTCAATTCGTACTCCATCAGTCACGCACAGACCAGCATTCAATTTAGACAGAACTTGTTCTGATAACCGTTACCATGTAACTCTTAACAGTGTATGCATTTCTGAGCATAATACGAAGCGTCAAGCAGTTCATTTCACTGAACCACAAACACATACAACGAATTCGAGCAAAAATGCAAGTGTGAGTGAATGCTGACGAGCGAATACACAGCCAAATTAAAAGTCGAGTCAATTGATAAGATTCAAACATATATAGAGAAGTGAACTATTCATGATCATATATATCGAATTATTATTTCGCTCAATACTTTGTTCTTGTAAACTTTGACAAAATAAACGATACTACGTGTGTGATATGAACCATGTAACAGCCTGCTGAAATCTCTAATCATGCAACAGATTCTGACTTCAACGTCAAACACTTTGATTGATTCTCAAGTTCCAAATTGGAATCAATTCAAAGATTGACATTAGAAGGCCAAGTCAAGCACGAACACTGAAAAACAAATAAACGACCTGTCAACATAATCCTTAGATCAGTTTAAACATCATAAGTAATTCAGTTTGCAGACCCTGATTCATCAGGTTGATAGGGTAGTCACATCCTTCGACGTGTCATAAAACATGTAGTGATAAGAATCATTTAATAAACAAACGATGTTATCTCGATTTAGCCAATGGACTCACTCATCATTCCCAAACGAGAGTCATACACACAAATCATGAACATTTTCACAAGCAAATAATAACTGGGAGAACACCTGGACAAGAAAATCATGTGTTTAAAATGTTACACTTGCAATAGGAAATGTACTGTATTTCATGGGTTCTCGTAATTGTGAGAAGACGAAGAGCAAGCTATGTGATGAAAAGTGATTCACACCACAGCACACATGAACTACTCAGCAGTAGTAAGTAATATAATGGAGTAAACAGAACACAAGAACAGAGAGTGATTGGTATGGAAACAACGAAATGACCAGGTCTTGTTCACTACAATATGAACTTCCATCAGCGATTAGACCCAAAACGTGTATGTTTCGCATCGAGAAATTCAATTGAAATCTAATGGTTTATATTATTACATTGAGATCCTGGGTTCGACCCCTGACAGAAGCATCGATACACACTGCTGTTGAGTGTCATATTGGAGATAAACAGCTATCTACACATTAGTGCTGTTAGTCTCTCAATGGTTCCGCGTCAATTTCCAGGTGCTTTTCTATCCACCTTTGATAGATTGACAATGGAAATAACTATACCGGACGACTGAACTGGGATTATTATCCCTCTCCCAACCAGTTTATCTGACTTATTCTCCACGGCTTATCTTAAATTATGTGGAATATCTTCACACCTCAAGAAGATGGGCTGTCTCTTTACTTGTAAGTGTATCTGAAAAATCCCACTAAACAAAATCTCTAGTGAAGTAACCACTGTTAATACACCCCAAGGGTTGTTCAGGAACAAATTCTTTCCGCTTTGATTTAAAATATTTCACCTGGAATATTCCAGAAGTTTATAGTTCGGATTATTGACGGTTTTAACGATGTATCAAGATGATATCATACCTACTTACTTACACTTGTTACTCTCAACGGGGTGTAGGCCTTCGACCTGCATTCTCCAACCCATTCTGTCATGGGCCTTCTTTTCTAATTCTATCCAATTGTTGTTCATTCTGATATGAGTCGTCCAGCTCCAGTGATTTAAGCACTGTCGTATACGAATGTTACGTCATTCAAACCATCGTTTATTGCACTTTCGATTTAGCTTCTAGTAGAAAATTTGTATATGAACAACGAAAAGGGATATTTTCAGAAACACTTAGAGATCTTAAATAATGATGCTTTCTTTAGACATTTTCGCTAACTGCAAACGTTTTCTTCCCCATAGATACATCTGCATTGAGGATAGGTATAGCTTTTCAACAGAATCGGTAATCTGAAATTTTTATTTCGAGATGATTTCACAAAGTGAACAAAGATATTTTCAGACCCCAACAAATAAGGTTTTATCAGTATTATTGATGGTAAAAAGACTAGATAAATACCAGTTTGCATTCAAAATTCCATAATGCAGCCAACCATCAAGTGTTAAAGTGTATATACCATCCATTTGGTTAACTGTTGCCGAGGTTGAAATGAAAGGTATAAGTGAGTGTTTATAGTATTATGGTCTATTTCGATATTTGTACTGCTCTCATAATAGACCTAATCTTAAAATTGTTGATTAGTCATGATATAACTGCCTCATCTGTAAGATCTTACGTGGAAGTCACATCATCGCCTACACCAACTCATAGCATCATAGCAATTACCAGTATATGATGGAAAACGAGCTTAGGCTAGAGATAGAACAATATATTTAATATGAATAAAATATATAAGACAACATTCAACAGTGATTACTCCTGAAAGGCCGATCCATGCCATTCGATCAATCCGAATTAATGGAATTCCTTCTTCCCGCACTTTCTATCGTTGGGTTTTTCTCCTCGTTAAATGTTAATATCTATTTCCCCAATTTTCTCGTGTTCAGCTCTGAGGATTTTGTGGTTAGGGCCCAACGCTACTATATTCTTATAGTGTCTACTGTAGTACGTAACTTCTAGTCCTTAATCCAAAGTACATGATTCAAATAATTTCTGATAATCTATGAATCTAAATGAAGATAATTTTTATGTAATTTCATATCTCCTTCTTATATAGTTGATCATTATTTGTAATGAATATCATTCAAACATGAATAAGAATGTACAATAATGATTTTGTTATCTTTATGATAGATTTCGAGGTGGAGACCTGTCAAAATTCATACATTAGTATACATCATAATAACAGTGACTTAGAAATTCCTACCGTGACCGAATGCCCTGGGTTCGAGTCCTTGTGCAGGGTCGTAGATGGTCATCACTGAGGATTCCCATAACAGGGTGAGACGGCCATCCAATGCTTCCAGATTTTCAGTGGTGGTCAAACACTGATCCATTTATGATATCAATCTAAAATATTTAAATAACAGGAGTTGTATTCTCATTACAGAAAATGATGGAATTGATTTTAATATTGTCTACGCTTATAGTAAACAATTACCCGGAAGAGTTTCTACAGATCAGCGACTTACCGACCAGATCAATGATGCATAAACCCGTACGAGCAGTCAAAAGTCCTTATTCTTCCTTCTTCCTGCCTAACCCCGCCTGTTGAGTCCAGAACATCAATCTCAACCTCTTCAATATGAATCATGTATTTTAAATATACTGGGTATATATACAAACCAAACAGACTACACATTTGTACAAGATCTAGCCAAAAGTGGTCTTGAATGTGGAAGATAGTAATTGATAGACTGGGCATAACTTAAAGGCGGTAAATCATATAATAATAACCTATAAGTCAAAACAAATCTTGTAATAAGAGGAATATGAATATGCATAGTTTAGTTGCTTAACAATTACGCAATAAAAAATATATGTATAGTACTAGTCTATAAATGGATCTCAACAGTTACTATCCACTATTCTCGTTCGGATATGTTAGGATAGTCGGAAAAATATACCAATAATTATTGTGTTAAGTCTACGGTGGCCTTGGACTGGGACAGACAGCGAAGCAGGGCCAATCAGGGCAATAGGTCGTCCACTACGTGTTTCCGTGTCACAGTCACAGAAGCGATCGATAAATACGCTGCGTATCAAAAACCTGCAGTCACACACCCGTTACAACAGGATATAACAATAAATCGATATTTTCTAGTAGACTTTGACTTTGAATCTTCATGACATAAATCATTCAAAGTACATGAAACTTTAATGTCAAAATCTACTACAACTCATCAACGTGTGCTTAACAACATACTTTCCACTTAACAATAAAATCTACAAACAAATGAAAAAAATGCCAATGGGATCATCGATTCAGAACTTATTACAGAAACAGTGATACAGACTAGAAGCCCCAATTTTACTAGGGATCAAGCCAAAAATATTAATTCTTTATCTGGATGACACAGTATTCATCATCAGAAAGAGTAAGCTAAGAAATACCTAGACTTTAATCAACGTCTTCGATGACATAAATTTACAATGGAATAGTAGTCGAACAATAAATTGTCATTTTTAGATGTGCTGAACCCCAGAAACAATATAGAAAAACTGAGAACTTAAATATATCGCGAGCTAGCAATCCAAGAATTTACACAGACAATTGTGCACACTTACAGTACAAAAAAGTGTATGAAAATACTTGGTAACTATTTTACAAAAAAGTAGCTATTCATGCAACTTCATTGAAAAACATCGGTCGAACTCATTAGGGAAAAACAAAATCGAATGTGGAAATCAATAAACAGATCATTCTCTTTCGTTAACAAAAGGAATATACCAGAAATGTCAACATTAACGAGATCATTTGGTATAAGCATAACAAATAAGACCAGTAAAATCATTTTAATCTTTTCTAAACCAAATGGAAATGACAAAAGAAGATTCAAGTATTGTCTATGAAATAAACTCCTCTAACTGCGAGAAACATTACGTTGTACAAAGTCAGTTCCCTTTCCATAGTCTTTTCTTTATGAACAGTAACTAGATTTCAAACGACACAATGTATCTTGGCTTATATCAAAACATGTGTTCAACCAGAAAAAAATGTTGAGATTTTGGACAGAGGGAATACAGAGGAGGCCAGATAATTCTTAGTGGTTTGGCACTTAGATTTAAAGATGTCACAAGTATTCGGAGTTTGACAACACTCTAACAAGTAACACCTTTTATAATTGAAATGTGCTAACCCAGTCAAATCAAAGGTAGAAAGCGAAGATGTTCGAAGAAATATTTGATAGAATATCGATATATCGAGAAGTGATCAATCTAAGCTGGCTAGCGGTCATAGGAAATGTGAATCACGGCGTGTCCACTCGTGATCTAGTACGGATTCGTGACCGAGTGCCCTCAACTAGGTGAGTCCATTAGAACTAATGCGGTCAGCACTAAATATCAAAGACTTACAGAGCTATTGATTTTGGGGATTTCTTTAACCGCTACAGATTTATCACCAATCAATAAACACATTAAGATCAACTCAGTTTATCAATGAATGAGAGGATTCATGGACGAATTCAAACACTTCCACCTGGAAATTATGCTGATATCATTCAGAAAAACAATGAAAGCTTCATGATCAAATCATTCAAATGACAGAAGACAGTTCACATACATATATTATTGATATAACCACTTTAGAACCTACCTAATCCATTTTTTACAATTGTCAGTCAGCTACAACGTAGGACCAGGAACATATGCGCATCGGTCCAAGTTGCCATGCATCATTAGCAAAATATAAACACCACATTCAAAGAAGTGGTGATAATATATAAAACAAAGATTGCATATAAGAACACAGTACAGGAAGAAAGATTTAGTACGTAGAAAGAAAGATATGAAGCGATTTTAATCTCTTAGTTTAAGGGAAGACAGAGAGTGTATACAACACCTACGCCATTGTGGTCGATTCTGAGCCGTGTCACTCAGAGTCTCCAGCCATTTGTTACGACAGTCACACAGACCCCAACTAAGTAGTCTGCATCTGCCAACATGGCTCAGACCAGAGGTCAGTGACTTCAAGCACTGATGCCACGTTTTGGTTTGACCGCCTCTAACTTTCTTCCAATCATCTCCAACACTAGTCAGTTAGCATTGCGCGTCATGGCAGTCGGTGTTCAGGCATACGTAACACGTGGCCCAACCATCTCAGTGGGTGAAGATTCATAACCTCATCAACTGATTTACCATCATTCCCTAATGCCCTACGTCTAACCTCACTATTATTTGCCCAGTGATCCCATCAGATGTGAGCAATATTTCTAAAGTATCTGTGGTCAAATTCTAGTAGCTTACAAATATAGAAATAATCCAATTCCACGATTATTATTTGATTATTTTATTTCAATGACAAAGTCTATGAAGTAATGAAGCATGAGGCATTTTATCTTATTAACTGCTTACAAGCTTGATGTTCACACTGAGATATGAAACCAATACGTTTTTGCTTCAAATAACTATTTTATTCACTGAATTAATGAGTATAGACAGCTACTAACTTGTCCAGCAGTACTGGGTTCCCATACAGATACACATCAACACATGGATCGAAATATATTTAGCCAAGAAGTCTAGAGGAAAGTGAAACGCACACCATGGATCACCCTGGCAGAAATAATCCACCTTTAATAATCCCAGTATATCTATAAAAACGCCCCCAAATGCCCTGGTGCGACCAAGAGTGGGGAGAGTCCGCTCTCCCTCTCCGAATTCTCTTACATGGCCACGCGTACATAGCCTCTGCCAGGGGACTCCTACTCACTGCATTCACGCAAATCGGGTGTTGTTTACCGAATTAAGAGGACGAAAAGCGAATGTCCGGCACTTTAACCGGATTAGTGGACAAGGAGAGTCCACCTAGGGGAGTTGGAAAACCCCAATTCCGAACCAATCATGCACATGGGCTCCAGGATCCTGAAGGAATAGATGGCATTTGAACCAATCTTTGGTCACTGGCTACAATGGAATTGCATCTCCTTGCGGTGCTCCACTGTCTTGTGGATCAGACCTTTATGTTGAAGGCTCCGGGTGTGGCCTCTAAGAAAACCATCTGCTTCGGTTTGGACACCCGGGCAGTATCACAGCACTTACACAAATCGAATGAGATTTATGTGGCGCATATGTATCTGGTGCCCCCTTGTACCAATATCTATGTGTTCAAATAAATAAATAAAAATAAAAACACAACTAGTCTGGATAGTTCACCGTGAAAATCACAATTTTCTTAAGAGACCATATATTTATGTGAACTGAAATGTGAGATGTATGATTACATTATGTTATTTCGATCCCCGAGATAAATATTCACGAGAAAAACTATTCATAATCCTTTTCAATGTAAAGTGAGATTTACTTTACAGTAATTTTCTATAACTTTATTAATCAAGTATAGATTATAGTCAAGCGGTTATCCGAATGGAATCGATCAAGAATGTGTAACGATCCCAGATGTTTTACCCCTTAAATGTACGAAGACGAAATAATCAAGATAAGAAGTTCATGAGATGAAATAATATTGACCTCAATAGAAATATGAACAGTTCGTAAGCGACAAATGATAGCAAAATAAAGTCAGGAACAACACATAACTGAATATTTACGACAGAATTAGGCTACAGTTTAAGGACGAACCAATGAAATTAAAAACAAGTTTTAGGTCTATACGCGAAGTACATTCATTGATATGGCTAAATAACATCTCGACATTATAGTTGATGTTAGTTCGCGATGAAAACCCTAACTCCTAACTTCCCAATCTAATTCCTCACATTAATGTATAACACTTTTTAACCTAGTAAGGTATTTTACCAACGTCACTTTGTCGTCCATCAAAAATAGTTCATATATTCTAGTCTCACCGAAGACTCAATTATACGATTCCGAACGATTACATACGACATCACTCATATCAAAGCAAGTTCATATAGCGGATCCTTAGATAAATGCTCTGGCATGAAACGACTCGGTTGACAAAACCGAAACAGCAAAATATTGGTCGATAGCTCTGTATCCAATTATCCCATTTAGCTCAAACTATAAAAGTGATAACTAAACTACTCATTATTTTGACAGATGTTTTCCCTTATCCATAAAAACTCACTTTTTCATCTAATCACTTTTGCAGTCTTATGGCAGACATAACTAACTTGAATAGGTTGTCATCCCCCAGGTCGTTATCTGTTACTGCATAATACACCATTCTAAAGTAAGACAGTGGTCTATTAGTTTAAAAATCAACCTCAACCTAGCTAATAGTTGTATCATTGGTATTCACCAGCAGAGAAATATTTGGAGCGAAATGAACTGATTCCTAATTGCACTAGGTTATGTCCACAGATAAGTGTCTAATAATCACAAGTATGTGCTTTAAAGTGCATTCCCAAATAACCACTAATATCTACTATGCTTAATGAATATGTTGTATATTTGTAGCTTTGCTAGGTATGATTTCCTGATCAAAAGTATTGAATGTTGTCAGATATGACATTTCAGTTAAGCGTATTGAATACTGTACTGTTCAAGTAACCATGACGTAAATTGTGATGATTGCTACCAGCAAATTGGCCAGGAGCACCAATGCTGCTTCAGTATAACTAGCAATACATGTGCAGAAATTGTGGGTAATCATACACATGTATCTGACAGTATTATGGTCCATACTCGGAAGTATGTAGAAGTCCTTGATCACAAGTTTGTCATTAATATTAGCTTTTGTGGTCGAGATTCTTTAAAGAAACTTAAAACTTGACTTTATTACTCAATGCATAAAATTACTTTGCTGAAGTAATTGTTGGTGCAATGTAATATATTATACCTACAGTTGATACCTTATCTCACATAGACCCGAGCGTTGTTGCTACCTTAACGTGGTGGTCAGACTTGCTATCGTGATGAACCAGTAAAGCTATACTGGCTGGAACAATCGTCCCTCAAGGGCCTACTACTCCAGACAGGTCGGTTGAAGAGCGGTAAAACTGAAAGCAGCAAACCTAAGGTCTGAGAGCGAAGTCGTACTGCTGACTGTACAGGTGTGGCGGCAGTAACGTGTTCCCTTCAGACAACCAGCATAACAACGATGCTACCTTCCCACGAGGGATGGGGTTAGAAAAGGTCTACCCTAGAAATACACATCTTGTTTTATCCCACGGATATCCGTCTCCGGTGGTAAGGTCCCAACAAGTGTGGAGCTAACACGAAAATTACCCACAAATAGGTCGTGTGTGACTGACCTTAATCAGTTGTCCTTCGTTCACTGAGGTTCTACGTTGTAGCTGACTGACTATCTCATATAGATAAGTGAGTACTATAAATAGGATACAAACCAATGCAAGTTTCTAATAAAATGTTTATTTTTGTATAGTCGTAAAGTACATGTAAAATAATATCTCATGTTCAATAGTGATTTCCTTGACGATATCTGTAGTCTGAATAACCATCTCCTGAAAAATACTTGTGATTAAAAGTAGAGAACTTACCTGAAGGCCTGATTGGTCCTCTTACACTCGTGCCGTTGTGAAAACTATCATATGGCTGATTAAAATCTGGTCTACTTGGACCTGAATTGTACCCTACATCTTCCGCATAATTTATATCATCATATTCATATTGCTGAGGAGGAAAGTTGGCGTATTGTGACCCTTGATGGCCTCTACTACTGTGAACAGGAGGAGATCGACGACTAGGAACTGGTGCATTGTTATTCTACAAATAAATAATGCAATTCCAACAGTGACTTACTATGCGAGACGAAGGAGAGATTCCCTTAGGGGTGGATGCTAAGAAAAGTTCGATGTAACGAGGCCCAATTTTTTCACGATCCTTCTTCATTGCCTCCTTCGCTTCATCATGACTGGCAAAATCCACAACTGCCTCTCCGGTGGGTCGATTAGCCTAAAATATAAAAAAGAGATTTGTTATTAAGGCACAAGGAAAGAAAGTAACTAAGATGTATGACGGCAACTCACCGCATTGAATTTTATCCGAATGTTGACTGGTTGTAAAGGAGAAAGGAAACGATTAATATCCTCTTTGGTCGCTGAGTATGGCAACCCTCTCATACGAACAGAATGCCCAGTCAAACTTTGTGGATCATCATATTCGTAATGTCCGGGTGGCCCGAAATTAGATCCTTTTGAGGGAGAAGGTCCTTCGAAGCCTCTGGGAGGAGAACTGTATCCCGGGTGTCCGAAAACATGTGGTGGTCGACCATAGGGCGTAAATCTTCCTGGAACTGGACCTCTGTTTGGACCTGACCCGTTTGGACTAAACGGGGGCGCATCATATCCTCCTCGGGAACCTCCATGATGACCCGTACCACCGGGATGACCATCACGACTTCCTCGACCGAACATCGGTCCTCGACTGGAAGCACGGCTTTCTAAATATGTCATCTAAATTACTGTTTGGAAACTTACGATTTATTTCCATTTGGCGCTGTATGGTCGTGTTAGCCTCCATCATTGTACTTTCAAATATTTCAATGTATCTGAAAAAAAGAACAACTGTGATGAAGTGAACCACCTGGAACAATAAATTTTATGACAATTAACTGACAAGTTGTTGACTTAAGCAAATAAATATTAAGCATCCCATACGACGGACCATTACGTAAAACATTAATAATAATACCCAAACCTCCCATCCAAACCCGAAAATATGCACCTGTGCCCTATCTTCTCCATATGTTTCTCCTTTGCCCGAGCTAGACTTTCAGAAGATGTGAATTGGACATACGCTTCCCCCGTGCAACGACCCATATGATCCACCAATAACCCGATACCGTTGGGAGCTATTTCCAGGCCTGCCGATCCCAAGAATTCATAAAACCCGAGAAATTAGGAAAGGAATGAAACAAATAAAACGATCAGACGTGTTATACTAAACAAGTTAGTAACAGCCTAAGATAAGCTCCTTATTTGACCAAAAGTAGCTGCAATCAGTAAAAGCGAAAAAAACTATTAGAATGGGTTTAAACTTTCACAAATATATTTGGCTAACTGACAAGACGTATATATATCGTTTTAGGGTTGCTATACAGCCAGTAATAAGTGGTGGGTCAAGAAGTGGTTCCGTATTAATGCCTATTGTGCTGTTGGTCAACAAATGTAGTTAACATAACACATTGACAAAAACGATGATTAATTACGGACTATCTTCGGTTAGAAAACCATCTTACATAATGCAGACACTACTATCTTTACTTTTTGTCTACCAATTTCCTTCTATTATGTTGTTGCAGTAATTCAGACTGATATATATTTGTGCGACGCTCCGTTTTGCTAATTATTGATTGGCAATTACACTGAAAAAATCCAATTAATATCTTGTTGACTACATGTTTACCATACCTTTTCTAGCAAGTCTTGAGAGTTGGATCCGTTGTTGATGTTTACTTTTTGGAAGTCTTCTCGTAGCACTAAGCAACAATGCCAGAATGTTTGAAATGCGCTCCTCTCCCTCTAAATGCAAGTTGTTACTTCAGGACTGGTCTGCGTCAACACCTGAACTAAGGGTAGGGAGTGAAGTAGTCGAGCGCGTCGACAACTTCACTTGTCTTGGGAGTCTGATCAGACCAAATGGGTTGGTGTCTGACGAAACCTCAACACGAATTCGAAAAGCTCGTTTGGCTTTTGCCAACTTACGTCACCTATGGCGAAGGCGAGATGTCCGTCTATCAATAAAAAAACGAGTACACTGCGCGGCAGTTCGTTCTGTTTTACTTTACGGCCGCGGAACGTGGCTGTTAAGAGTTGAAGATATTCGTAAGCTACTAGTATTTGACCACAGATACTTTAGAAATATTGCTCACATCTGATGGGATCACTGGGCAAATAATAGTGAGGTTAGACGTAGGGCATTAGGGAATGATGGTAAATCAGTTGATGAGGTTATGAATCTTCACCCACTGAGATGGTTGGGCCATGTGTTACGTACGCCTGAACACCGACTGCCATGACGCGCAATGCTAACTGACTAGTGTTGGGGATTATTGGAAGAAAGTTAGAGGCGGTCAAACCAAAACGTGGCATCAGTGCTTGAAGTCACTAACCTCTGGTCTGAGCCATGTTGACAGATGCAGACTACTTAGTTGGGGTCCATGTGACTGTCGTAACAAATGGCTGGAGACTCTAGCTGTTTCCATGAAAATCTTTGAAGACTATGTCATAAAGTAGTGAATTCATCTGGATGTATAAATAAACAACCTGTTCCTAACTGCTTTCCCCAAGTTTCAGTTTATTATCATTATATTTATATGAACACATAAATATTTGTACAGAGGCACCAAATACATATGCGCCACACAGGTCAGTTGATTTGAGTGTGGGCTATGATACTACCCGGGTGCCCAAACCGAAACAGAGGGTTTTCTTAGGAGGCTACACCCGGAGTCTTCGACCTAAAGGTCGAATCCACAAGGCAGTGGAGCAACGCAAGGAGATGCAGTCCCATGGTACCTGGTGAGCAACGATTGGTTCATACGCAATCTATTGCAACAGGATCCTGGAGCCCATGTGCACCATTGGTTTGGAATCAGGGTTTTTTCAACTTACCTAGGTGGACTCTCAGTGTCCACCAACCTGGTTAAAACCTCAGGACATTGTAAAATGAACGCCAATGTGAACTTTATCAGTACTTCCTAGAGTTGCTTAAATAATTTTGGACATTAATTAATATTGGATTGCTTGATGACACTAAGACTTGAAGACTAAATACCATTGTGAGCTGTAATGCAGCAAGTGTAGTTCAAACCTAGATGAGCAGACAAGCATAAGCTTGAAGTACTAACAGCCGAGAGGTTCATCATAGACAAACTAGAGTTGGGTTTTCTGATTAACTAAACTTAGGTGCGGTTAAATATACGGAATGTGTCATTAAGCTAAGAGTAACTGGTGACTGACATGTCGTTCAAACTCGTACGACCAGTCGAAATACCAGAAATGAAAAATGCTATTTTATAAGAACAATCACACTGTGAGCACAACAGGCCTAAATACGAACTTTCTCATTGATTAATAAGCAGTAACACTTTCCAGAATTTATTTGTTTATTTGAACACAAATATTGATATAAAGAGGCACCAAATACATATGCATCTGGTTTGTGTGTGCTGTAATACTACCCGGAGCAGACTCCCCTCACTCGGCCGTGCCATGGTATTTGAGGGCAGTTTCTAGAAGGCTTGTTTTTCATAAAGACAAAGGATCCTATTGTTCAAAGATTACCGAAACTCGGAGAAAAACTAGCTATTTACAAAAGGCAGAATAACACTGAATTTGTTGCCTGATAAATATAGTGATTAAATCTGTTTAAGAACACACTTTACAGACCGCAGAAACGGCTACTATGCATTAGTCAAAACTACGAAGAAATGAGTCAGGGAAAAAACATCAGCTACCTTCAGGCAAACAGAGAGAAGTATTTCGATGGACGGAACAGAAAACGTTAGGTTTCAAACGGCGTATTGTGCATATATGCTAGGGATCAAACTTTGGTGCTCAAACATAAAGTGAATCTAACTACCAAACCCTCTATCTATCAACGTATAGAAGCGGCCAGTAAAATACAACCACTCTACTGAGTGAGTTAAAATTTCCGGAGTCCAAGAAACAACTACATATAGTGTGGAAAACAGAAAAATATGATCAACACCAACTTACTGTCTTTGATAACACGAAAACTTACATAACGCTACCTACAATGACACGATAATACTGATACATCATTACTGCTAATGCTCAATAATTTGATACCCTAAGCACAACTTAGCGATGCAACGAATATTGGACAGTTACAGAATGACCATGTAAAATACTTCAGTTGAAAAGTAGGATTCCACACGTACTTAGTAGCTCCGAACTTAATGAAAAATTATCAAGGTATCATACTTATATAAAGTCATTAGTAAGTGTGGAGGACAAAAACAAGCAGCTTTTGGCCTAAAGATAATTGCGTATAAGTAAAGCAGTAGCACCACAATGTGCGAGATACATTATGTAAGTTCTAGAAACTAACGAGACGTGACCAAATCAAGGTAACCTTTGTGAATGTCCGTTCTACGGATCTGAAGCTACTGCAGACTAGATAAAAACAGCGATCTTACAATCTATTGTTAGTTACTACATTTAACTACAAACCGATAGTCAAACAAACCGTGAAAACGCACTTACATATGCATTTAGATTATGTGGTCAGATGTTTTGACAATGCTTTGTGTCAATAGCGAAGCGTTTAAGCGCTGCGATTTTAGCTGATTCCAGTTGGTGATTAGAACCGTAAATCTAATTCCAAACACTATCATTTGTAAACCATAACCCTTATTTTTCACATTGCTTATGTAACCCTTGTGTAGCCCTAGTAACTAAGTGGACATTCCCAAGTCTACTTAGCGCCCATAAATTAGTCCCACCGACTAAGCATATCAAGTACAATTAAAAATATCCAGAACAGAAAATACTCTAAAACTAGTACTGACTACTAGTTCGCAAATACCTATTTCTGTAGCCTGTTTATACGAAGTTCTACGTTAGCTACGAAGAATAATAGAAAACGCTTACCTTCCCGTATATAATATAAACTAGTAAGAAGCAGACGACCAAGGATTACTTACCGTTAAAAAAGGCATATATCTCCTTTTTCTCAGTATCGTACGGAAGACCACGTAACCTAACAACATGTTCCCTCCGATTTGGCGAGTTGAAAGGTCTGCATCCCATAGCGTTATTCAATTCCTCAGAGCATGAGTCAAATACTTTCCGGATTATTGGGTAGTCGTAAGTTACCTTCAATATAACGGCGACCCAAATGTTCATTATGATGAGTCATAGCTTTCTGTTTATCATCTCTACTTTCCAGTTCGATAAAAGCTTCTCCATTAGAACGGCCATTAGACCCTTGAGGAAAATATATGCCACGCTTTCCACCTCTTATCCTGCAATCTGCAAGAAATCAAAACACAGGCAACGGAAATACCGTTGAAAAAACTGATTATATCATCCGCATTCGCTGAGAAGGGAAGACCCCTGATACGGACAACAAACGACATCACAAGCCCGCAATCTAATCTTACAATATGGCGCGGTACGACTAACAGACCTTGACACCTTTAAACAATTTTCGCTCTTCAGTAGGAAGAACAGAATGGCAATCAATCTATGTTAATCCTTCCGATTTGGATTACTATGGATATAAAATTTTGCTTCGAGTTTATCAACGGTTTGTACTGATATCATGTCTTCTAGTAGCGAATCGCAGTAATCCACTCCTTGATATGAGAGACGGGATCCCAGACGTAAAAAACTTGACCGCGCTTTTTGAATTTTCTTAATACATTCTCTCAGCTTATCAGTGATATGAGGGGATAGGACGTATTATTGCAAAGATCATTGTTCAGCATACGATATGCCAGGTTTTAAATTTTCAGTCATTTGAAATCAGCTAAACAGATGATTTTGCTACAGTTGATAAGTCATTCACATAAAGTAAAAAACAGACTGAGGGATGCATCTTGATAAGTATCACGCTGTATGGAATCTCACACTGATAGAGTCCCACATATCGGTACTTGTTTTCCCCAATTATTGAGAGTCACTCATCAAATTTATGATTTCACAATGGATCCCGGAAGTTTCCAGTTATAATATAAAACCCACGTGAGAGAAATTTTCAGAGACTTTACTTAGATCTGTGAAAACTACATGCACCGGAAGATTTTTATCCCTCACTGCAGCTCAATCTCCACTTAAAGTAAAAAGATTTATCAAGTAGGACAGGCCTTTCCTAAGGGCACGATGTTCCGTGAGTTGAAGATTATTCCCATTGTAGGATCCAAACTACGGTTTGAATGTTGAAGAATAGCCTTCCGGGGACTTTAGACACGCGCACTTTCCCGTCGAAATCAGATCAAGTAATCGGGTAAATAGCGGTTCTAAACAAATATTATCACCCGGCTATTCAACCAATGATTGTTCAATCAATTAAATCAATCACAACAAATGAACGTTATTCTATCCTGACTGGATAGATCACACACAACAGGAGGAACAAATCAAGAACAAGTGTCAAGTAAAACAACGCAGATGCAGTTCAGGAAGAAACACAAACTTAGTGAATGTGTAATAAAAACAAAAACTATAACAAAAATACAAATATTAACAATTCAAATGTAATCAAAATACAACAATATACAACTAAGGGGATCAATAGGAACAAAGTACAAATATATACATGGAGGGATTTTCACCAACACACAAAACCTTCAAAATGGATCTTACACCGATATATATATATATATATATATATATATATATATATGAAAATGGCCATTCGAATATTCTTTTTCATCAGTTCTTTGACTAAACTGGTCATACTAACAGGACGACAGTTACCAACTAAGTCTGTACTACCCAACAGATTGCTGCCTTTTTTCAAACTTTTCGCTGTTCAGACTACCTCAAGGACCTTTCAAACAGTACTCTCAAAGGTTCAGCGATTACGTCTATCAGGGCTGTCATAATCTTAAGACGAATATCGTTAGGACCACTAGACTTATCTGATTGGGACGTTAAGGTAATCGCAGGACAGCTCCTTTCTCAACGACCACAAGACCAATCGACAAGTGGACACCTTCACCATTAACTGCTGGTCCTTCACCCTCTCGGCATATAACCTTTTATTAAAGTCTTCCCATGCAGCTTCAACCTTCAATACCTCATTTCATGTTATTTTCAACGGATTTCCAAGTATCAAAAGCGGTGTGATCATATCAGTTCACTGAGTTCGCCTCCTTGCATACGAGAACAGTCTTTTTGGACAATTTTCACAATTCCTGACCAATTATTTTTTAAACAAAAGTTCGGCCTTACATACCAACTCTTTGATAGGGTTTCTGTTCCCGCAGTAAATAGATTTGTACTGTTCAGAGGCTGTGGAGATAAACATACTTCAATGCATTTTCCTCGAACTAGGAAAATTTTCAACCCGTATATTTATCCATGATGAATATTTATTCCGTCTGCTTGATGTTAGGCATGATGTAAACGAAAATATGCCTAAGCTAAGGGTACTCTTGGTTCTGGACCGTGCTACTCCACTTGATGAGATAGCATTTACTGACCAGTCTGTCTTTGCGGAGCACTTCTTGATAGTGAATATTTTCTCCTTAACCTGATCGCATATTGTGTTACAAGCTTTGAACATGAATGAAGAAACGTGTCGCCATTTGCTAACTATAGGAAAACATCTAGATATGTAAGATTCACGGTCGCATGCGTGGTTGCTATGTCAAATAAAGATCCTTGGTCTGAATTTAATAGTGGAGGGTCAGATGCATGCTGAAATAAAGTATCTTCTATTAACGTCCTCAATAGCCCACTATCCAAGGAGTTTTCAACTCCCACAGTGACCACCCTTTGTTCAACTAGTATCAGGTGCAATAACAGGTGCCCTTTTTACTCTACGGTGAATGTTCTCTACAATAAGGTCACTAGCTAGGGAGATTGGACTACGATAAATGACACCTAGTACAAATGTGCAACCATCGAAAATCAGCATACAGCAAGTGACTTCACGGGTTCCACTGCATGAGATTCACAAACAAAGGAACGGATCTCTTTATTATTAAATACGTATATAAAGACTCAAACCTCTTTCCTGCATCCACACTTATCACTACTTAGATATTCGAATCCTCACAATTTTGAAATGGCCTCATAGACTAACCAAGTTTTGTCTACAGTTTTGAGGAGTGGTTTTAGTTCGTTCAGTAATACTCCCAGCGGACTTCTAGACGCCTAACCTACGAGCATTTATATAATAAGCCCTTAAAGAGAGCAATCTATCTACACAGGTTTTGATAACATTCACTTCCAAGACCTGGCTACTCAAAAAATAGGGAAAAGAAATTTTCTTCACCGTTCTCTTGACATGCTTCTAGTCCAGCAAGTGCCACCTTAAATTTTATTCCACCCTCTAGAAACATGTCAAGTTTTACTCGAATGTTGGTGCTGTGTTGACTTTCAGCACTACTAAAAGAAAGATTTCGTCGTTACTGCTACCCTGAAATTACAGTAAGGAGTCTACATGATCGTGGTTCGACATTTTTGTTGGTCCTATCACCTATTCCTACCACGTTTCTGATCTGAACTCCTGTAGAGTCATCTGATAAGATGCTACTAATAAATTCTCCGACCATTTCCCAATCATAAGCGTGTCTGCTTTTTGGACCTGAGTCATTTGGAACTAACACATTACGATAACAATCTATATGATCAAACATTTTTCAGCCCGCCAGGGTCACGTTTGATCATACTTTTGGGCTTTTGACATGAACCCTGTGACTGAGAATGAAAGTCTGCCAAGGACGAGGGTTATTCGTAGCTTGTATTCTCTCTTTTCTTGCTCTCTGCATTTTTGTCCAGTTTTCGTTACCCAGGATAGCCATGTAAAATCGCATTGAAATACTTCTCTTGGTTGGCGTCCTGAGGAAGATGATAAATGATCTTTATCATGATGTCATTAACCAGAAGATAAACAGTAGAGGAAATTCGGAGATGATTAATACAGACGTGCTACGTAAACAGATTTTGCTATTATTATTTCCCAAGAGTTTTAGTGATGGGATCATTTATATTGATGACAAAGATATTGTTTGAATTTGTCCCTGAACTTTTCTGGTACACGCACTCTTCATATCGATGTGCAATGATAATTATCAATAAACTGATCAATCACTCATGTCACTCTGTGTTCACATTCAGCCAGCTACCTCATCGACAATTCATCAGTACAAAAGCTGTATAAGTTAACAGACCATGACTGGATTTATAGGCTTGAAATTTCTATATTCTGAATCCAGTAACTAACTGAATATACTATACCAAACAGTTAGTCAGCAACGACAGAATTATACGAGCGTACATATTTTTGTATGCCACTAAGTGATGGTATAAACTAAACCGAATACGAGGATGAATTTTGACTACGTATATTTGACAGACGCGTAGAATTATAGTCTAGTTGGTTATTAGTGTTACTATAACAATAGACCTAATCGCCGAATTGAAGATTCGCCATGATGTGACTGCATAATCTGGAAGATCTTGCACGGTAGTCCCATCATTGCCTATTCTGACTCGTCGTATCATAAGAATCAGCTACATAACTTCCAATATTTCTGAAGGACACATTTGGGCTGTGTAGAAAGCAATATATTTCATACAACATTCAACGACATTAATCCCTGATACCATTGTTGACCTTCTCTTAGTGTAATATGTTGAAAGTGAATCTTCTCAGTGATTGTTTAGGTTCGAAGATTGTGTGGTTGGTAATAAATACCACCACACAGTCACTGACCAAAACAGACAATCAGAGATACGAATTGTAGGAATATAAGCAAAATAAAACGAAGTGATCAACTCGATTCGACTAAGCAAAACTCAATAAGTTTAGTTAGGCCAAAAATAAGCTTCAAACATTTGATAAACAGGAAAAGTAATTAACACACAACCATACAGAAACAGTCAAGGTTTATAAGGGACTTACCAACAAGGTCAAAGTGCGGCCGGAGAGGGATGAATAAATAGGTTGGTCCAGAAGCTAGAATAACTTATGTTGGCTTGACAGAGTGCCGGCCGCCACAAAGCCTTTCTGTAGAGAATAGTCGGTTGGTTCGAAAAACAACAAAAGATAATTACAAAACTAATCCGTGTTATCTATTCAAACATATTCAGTAATTTTCCTTCTAGATTGGAATTTGCATTTTCGGTCCACGAAAATGGATGTTGTAATCAAGAGAGGCAATATATTTTGTGACAAAGGGAAAGACGAACGTGACAATTGTAGACTTACTGTATAAAAGAGAAATGGTTCCGCTGTGTTGTGAAAGTAACAATTGTTTGATGAATAATTGACCACGCAATCCTGTTTCTCATATAATACGTTCGAACGTGTTCATAGTGCTCTACGTCTCGAATGCAGATAAAGGTGAGACAATCATAGTACGCATTGGTTAGCTGTGGGAGTTAGTATGTTTTATATTGTATAACATACTAACACTTTGAAACATCATCTTACCCAGGCTGAGCCTGGAAACGGACATAAAGCCTGAAAATTTGCCTTCGAGTAGTAAACTGCATCTGCTTGCTGCACACACTACATTTTAGCTAAATATTAAACATCACACCTCTTACAGATCAAATAAGGTTCAGTAATTATTATTACAATTACTATTATATGTGAAGTCTGATTAAAATAGTTTCATATAAAATTTGTCAGAGGATTTGTACTGTTATTGTTCCTAATCACACAATATTCAAAGCTGAACATGAGACAACTGGGAAAATAGACTTTTGACATTTAACACCTAGAGAAGGTCAAAAATTGTGGACGGGGGAACATCCATAAAACCGTATGACATGGCTCATCCTTGCAGGGTTGGGCATTACTGTGCAAACTGTTTCTTCTATTCATTTTAAATATATTGTTCTGTCTCAAGCTCAAATGTGTTCTTTCGAAACACCAAAAACTGTATTGCTGATTCTTGCGATACAACGAATCGCGATGACATTGACGTGACTCCCACGTAAGATCATATAGATCGGGTTTTCACATTATGACAAATCTACAGTTTTAAGACTAGATCTATTACTATAGCAGTCCCGATAGCGACGTTGATCAAGGTTCTACAGATTATTATATGCAGAGCTTTCAAAGATCGTAAGGTTAGGAACCAGTGCCATTACAGATCTTCGTAATGTTCTCATGGGTGATGAAGTGACAACTTCAGAATTTCATCCGAATTATAATATTTATTGGAAGTGATTTCGGTAGGTATACTGAATTTACTGTTCAAAACTCCTTAGAAAGCGATATCCTTCAGACGCAATTCTAAACTAGTCCTCAGACTATCGACTACACTCATGTCAACAAATAGGTAGGATGAACACATCCGTTGCTAATCGGTTAGTAATACGGCGTCTTAAAGTTAATGAATATGATTGTTGGACTCATCGATTAAGCAAAAATGGCTTTAGATGTATGAATGGATTCCGATTTAGATTGTCGTTGAAAAAAGGAAATCAACAATTGCTAAATGCGAACGCTTTGTATGAAAAATGGTTGCATACATAAGATAAAAGTCGTTACTACCATGAGCATGACTCGGAACTTATGTTAATAATAGCATTGTTTACCGGCTCCATAACCCGGATAGTTGTGATGACGATATTACCAGCATGCAGAATCTCATTCAACCGATTAGACTGATGGTTCGTCTGCATGTATGTGTCACTAGATCGCCAGTTTTCACAAAATATCGCAGATCGTCCGATGAACGAGCAGCTAGCAAACATGTTGAAAATATCTGATGATGGCAATATGGCAGCGAAAATGAACAATAAAGGATGGGTTAGTTTAATATGGTCATTGGTGTGATGGACGATCCAGAACCTACTTCAGATGATTGGCCCTGATGAACAGACATATTGGTATTAAAGGCATTCGAAACGATATAATGAGACGGTGTCAAGAAGAAACATACGTGTGTGATATGAATATTACAAAAATGACCTCAGATACGTGAATGAGAAAATAAAAACGAGACAGAATGATACTGAAAATGAGTGGAACAAATTCACTAAGTCATCAAGTCTAGTGAGTTGTATATTTCATGACGTTAATGTAATGTTCATGATTTTATAATTTGATAAACGAATGGTACAATTTCGTAAGTGTCGTAATTTAATGTCAATATAAGTATCAGTAATAACTCTACCACAGTAATGCGATAATCATAATAACGATAACGATGGTAGGACAATTTGAATAGAAGAACGAGAATAGCTGATAAATGAAAAATGGATGGGACAATACGACTTGAGCATTTGCACGACAATGGTGTATTGACCTCGCTGACTGGGGTGATCTTATCCGCAACGCAACCAATGTAAACTTAATGTATCGCACACTGTCATTTGTGCGTTCAAGTAACCACATATTTTGTCACTTCATAATGTATTTTTAATTAAATAACTAGATTATGTAGTTAATTTTTCTCTGTTTTTAATTTCTATTCGCCACGTCTGACTGTGTTACACTGTACGTCCATTGCACGCTGAGATGATATCTTAAGTCATAGTGATTTTATTCACATAGTTGATTGTTTCCAGATAGACTGTCAGTGCATGATTTTACTGAAGAAAGGTTTGTTGTGCTGTAAACTGTGTTTCTATGATCGACTTCCTGTTGTCTTCAGTATGAATTCATACTGAATACTGCTTTAAAGCAGTATATATGTATCCTTTTTTTCTTAGGTAAGTTCAACTGGCCTATATTTCGTGTTTTGGTTTTATCGGCTTACTTATGTCCATTTACCTATTTTGAGCAACATGTCTTTGCAAGTGAAACAATAACTATGACACTTGCTTAGTTTAGTGTTCTTGGTTGTCGTATAATTCAGTTTAGTTGAAAGAATTATGATATTCTTAAGTATAGTGCTTGAAGCCTGTACCGAAACAGATCAGTTTAGTAAGTAGAGTTGCCTGTTTCTAATGTGTATACTGATTCAGATCAGTCTGATTAAAAATAGAAAAAACGTGCCTTTGATGCTGTTGCTGTCATACATTATAAGATAGCGATAAGTATGTTTGGTGTTTATTTCTAAACTGTACATCTATCACTGACCATATTTCATGATCACTGTCATTAAACAATTTCCCCATCAATAACATCGGTAGCAAGATAGCTAAGTGTCTGAGCTTTTAGTTGCCCGAAAAACAGCAGTATACAGTCTTAGAAGATGAGTGTTCTGTGTCTCAATTAAATGCAGCTGGCTGTGGAAAAATGTTGAAAATCTTTTGGACAACTGGGACTTTTAGTTTATCATACACTTGCTCTGCTTGTATGTTTTCCTGTTAAACTAGACGCAGATGCATGGGAATACTTAAATGGGAGCAAAATAATAAAAGCATTGCAATACGGTACTAAGCCCATGCTATGCTTTGCGCAAGTAGTAGTAGCTGACCTTATCTAATATTCATGAACTCAAGGTAAATCACAACTGCATAAATTCTTTGCTAAAAAACATGTGATTTGGTTATTTATATATTCCACATTTCTGACTAAATTCATCACCATTTTTTCATTTAGAATGCAACAGGAGTGAGTCTTCACAGATCATAAAAACTGTTTCGCCCTTAGAACTATGGCCCTATGGAACTGTTTACGGGAGATCCAACGAACAGCAGATTATAAAAAGGATGCTGGACGTCCATTTTAGTCTCACAACCACTTCCAGTATTTTTTGACTTCTTTTACTCTTTCGTTTGGAAAAATACAACGAAAACTGCAGCTTAACATTACCAATACAACTTTTAAACGGGAACTTGGTTTAAACCTTTGTTTGCTATTCGATTCTTAATGAAAGTTCTTGAATAAATTTTTGAACCTAATGCTACTTTGTTTTATCTACTTAATCGTTGCAAGAAACTTGTGATAAGCGAGCCTCTCAGCACCTAGTTCATGTGTTCAAATGGTTGTGGACTGAATAGAATAAGCTTTCGCTTAACAGGCTTCCGTGTCTAGTAGCAGGGGATCACCAATACCTCAAGGCAGAAAACTAGGTATGTTAACAATAAAAGAGGAAAAAGAAATTGATAAATCATAGTATGATACTATACTTAGTCCTTAAGAATAAACCCAGTTGCCTCTTAAAGGACTCCTGCGAAGTCGCTTGGACTAGCTCGGCCGGCAGAAAATCCCAGCATTTGACAACTCTTAAGGAGGAGAAGTTGTGCCTACAGTCCGTTCTGCTATGTTGTGTCTCTAGCTTCTGGGTGTTACCCCTTAGGTTAGTGTTGGAACTAAGCTTAATTAGGTGTTTTAGGGGATGTCCAGAAGTGTTAAGGTTATTGTAAGCCATTAGGTCACCTCTAAGACGTCTATACTGTAATAAGTAGAGGTTAAGTGATTGAAGGCGCTCTTCATAAGGTGACTTGGTGCATATCCTCGTCATTTCCTTGAGAGACCTACAGACTCGGGTCCTCTCATAGCTTATTCTAACCACCATGGGTTGTCACACCAGCTGATGGATGGACACGCGTTACACATCGTAACCGTACCTGCGTCTTATCTTATAGCTTCTAATTCAAATGCCATATGACAAGCAAGCAATGCCCCTACCCGCATTTATGGAACACTAGTAACTCAAATGCACCCCGTATGGTACCTTACACTGGTTTACGCACTCGCTTAGCTCTTTAGTGAAAATCCCATGAGCCCCTTTACCTCCATCAAAACAAATAAATCTGTATTTGCAGCATATAGCAATTTTATTATTCAAAAGTAAGATATAACAGTTAGAATTGGAGTAAAATGGCAGTATACAGCAGATGCACGTGGTACATGTCTTCATCGATTAACTGAAATAGAGAATATGGATATTAGATTAACAGCCTTATTTAGAAAGACTAGTGTCTAATTTGAACTTACTGCGTGAGAAAGTTATACTGGAACTACGAATGCTGTAGAAATAGTTTCTCGGGGCGTACGAAGCACTCAGACTGTAAGACAGTTGTCCAAAAATAATTCGAATATGGAGGTGAAAATTTGCAGGTACTTTTCATCGTGAGGGTGAACATATTAGGTACCAGTTGAAATCATACCGTAAGAAAACGCATATTTGCGAGTGGTGAAATACGATCTATAAAAAAGTGAGCTTAATAACAGTTAATTACCTTTTTACTCCCTGATCATGACCCTTCGGCTACCTTTTATGGCCAAAACAGCAAACATACACTAGACACTGGTAGCAGATTTCCGGCTTTTCAATGTTAAGCTTGCTTTAACGCACTGAGTAATGAGTACAACCCCCTCTATTACTGTTATATGGCATATTTTTCATAACAAACCCTCTGCAATAGATTGGTAGCATCTGTGACTTCATCTATAGTTGTCGGAAGTCTGGGTCCTTTCGAAATCAGTACCGATATACTCTGCTGCTGGGCACTCTGTATTAGTTTGACTCGTTGGTGGAATAGTGTTGTCCATAATACTGAAGAAAAATTAAAAAACGCAGATTGTTTCCTTTCATTTTGCCGATAACATCATAAAGGACAGTTAGGAACGAACATGCGAACAATTAGTCACAGGCGGCAGCAACAATTATTTTAGCTAAATAAAAACGAACTTCGGCTTCGGATATCTAGAAAACAAGGTAAAAAAATAACCGATTATCGTTTGAAAACGTAAGGTCTTATGTTAGTACTAGCCAGCTTAGCTGAATAAATACAGTGACTTCATTAGCAGCAGATATAACCCAGAAAACAAAGCAAAATCAGGAAAAACTTTGCTCCAACGTTCAGAGTATGACACTAACTTCTGAATTTTAGCACACTGAAACATTAAATTCCGTAGCCACACAAAAGAAATAGCTGAAAGAAGCACAGAACGAAGAAAGCCGACCTCCATTGCTTACGAAGATGGCGGATGTAATAATTCCCGCCTCATTCTGATTGGTTGCTAAGCTGAAGGGCACATTTTTCGAAATTGAGTTGCGTTTAATTGCAGCCCGCTGACTGACACGGATTCGAAAGATTAAATCATCAGTTTGGTTGTCAACGTTCACCTAGTCCATCAGATCCATCAGAGTCCAAAATGTTTTTAACGGAAGTAGTTAAAAGGTTGCATTTAGTTCGAGGAAGTGCCAAACAGCTTCGTGGTTTAAGCTCTATCCAAAAGATAGGATAACTCATGTGACTGTATCACTAGTGGGCATTATAAGCGTAAAATCTAGGAGTAAAAACCACGGACTCAGCAGACTAAACGGGAAGTACCTAAATTTGCGGGTGTAATCAGCCGGCAAAATAGGAGACTTCGTAAGCGTGAGGTTAAGGCGTTCTGATAGTTGCAACGAGTAAATCGTAGAACAAGTTTTCAAATGCGCTACAATTACCTTTTCGAAGTGTGGGACGAAATTAAAACCCGACCACATGTACAATCCTTCACATCTATGGTGGAATTAAAACTAGAATAGAAACAACTTATCCTCATTTTGTGACGTGCAATATTAGACATTGGACATGCTTTTGTTTGTTAGTTTTATCAATGACCTGCGCTTGTTTCAGTCGGCGCCGGTGTAAGGTTTTTTTGTAATCCTTGGTATCTTGTTGTTTGGTAATTTTAAGAATGCGTCCTACCCGACGTCAGTCATATATTCGTGAACAGTGTGTAAGTAAGAATGCTTCTAATCAGCGGTAGTAGTGTTTTATTATATTTTTAACATTACGATTTTATCTCGTAAACATCAGTTTGAAGTGTTCAGTTTTTTTTACTTATGTGTGTGTCCAAGTTGCATTATCGTTAACGTGACTCTTACAATCTTAAGATGTTCGATTGCCAACAAATACTTCCTGACTATTGCCTTGGACGAAAATTATGAGCCATGTTATTCAAGTCGATGGGACTAATAAATATAGGGAATTAGTCGCGGTTTTAAGGAGCTCCATATTTTATCAGTTTCTTAGCTTTAGCGTCTCTTTCTGTATGAGTTTCTTGTGTACTTACTAGAATTATGGAATGCCATATTTGGGTGGATTGAGTCTTTTTTCTGCAAGTGCTTTAAAAACAGTGTCACAATGTCATTTTCATTTCTAGCTTTTGCTCAATTGAAACGACAAGCTGTGACTGTAAGTAGCTACCATTGTAGCCTGAATAATTCCATCAATTGTTTTGTGAATGTTTGACGCTTGAAAAATACAACAATGTGCTTTTTACTGTTCAGCATTACTGCAAATCTCTTGGCATCATTTTTTAAATTTAGGAATCCGAAAGAGCCCGACTTGAATATGGTACATTTACCTTTCCTTTCCTAATCTCTGGGTCCTTAGATAATGTTAACACCAGAACTTTTCACAATTCTCAAGACAGGGTTTGATAAACCATCAACGAATTATTCCTATTGGTAACCCGGTTTCATTACTTGTAGCTTAAACATCCACGCTCATTATGTGTCTATGTTCTAACTATTACGTTTCCGGTTATTCACCTGTATTCTGACCTGATTTTTTAAGCTGTCATACCCTTTATGCATTTAGCGATTTAACACATTCCTTTCATCGATGTATGAATTAAAATAACATACTATTCTCATATCAGTTTTTCCTGTTTAACGACAAATACAAATATACTACCAGAAATTTCTGGTACAAGTGAATCCAGATCTCATTAGAATTAGCCTGGATAAATGCATCTGTGCAGTTTCCACTGGTTTTTATGTATACCACCTTACAGGTTAAGCATAAAATTGGCAGCTCAATAAACGCTGATTCGAATTCCACTATGACCTTAAACTCACCTGTCATCTCTGCCAACTTAAAAACTGTTTTCTAATGCATTTTATATTTATTGAAAAGACGTGTAAATATGATTAGCATGACAATTTGAATAAAATGAAGCTGGAAAAATCGTATGTGCAAACTTTTGTTAATAGTAGTATGTGCTGACGACTTAAGCGACTTATTGTATAATAAAAAGACTTAGTTATCAGAAAATTAACGATGAGCACCAACAAAATTACAGTGGAATAACATTTTTAATAGGACTAACAAATCCTTACATGTTGAACTATTCATGGTAAGGGACAAAGGTTTAAGTCTACATATCAATGGTTGGCCAATGTTGTGAGTTAGGTTATAACTCTGCAGGATGTTAGTCACCAAATAAAATTAGGTATTATGCAAAAGGGTTATGGTTTTCATCTTGAGTTGACATCAACTAAAATGTAGTGGAGCTCTGCTACTCTTTTGTTTACAAACTTACCAAACTTAAAGTTGGTGAGACTATAATTCATGAACGACCTTTGAGAAACACCAAAATGGCCTTGAAAACACCCACCTACTTACCAGAGTTAAATCAGAGTTATAAATTAATGAGAGGAATTAGGATTAGAATTTAGATGTTAGGGCTAGAAATTAGAAATAATACTTCCATCACGAACTGATATCAACCGTAGTGTTAAGGTGCCATTTGACCAAATGACTGAATCAATTTTGCGCCAAAATCCAAGATCTGCGATCTTAGATCTGATTGGTTCATCCTTAAAATTTAGACAGAAGTTAGAGTAAAAGTATCTAGCTGTACATTTACCCCTAACTATCCATTTAATTTCATATTTTTTACCATCAATTTCAAGCACTTTAGGAACTGAGTATTCACAGTTTTCACTTGGTCTATAGTAACCTGCAAGATATAATTCATTTTTTTATTGGTTGTTCGAATTTTCCCATTTATGTTTAGGACTGCAATTGGTCAGTTTCATATTGGCATGTGTATCCTGTGCGAATTGCCTCGATATTGCCTTAAATTAAAAGCATTATAAGTGGAAGTTGATGGTGGCCAGCAGTGGATTCAACTATTAGTCACCAATCTCTGGTTATAACTTGTATAATATCTTACATTACGGTTCCGATTTCGCGCAAAATATCGTGGGGAATCGTTTTAATTTTTAGTGGCTCACCCGAGGCCATGAGAATGGCATGCTTGTCAAAGTTTCCAAATCGCGAAATAGCCTGGTTGTTTTAGTGGGCTTTGTAGCACTTAAATACATCTTGCTAACCAATTATTTTGCTTTATGATCCTTGAATTATACGTTTTGTGAAGGTCGCACTAACCCTTGACTTGTTGATACCAGCATGGTTTAAAAAGGGACAGAAAAATGCAATACACAGTTCTATCTTGGTCTATCTGGTCATATGTTTGACAAGATCAGATCATTTTGAGTGATCTATAGTATACCTTCGTGACATTCCTGTCCCTTCATTGGTCAGATATGACTTAACAAACGATTTTTTGATCTTTGTACATCTCTTATTTTACCTCCTGCTTATATTCTCCAATATCTAATTATTCACATACATAATGGTGCTTTGTAATTTTTTTCAAGTCTATTTACCCAATTTTCACCTACTTCCTATTTTGAACTGTTGACTAGAACATCTGTTATTTTATTATCCTTGACCACCACTATTGCACCTGTCTTACTATCAGTACTTTTACGCAATCTATTTAGTTGTAACCATTGAATTATAATTTGCCTTCATTGGGTTAATATTTTCATATAAATACTGATGTATACTAAGTTGATGACGATCTATTTGAAAACAATATTGTTCGCTTGTATGTGTTGTTCTAATTTGTGATATTTTTTTCAGATGAGTCTGAAAAGTTGTCCATCGTTAACCGTCAGAGCTACTTTCTCCATCTATTGTTTTCACTGCTCACCGCTGTCCAAGATCATTACGTATACCTTTTGTCACTCCATGCTTAAATTGTTTCCGCTCCTCACTGTGTTCAGAGCCAGATTCTGCGCTACTAGTGGTTAAATAAGGATTTTAAATGTTGCCTAGTTGCTCAAACGGGAGTCAGTAACGTGTAGTTTAAGGCTGCGATATACTGACTGAACTTAATGCGTTTTAATCACTAAACTATCACTTTGTAAGAATGAATTGTGCTCCATAAGGATCGTCGTAAAAACTATAAGGACACGATTTTTGTTCAGTATGTCTCAATTTCCGGAATCAACTGTCATATGTGTTTATCAAATAGTCAATAAGAGCAACTGATAGGTTTGTTCCTGTTTTTAATTTTTTACCAGGTTTTTATTGGACTTATTTTGTGATGTCTGGGGTTAGTGATTAAAACTTTCGGTTTTTAATCACTAGACCATAAGTTCAAAACTCAATTTACTTACTTGGTTTTGAATAGCATCACTAATTCTTTCATTCAGAATATAATTTAAAAGTAAATGCGAAAAAACTATACTTTCTGGAAAAGCCATATCCTTTTATTCTTGGAAATAAAAAGCACTTAATTGCTTTTATTTGTAATTTTCTTCGTATTAAAAGGTTTCATACTTGATCATAGTCTATGTTTTATCCAGCCTGATTTAGATATGTCAACTAAATCTATCACGAGTACTGATCCTAACCAGTCTGGTTCATTATTGCCTGCTCAGTCACCTGTTCAATTAAGAAAACGTGGTCGGCCAAGTAACAGGAAGTTAGGTCAGTTCATTTATGGTGAAATTTTCTCATTGTTATCTGGAAATTCTGACATAATTCAATGTTTTCTGGGTACTTGTAATATTGATGCAAACCTGTTTGGGATGCGTTTCCCTTTCTTTGAATACAAAATATTCCTTCAATATTACTCTGCATAATCACTTTCACTGATGATAGCGAGTAAACTAAGTGCCTTGATCACTTCATTTATCTTGTGAGTTAGTATCTGAGGTAGTCTCTACAACCCCTCATTAAGCTCCCTTGACTTTTACTAACTTGCATCACTTGCGGTGTATGTGAGATGTTCACCTTTCTTACTTACACCTGTTACTCCATGTCGAGGAGCACAGGCCGCACACCGACATTCTCCATTCAACCCTGTCCTGGGACATCCTTTCCAGCTCTTTCCAGTTGTTATTCATCCTTCTCATATCTGATTCTGTTTCCCGACGTAATGTGTTCTTTGGCCTTCCTGTTTTCCGCTTTCCTTCAGCATTCCAAGTTAAAGCTTGCCTCGGGATGCAGATTGATGATTTGCGTAATGTATGTCCTATCCATTTCCATCGTCTTTTCCTAATTTCCTCTTCAGCTGGAAACTGGTTTGTTCTCTCCCAATGGATGTTGAGTATCTTGCGTAGACAGCTATTTATAAATACTTGTACATGTTTTATGATGGTTGTAGTAGTTCTCCCAGTTTCAGCTTCGTACAGCAGAACTACCTTGACGTTCGTATTAAAGATTCTGACATTAATATTAGTTAAAAGTTGTTTTGAGTTCCATATGCCCTTTAATTGTAGAAATGCGACCCTTGCTTTGCCAATCCTCGCCTTTACGTCTGTATCTGATCATCTTTGTTCATCGATGATGCTTCTCAGGTATGTGGAGGATTCTACATCTTCCAGAGTTTCGCCATCAAGAGTGATTAGATTGCTGTTCTCCGTGTTGTATTTGAGGACATTGGTTTTCCCCATGTGTATGCTGAGGCCTACTGATGCAGAGACTGCTGCTACACTGGCTGTCTTTATCTGCATTTGTTCATGTGTAAGCGATAGGAGGGCTAGGTCATCTGCAAAGTCGAAATCGTCTAATTGGTTGTGAGCTGTCGGTTGTATGCCGTGTTTTCCCTCAGATGTCGAGGTCTTCATAATTCAGTCGACCACCAGAAGGAAGAAAAAGGGAGAGAGTAGACAGCCTTGTCTGACTCCGGTCCTTACTTGAAATGTATCTGTCAGCTGTCCTCCATGCACGACCTTGCACTGTAGTCCGTCGTATAAGTTCCGGATAATGTTGACAATCTTCTCAGGAACTCCATAGTGTTGAAGAAGTTTCCATAATGTTCTATCTACACCGATAAACGTTCTCTCGTAGTCATTGAAGCAGATGTATATTGACGAGTTCCACTTAAATGATTGTCTGACAGTCATCCGTAGCGTTGCAATTTAGTGAATTCAATGGATCTGATCTATTCAAGAGTTGCTAAAAGTATTCTACCCATCTGTTCCGCTGTTCTTGAATTTCAGTGATTGGCCTGCCTTCTTTGTCCTTGACTGGTCTCTCTGGTTTAATATATTTCCCTGATAGTTTCGTCGTTGTATCGTAAAGTTGTTTCATGTTTCCTTCCGTCGTTGCTAATTGTTCCACGTATTTCTTCTTGTCGGCTCTAATGCTCTTCTTCACTTGCTTATTTGCTTCTATGTACTCAGCTTGTGCTTGGACTTTCTCTGCTCGTGTTCGGCTGTTGTTAATTGATGTCTTCTTGTTCTTTCTTTCTTTGATCCTGTCCAGTGTTTCTATAGAGATCGATTCCTTATGATGATGCTTCTTGAGGGCCAGAACCTCCTGACACGTTGAAATTAATGCTTCTTTGATACTTTCCGAGTTGTCCTCCATAGTAGTTTCTTCTTCCTTCAGTAGATCGTATAAAGCTTGGAACCTGTTGTTGATAGCTATCTTGAATTCATTGAGTTTGTCAGTATCTCGAAGGAATGCTGTGCCGAACTTTTGTAGTTCTGGTTGTCCAGTTGTTCTTTAGCTTCATTTTTAAATTGGCTACAACTAGGTGGTGATCTGAAGCTGTGTCAGCTTCTCTCCTGGTTCTCACATCTTCCATTGTCCTTTGGAATTTTTTATTGATGCAAATATGATCTATCTGGTTCTCTGTGGTGTGGTCTGGTGAGATCCATGTAGCTTTGTGTATACGTTTGTGTGGAAATATGTTCACCTACCAACTAGAATATAGTAATTTCATCTAGCAGTTTCCTCTGTTGTACTCTTTGACTATAAGACATGGTTTGTGAAAGTAAAAGACAAGCATATGTATTTTCGGACCACTGAGCTGGCAATGTTCAGGTAAGGGATAGGGTGATTAACGAGGTTAACGAGGTTGTGAATCTCTGGTGATTGGTCCGGCTGAATGAAGTTATTAGGACATCCCATGGTAGTTAATGTATTGATAGTATGCATCTGCACCATTGTTGACGGTTGTGATCAGTATTACCCAATTGGTTACAGTAATCGCTTGGACCTCAACCAGTTAGTGTGCACTTACCAGTACAGTTCAGTCCAGTAGTCAATATTTTCATGGACTGACTCCATTTCTGTTAATCTTCCTCTAGATATTCAGTTTTATATCGTTTCTGCCACAAGTTAATTATTCCTTTTCCGAATCATATTCTTTATTCTTAATTTCTTTCTCCGAACACTGATACTGTTGGTACTTATAGTGTAGTAGGATTTGTCTTGATGATTTCATTTCATTGTGATAATTAAGTGTGATAACTCATACAGGTCAACATATGTCCCCGGTTCAACGTTGTTTATAAGTGACTAACCGATTATATGGTTTTCTTACAATTCATACCAATCTTTGGACACATTTTGAAAACTCTCTTCATTTTTATTTTCTTTAGTAAAATGCTATGATTATATACAAATATTAATTATGAAAATAACCATGAATAAATGTAGTTTAGTAAATAAGTGATTGGTGGATACATGTGCCGTAATGTACGGTGTTCAAAAGTTAATACTGATATACACTTTGTCGAGAGAAAAGATACTTAGTGATAAAAAAAATGTTTTTTTTTGTTTAACCCAAATCCCATTTATGTATGTACTCCTTTAGGAAAGTAAACTTATCAGTGGTTCATATCTCATCTGTTGGAAGTAAAAGCCATTTCTTGACCGATCGAATGTACTTATCATTTGACTATTTCTGATTGATCTACCGTATTGGTAGGTTGTATTATTCATTCACTCATTCTTCCACTTAACTATCTTAATTCTTGCTCATAATAATAGCAACGTTAGGAGATGCAATCTCATAGTAGCTGGTGACCAACTGTTGGTTCATACACCATTTATTCCTTCAGGATCCTAGAGTCCATGTGCACCATTGGTAGATCCTCCGTGTCCATCAACCCGGTTAAAACGCTCGACATTCTCTTTTCATCCTCTCAATTTCGTAGATAACACCACCATCGCGAGAAGGTAGTGATTAGGATTTCCTTGGTATTGGTTGTATACGCGTGGTCATGTAAGAGCGTTTCGAGAGGGAGAATTTACTCTCTTCACTCTCGACCGTACCAAGGCATTTGGGGAGATGCTGCATATAATATCAAACAAACAATATAAAAATGTGTATTATGTGATTATGTTTTGTTTATTGTTAGTTCTAATATTTCATTTCTATTCCTCACAAATAGTTCATTTTAATCAGAATTCATCAAATGGATCATCTGATCCTAAACATATCAATAATAATTTTGAAGAAAATTCATCAACCAATGAAAATCAAAGATATTTTATCAATAAAAAAATGAATCAATCCACTTTATATTCTTCAAGTTCAGATGATTCAAATTTACATTATCCACATCGTGTATTACGTCCACGTAGATCAACATCAAATTATTATCCACAAAGAAAAAGACGAAAACATTTACGTTGTGAAATAACTAAAAAATCATTATCTACTCATCGAAATATTCAATATAATGTACAAACTAATTCATTACAAGATAATTTATCTATTAACATTAAACCATGTACACATTCCATAAAAGTTGAAGAAGATCATAATAATGCTATGCTTGAAGATGATGATGGTGTAGATGATGTTGATGATGAAGAGGAAGATGATCAAGATGAACAACAAACAAGACGTTATCCAGTACGTAATCGTAAGAATACTATTGTTTATCAGGGTAAGAATTGTACATAATTTTTATGTATATGTACATTGTTTATTCTCAATTGTTTGTTTATCATTCCTTAAGTATTCGAAATATTATGGTATGGATTACTTATATGCACATAAGTAGTATATAACGGGGGTCAGGCATAGAATGTATTTCGATAAGGAAAGAATAGGAACGGAACGTAATTGGTATGAAAATGCATAAACAATGAAATTTGAGACAATGGACTGATATTTACAAAAGGAACATTCAAGTTTGAGACGATGAATTGATAATTTGCAAATTAACTATTTACTATATGGTTCTCAGATTTTAGTGAGATGGATTCGATTGTCCTCATTTGTGTTCCTGTTCACCACAATATCAGTAAGATTTATTTTGAATAATATGATCTATTTAATAAATATACCAAGTGAGATCACAGGAATTGTATTGTACAACATTTAGGGTACATTGATGTTTATCCACTTAGAAGGGCTTCTTGTTTTTCTCAATATGCTTTTCTTATTTTCGTGTTTTCATTGTCTAAATCATTCTAGAAGTTCTTAAAATTCAGATTCAATGTCGTTACGTATAGAGTTATAATTCATTGTCACTAGTGATGAATCTCATGAAAATCAAAGGTTTGAGTTGATATTACTATAATCCATTTGAAATTCCATTTTTCATAACTTTTAAGTTAGGTGTTAATAAACTTTTAGACATTCTTTTAAAGATAATGCTCTCACTGTCTGATTTTTCAGGGGTTGATGCTCTACTAGGAGATTCACTTGTTAACTGTGAATACTCTGATAATATAGTTTCGCTCGGTGAATATTGACAAAATACAGTCTTCTGACCATCTTAACCAGCAATGCAAGGATGTTTAGGATGCGATTCTCTCCTTTCAGATGGAAAATGTTGCTTAAGGATTAGTCTGCATCAGCGTTTAAATTAATGATAGGAAGTGAAGTAGTTGAGGGTACCAACTGCTTCACTTATCTTAGAAGTCCGATCAATCATCTGATGTCTGAAGAAATCTCAGCACGGATTCAGAAAGCTCATTTGACTTTTGTCAACCTGAGTCACTTGTGGTTTGAAAGAGATATCTGTCTCCCAACTAAAGGTTGATTTTACAACACAACAGTTCGCGCTGTTCCAATTTATGAGTGTGAAAAATGGTCATTACGAATATAAGGTATTCGTGAATTACTAGTATTCGACAATGGATATCTTTGATACATTACTCGTTTATTTTGGGATCATTGTGTGATCTATCCCTGGGTTAGAAAAAGGGTACTAGGTAAGGATGGTGAATCGCTTGAAGAGGTGGTAAATATTCATCAGCTGAAGTGGTTGAGTCGTGTATTACAAATTTCCAACTACTGTCTACCTTGATGGGCGATGTTGTGCGATGTAGAGGAGTAGGATGGAAGAAAGCTAGGGGCGGCCAAACCGAAACATAGCATCAGTCACTGATAACCAGGTTTAGCCATGTTAACATGTATACACTACCTGGTTGGGGTTCACATGCTTATCGTAATCCATGGTTAGAGACTTTGACATTGCTCAAAATCGTTTGTAATGGCACAGGTGCATTCATTCCTTGTCTTCCACAAATTCTGAGATCCTAAATTCATCATAACCTTACTTTTTATTTCACTGATTTATATTTTCGGTGCCTAATCTTTTTCACTACCACTGATAGTGTTATTACCTGTACTACTGTGTAATTGTCCCTTGGAATTTCGTCTCGTTATGCCAATAGAATATGCCACCTTGTTGAGATGTACATATTTGCCAGGTTCTACTTTGAGTTTGACTAACTGAACCTTTTAGACGATTTTGGGGTGCAGTTTTCTCAGTTCAAAATGTTTGTCTAGAATTTTATGCACAGAGAATTTTTTTCAGATCCAGTTAATCAACAACCATTTGTTATCGAAACATACAAGAGTTCGCGTGTGTTCATATCGTTCTATATGTGATCGAGGACCTGTTAAAGACTCTTGATATGTAACTATATCGTATAACAAATAATTATTGTCAGTATAGATTTGTGTAGAATGTTAAATTTTATTAAGATCGCAAATTGGTCTTGGTTAGACAGCTACTGAATACCTGAAACCACTGAACAACCGTTTCACTCTAGTCTGGAACTCCGGGGTAGTGTGTATCCATGGCGTTAAAACTCAGACATAAGGTAATAAACTCAGTAAAACGAATCAACTTTGAGCAAGTAGAAAATATATAAACCAATTAAGAGAACAGTTAGTTTATCACTAATCAATTATAAAATATAAAAAATAAATTCTATAACAAAATAACAAGCTATTCATGAGTAATACAATTGTAATACATAAATGTAACAGTGTAGCGCAAAACCGTTAATAAATCTATTCTTTTTTTCAATCGTTTCATGATCTCAATCAAAAATTCAATAAACTCCACAACCTCTATACTGATAATTACCATTTGTTCACTAGTGACTAGCTTCGTGAGGGAATTCTCGGAGTTCTAGTGAGAAGCCATGACCAGTGGAGCTAATCGGTGTCGGGTAGAGACAGGTATCTACCTCAGTACAATGGAAGTCGGTCGTGCAATTTCGTGGATTGGTTGAGGTACGACATAAATACCGTTGGATATCGGCCGGCTCAGTAGTCTAGAAGTTAAGCGTTCGCTCGCGAGACCGAAGGCCCTGGGCTCGAATCCCGCGACCGGGATCGTGGATGCGCACTTTACTGAAGAGTCCTAAAATTGGATGAAACGGCCGTCCAGTGCTTCTAGGTTTTCATTGGTGGTCTAACATCAATCTGTTCATGATCTCAATCAGAAAACTTAGTAATCTCCATAATCCCTATGCTGAAAATCTATATTCACTTAGTAAATTAGATTAGATCTTGAAATGTTCAACTAATAATAACTGTACATGGAATAGAATGTACATAATTATTATTCTGACTTGTGTTCATCTTTTAGTTCGATTGAATTAATAATAAATTTCTCAAAATTTCTTTTTTGTCTTTTCTTTCAGTTGAAAATTTGCAAAATAATCATAGTAATAGTAACAATCATGGTGTTCAACAACATCAAAGAAACTGGTTAGCCGGTACAGGTTATCATAAAGAAAGACGATCACGTCAATTGAAATCCAAGTGAGTGTAGAGAGTTTCTGCTTATATATATATATATATATATATATATATATATATATATATATATATATATATATATATATATGCGACCTCCCTGACCACAAGGCCTCCGAATGCCTTATTGCGGTCGACGGTGGGGAATCCGCTCTCATATGACTACGGGTATATAGCCACCGCCAGTGAAATTTTATTCACTGGATTTTTGTGGCAGAGGTGTCTTTTAAGAAATTGAGAGGACGAAAAACAAATGTCTGACCCTTAAACCGGGTTGGTGGGTACGATGGATCCACCTAGGGGAGTTGGGGAACGCCTAATTTAAAGCAGTAGTGCCCATGGACTTCAGGGTCCTGAGGGAAAAATGACTCATGAAAATATTGTTAGTCACTGGCTACTACGGGACTGCATCTCCTGACGTTGGTGCATTGCCTTATGGATTAGATCACCATGTTAACGGCTCGAGGAGTGGCTCCTTAAGAAAATCACCTGTCTCTGTCCGAGGAGTATTCGAGCCCACACACAAATTGAATGATAACTACTATGTGTAGCGCATATTTATTTTTATGCCCCTTTGTACCAATTTTTATATGTTTGAATAAATAACCACCAGCTAGTATTAGATGTATTTATGCATACATGTAGTAAAGGAGATTTCAAGTGGTTATACATAGTTTGCGTTAAATCATGCTTGATCTAGATTTTGTGATAGTTGGTAGTCATTAGTAAGGTGTACATGAAATCTTGAGGAACTGGTGCTGTTTGTGTATAGTAACCGTCATTTTTAATTGACATCCACCCGAGAAATCAGTTTAAAAGAATGTTATATAAAAATACCAATCATGAATTATTTCACTAATCACCCAACATTACATACAAGTATATATGGATAATAGTTAGCTATGGAATTCAAGGTGCAGATTTCATCGTTTTCGATGCCCGTCAGCTTGGTTTACGTGCCTGTATCTTTGTTGTTGTTCACATTGAAACTGGGACATATAACTGAACACTACAAATACCAACAAGTCGTTATCTTTCCTCATACATACTTCAACCTGCTGAGTCATCATAGTTATTAATTTATTCAAAAGAGATAAGCTTTGTTACTTTTACGATGGTCTGTCTACGCCTTATCGTTGATATTCAGTTTGATACTGTTATTGGCTTCATGTTTCACCAAATTTAGACACTGATATCGAATACTAAATAGTAAAGATGATTCACCGACTATCTCTGACAACTGGTTTACTGTCTCCTTGAAACTTAGCAATATGTGGCAATGTGTAGTCAACGTAGTGTGTATGTTCATCACTTCCCAGCTTACGCATAAAAAAATCGAGTCTTCCACGCGTCATCTTGTTGGCAGAATTCTATTTTAAATGTATGCTCCTAATGCTTGAACCACATGAAATTCGTATTTCCACTTTTGGGGTCGAAGTTGAATTCTAGGTTGCTTCTGGCAATTGCATCACTAGATGTAGTTGAATTAGCGTGTGAACTCAAGTAGTGGATGTTAAGCTGTTGCGTCAGAGTTTCTAACAACTGCGTTTGTGCATCAAGTTGTGCTTGCTGTTGTTGTAGTATTCGGTTGAGTTGGTCATCTGATATCGGCATCTTGAATGTTGTTTTTCCTTTTCCTCATCGCTACTGTTATTGTTACGTTTCAGCTACTCTTATTTCTTAGTATTTTTGGACACTTATTCACTTGACAAGTCTTCAAATCAGAACACGGTGGAACAGGGATGTAATTATATTCCAAATAACAAAGTTAAATAGAAGTAGGGATTACGATAAGAAAAATGTTAGTGTATTTATAGTTTCTTTTTATCACGAGAATATTCTCAAATCTTCTCCAAGTTTCCGCTAGCTCTGATTGGTTACGAAATAGTCAATCAGCGTGCTCCAACACAGTCCTTTACAGAACATTTTTTATGTCACTAACAGGTACGCATTGTAATCAGTTGTAGTTTTAACGCTTATACACAAAATCTCTACAAACCTAATAAGTGACACTTTTAAAGGTTATAACAAGTGGATAGAATAGTGATATTAACATCTTAAGATGAAAAGACTCTTTCACATCATAATAAATAAGTGTTTATTCTTTTCCCTACTTTCTACATTTTTTAAAAGGCATCGTAAAAATTTAGAACATTGTGGTTCAAGTAGTAGTAGTACATCGTCTTCTTCATCAACATCATCATCATCAAGATCTCATATTTCTGATAGATTATTCTGTAATCGTAATAGTTGGCATAATCGTTGGCATTGTTCTTCCACTAAAGAGAATAATGTTCCATTAACAGTTGATAAAGATGAAAAACGTTTTCAACGTCGTATTAATAAAAGTATTATACATGCTAGATCAGAGCTTATGCCTATAAACAGTCATCAACTTGGTTATGAAGTATGTTCTATTCATATATTATTCTATTATTTTATAACTTATACATATTCTGTTAAATAGAATTTTATTATAGTTTGTACTGGTTTATAGAGATAATTTTTTGGATTTAACTGTCCTATAATAATAAAAACAATCCAACTCGTTTACAAGGTACTTGAGTATGCGCTATATTCTAAGTGTATAGGCTAATGATACTAACGCTTGGTCGCTTGAGCCGAAGCAGATAAAGCTGGGTTCGAATCTAGGAGTTGGTGACTGAAAGTCAAACACCTTGGCTAATAAACACTGATCTACAAGAAATCTAATTCAAATCTTTATCTACTAATAAGCAGATGATGGGAATTTCGGCAATTTAATTTGCAGAAGTTTGTTCTTACTTGAAAAAACGAAAGGTGTTCCGATCTTAACCTTCACATAGCGGAGTCATGAATAAGTTCTACCTAGGAGTCTTATTCTGCGTCGAAATAACTGTCCAGTGCTTTATGGTTTCTTATGGTATCTCAGCTGAGACCAATCTAAGACTTACAAATTAAACCAATCTGCAGAGGAACCCTTCAATTAAAATATATTGTTTTGATGGATTAAAACACCACCGCACCTTCCAAACATTGATTCGCGCAGATTTATAGGTCACTTCGACACTTAATTTGGTTTTTCGTAGCTAATTGTTGTTACTAGGTAACATACAAAATGGTCAGTTCAGTTAAGATGTATACGAACCATGTATATTGTAATTGACCAACGTTTTTATCATATTTTAGAATCTGAAGATATCCTAATCAGAGAAATTTCAAGGTAACAAGAACATTGAAGTGTTTTCATTCTCCTTGTTACAATATTTTACAAACATTGTGATTAACTATCAGAGAAAAAAAACTTGTTTGTTTAAAATCTTAACAAGAAAAGAGTGTCTATCGGGATTTACGGTCATCCTACAATATTGACGAATTAAAGACCGTTTGAGCTATTCGACGATGACAGTCATAATACCAACTTGATAATGGCAGTTGGGACGTAACATGCACACGGAACAGCTTAACAGTTATCCGCCATCAACCAACTTATTCGATGCGCGGTGATGGCTGTTGTGGGAGTAGGTTTGATGAAAGCTAAAAGTGACCAAATCGAAATGTAAATTCGGTCTGTGAAAACATTGACTGTTGTACTGAACCATATCGACAGGTTCAGACTGCGTGATTACCATGACTAATGGCTTGATATTTTGGGTGACAATGCCTAAAATCGTAGCTGCACTTATTCGTTCTCTAGGTCCTAAGTTTCTAATTCATCCTTTCTTGAATCGTCTCTTGGCTAGCCTAATCTCGATTATCTCTAAGACTTCAGCATTAAGAAACAAGACTATCTGATTCTGTGATTCCCTTGGCAGTTTGGTGTTAGGTTGTCCAGTAAAAAATTTGTGTCACGAACTGGTCTAGATAATATTGTTCTAAACTAGGAAATCCCTGAAGAACTCACCTTACCTTTTATGAAGTTTGTAGTAAATTCTTACTAATATGATCCATCAGTGATTAGACCCACGAAGTGTATGTTTCTTATCGAGGTATTCAATCGAAATCTAGTTGTTTATATGTCCGATTTCAGTTAATTTTCAATAGTACGACCATTACTTTGAAATCCTGGGTTCAATCCTTGACACTACTGTTCAGTACCATATTGGAAGTAAACAACTATCTGCACATTAGTACTATTGGTCTCAATGGTTCTGCATCAGTTTTTTCTTTAAAATGTTAATTTATGTTATCGATCCCTTCCTTTTTCATACACCGTTGTTGTTTGCTTTTTAAAGAATAAATCCACGGCAGGAAATCGAAGTTTTTCTACAACTTGCTTGGCAGATATCGAACCGATGTCTATTGATTCATCTGTCGGGTTCGAACAAGTTGGGGGTCATGAAAAACATATATTAGCATTGAAAGAAAGTATAATTCTACCGCTAATGTATCCTGAAGTGTTTTCAAAATTCAATGTAGATCCACCTCGTGGTGTACTGTTTTCAGGACCTCCAGGTAAGTAATAATCAGTTTAGTCTTGCGTGACTGTAACTTGTTCCCTTTGTTATCTTTCACTCGATCTCAAACTCCAGTGTTCCTTCATGTCTACGTTTCCACTTTATCTTTTCATCATCTTGTCATACTAACGTGATATGGAGACTGTCCAACACACATATTTACCAGGCTCTATGTTGATGATATCCATCTGTATACCTAAAAGTGATACGAAAATTCCTGGTCTTATGATTACCTGTATAATTACCATTGACCTTATCGCCTTAGGTGTATACAAACAGGTGTCAAATTATCCTAGATTAGTTGTTTCACATCTTAATAATCGGTAAACGTCAAGTAACCCTTTTTTTTCTAGTCCTCTCTAAGATTTCGCCAACTACTAGCCTCTCGCACCAACTTTCAAGATGTGTAATTTGGTAAGTGTATCCAACTCTTACACTGCTTCTATTCAATTGTAGAAGGGAAGTTACGTAACGTTCTAATGAAGTATGCAGAAAAATATTAGAATGTTCTTGTAGAAGAGAGATAATTGTTCATTTTTTGGTATGCAGAACATAATGATGAAGTGATAATAATCAATTTGTTTAAACATGAAGGATAGAAAGGGTGTTTTAGACTCAATGGTCTTGAGTGCTGTTAGAGGTATGAGGGCGGTTATCACTTCCCGGTTACTCACACCGTGGAGGGGTTCTTCTGGAGGTACCTGGAAAGGAAATTGGATTAGACGTGGTCTTAGTGACCTGGGAGCGTGACCGCAGTGCCCAAGAGACAACTGCTTGAGGTCGGTCACACACGACATTTTTATGGGTAATTTTTGTGTTAGCTCCGTAATTGTTGAGACCTTACTGCCGGAGACGGATATCCGTGGGATAAAGCGAGGTGTGCATTTTTAGGGTCGACCTTTTCTAACCTCGCCCCTCCTTGTGGGAAGGCAGCATCGCTGTTATGCTGGTTGTCTGAAGAGAACACCTTACTGCTGCCACATCTCTGTACAGTCAGCAGTACGACTTCGCCTTCGGACCTTAAGTTTGTTGTTTTTAGTCTTACCGCTCTTCAGCCGACCTGTCTGACATGGTAGGACCTTGAGGAACGGTTGTTCCAGCCAGTATAGCTCGACTGGTTCATCACGATAGGCAAGCCCGACCACCACGTCAAGGTAGCAACAACGGTCGGGGTGTTTTAGACTATGGTTAGGTTAAACATGTTGCTTTTGTACACAGATTAGTCTGGAATACATGGATTGCTAAAGTCTCTAAGGTTTATAAACTACTGATTTGTAATCATATTGAACTACTTTACATGACTTTATGGGTGACTTTAAGGTGGGATTCCTGGGAAAGTGATGTGACCAGTTTTTACAAGATAATAATCAGGAATCGAACTATTAACTGGTGTTTTGATTTATTATTATTTATTTATTTTAACACATAGATATTGGTACAAGGAGGCACCAAATACATATGCGCCACACAGATCTGATTTGATATGTGTGAGGGCTGTGATACTGCCCGGGTGCATAAACCGAAGCAGGTGATTTTCTTAGGGGGTCACACCCGGAGTCTTCGACATGAAGGTCTGATCCACAAGACAGTGGTGCAACGTAAGGAGATGCATTCTCATGGCAGCGGGTGACCAACAATTGGTTCATATGCCATTTGTTACTTCGGGATACTGGAGCCCATCTGCACCATTGGTTTGGAATCGAAGTTTTCCAACTCCCCCCTAGGTGGACTATCCATGTCCACCAACCCGATCAAAGCGCCGGACATTCGCTTTTCGTCCTCTCAATTTCGTAAACATCAGTAATGCCACGAGAAGGCAATGAGTAGAAGTTCCCTGGCAGAGGCTATATACGCGTGTCCATTTGAGAGAATTTGGAGACGGAGAGCGGACTCTCCGCACTCTCGGCCGTATCAGGGCATTTGGGGGGTGTTTTGATAATCAAACAGAGCAATGCTTGGGAATGCTTTTCAAGTTAGCCTGCTTTGTACGGCCAACATGATCTTCTATTTGCAAAAAGAAGTATACATGTCGATATACATTGGTGTCGCCCAAAGCAGAAGCTTGTCTTTTCATACATTCACGAATCATTGGGGAACTAGAAGGGGTAATTCGAAGTTCAACGGGATAAAGTGCTTTATTTTCAAAGACTTCAAAATTGTATTTTCTTCAGGATTACTGTCGTTGTATCTCCTTTAAACTGAATATTCATGGAAAGGATCTCCTTTAGCATTACAGACTTTTTTATTAGTCATTATTACTCATTGTATTCAGAAGACTGCAGTTTATTATCTACTACCCCAAATTCTATTCCGAATTAATGAACAATTATCGTAGCTGAGATATTAATCGTCCGAATGTCAAATAATAATAATATTAATGTGAAAAGAGATTTCTTCTCTGAAATAGTTATCCTTGTCAGTAAAATGCATCCACTTATCTACTTTTAATCAAATATCATGATATATATAAGCCCATATAAACTATTTTGAATATTTTTAAACTATACTTTTCCTCAGGTACTGGTAAAACATTGTTAGCCAGAGCTCTTGCAAATGAATGTAGTCGTTTAGCTCAAGGTAGCAATAATAATAATAATACCGTAAAACAACGTCGTCCTATTGCGTTTTTTATGCGTAAAGGAGCAGATTGTTTGTCTAAATGGGTTGGTGAATCTGAACGTCAATTAAGATTACTATTTGATCAAGCGTATCGAATGCGACCTTCTGTAATTTTTTTCGATGAAATTGATGGTTTAGCTCCTGTTCGATCTTCAAAACAAGTAAGTTCGTAGTCAATTTTCCACAAATTTTTAAGAATCTATAAACTTAAGATATGACAATCAAATAATTTTCAAAAGCCTTTTGTGTACCACTAAAAGTTATCTGTTTACTAACGGCTAATTTTGAAAAGTAGTTTTTAAAGTTTCAGTGAGAATTTGTGATTAGTTGACTCTATCGTTTTCTCATGTAAGGCACTTTAAGATGACTGTGTAAGATCGCAAACTGAGTTAAGTTGGAAATCTAAACCATTAGTTGGCGACTCACTGGACTGAAGATTAAGCACTCACCATGAAACCTAAAAGTCCTTGGTTTCTATCTTTGACGTATGGTTATACACCACTAAGAATTATTGTACTAGCAGGAAATATCTGTCCAGTGCTTCCTGGTTTTCAATGGTTGTCTAACTAGAGCCCAGTCCATTATGTAAACCACAAAGTTCAGCTGTCTTCATTACCCCTCCCATTCATACTAAATATTCTAAAAGTTTTACCACCATGAAATGCCATCTTCATTAAATTAGTCGTGTTTTACTCATTTCGCTCTCGGTGGTTGTCAAACTTGATGATGATATGTGTACATACATCAAGTAAGAATAGCACGTTCTCTTTGGTATCTGTCAATTCATCACGATACAGTTGGTCTTAAAAACAGTCCTATCACATACATGGTTAACAAAAAGATATTCTTGATGCTCATATTCTAGTTGACCGGTATGTATATCACAAAAATTGTTTAAATATTTTACCTCATGACAGGAAACGACATTAAGTAGTTTAACATAAACTAACTAATGGCTGAATAGTTAAGAAAATCCCTTTTTTTTCTGGGTTTATCATGATTATTGGAAGTAGAATTGATGTTTTTATACCTTTCTCTGTCTCGGTTCCTCTCCTATTTTTTAAGGATCAAATTCATTCCAGCATTGTTTCCACTCTCCTCAGTTTAATGGATGGTTTAGATAATCGTGCTGAAGTTGTGATTATTGGTGCAACAAATAGACCAGATGCTATTGATCCGGCCTTACGACGTCCTGGACGATTTGATCGTGAATTCGTATTTACATTACCAACAGAGGCAGTTCGACGTCGTATACTCGATGTGATTACTGCAAAATGGGACTCAAAACCAGATTCATTGGTAAGTTCACTCTCTGAGTAGATGTGAGATAGGATAGAAGGGGGGGCAATGATTGTATTCATAAGAAATCAAGATGTTGCGCAACTCAGACAATAGATTATGATCACCGCAATTCTTGAATATCCCTGTTTCGATTTCTGGTTGTATTATGTGTGCATGCTGCTGAAGGATCCCCATACCAGGACGAAACTTCCGTCCACTATTCATTGGCTCTTAATGCCACCCTAATTGAGATCAATCGATAACGTATAAATATTAGATTATTGATTATTCATCTTCTATTTTATCTTTGTTTACTACAGTTGACAGTGACATCCTAGAACGATTCTAGAAATGATCTTGAAACTAACCGATCAGCTATCAGCCAGTTAGAATACAGCTGTTGTAAATTAATTTCATCATTCAAAATAAAAAGAATGAAATTTCATAGAATCTAGAGTTTTAGAATTTTAAGGTGATAGAGCCTAATCCTTACTGTACCCTAAAAATCAAAATTCATGTTGTACAGCCAACTTATGTATCACAAAGAAGGATAAAATCGTAAGGGATATGGAATTTGAACATGATCTTTTTTCATCAAAATGTATCCTCTCTAATAGATTTCTTTACCCAACCTTGTACATCTCTTCATGTCGTTCTCTGGTCGTAGTTACATTAGATACTATTCCTTAGTAATCCAGAAATCTATAAGTGATTGGCGACTATATCTTCATGAAAATTAGTCAAAATACAAAATCTAATAAAAAAATAGTGGTTTCTCGTTGCAGATTAGATTTATTATTTATTTATTTAAACACGTACATATTTGTACAGAGGGACCGAATACGTATGCACCACACTTCATTCGATTTATATGAAGGCTTGGATAATACTCGGGTTGCCATACCAAAACAGGTGGTCTTCTTAGAAGGTCACTGCCCGAGCCTCTCACCCATAGGTCTAATCTACAAGGCAATGGAGTAACGTCAGGAGTTGCAGATTCATGATAGCCGGTGCTTGGTCCCACGTTGTAGCTGACTGACTTGTGAACAAAAATCGGTTCATGCACCGTTTGTTCTCTCAGGATCTTGAAGCTTATATGCAACATTGGTTTGGAATAAGGGTTTTCCAACTCCCCTATCTGAATCGTGTATGTCCATCAACCCGATCAAAGCGCCGAATATTCTCTTTTCGTCCTTTCAGTTTCGTAAACAACACTTCCACCACGAGAATGCGGTTAGTAGGATTTATCTGTCAGTGGTTGTATATGCGTGGTCATACGAGAGTATTTCGAGAGGGTTAGCTGATTCACACCACCCTTGAACGTACCAGGGTATTTGGGGGCCCAGATTAGATGTGATTACAGTTTAAATAATCTGTCTTCACACTAACAATCGCTATTTCCACTCTGATTGATAAATTCTATTCGTTTCAAAACTTCCACGGTAAAGTTAAGTTCTGCTCAAATTCAATACTTTTCTTTTGTTCGTTCGTTTTTTTACTTCCTTTTCCTTCTTTTCCAACAAGTTACTTGATCAAATTGCTGCAGCAACGATCAATTTCTCCGGTGCTGATCTCAAAGCATTAACTACAGAAGCATGTTTATGTTGTCTACGTCGATGTTATCCTCAAGTATATAGTAGTCAGGTGAAATTAGCTTTGGAACATAAATATTTAGTGGTATGTTGTACTTTTTTGGTAATTGAATGAGTTACTGTGTTTTTGTTTGTTAAAGATTTATATATATAACTATTTTGTTTCACACGATTACATAACGTGAAACGTTTTGGCATTTATTGAGAAATTCAAAGTATATTTCACGGATTCTATGCACCTCCAGGTTGTATCTCTTCATTGCCGTAGCGATTTGGAAGACTTCCCGTCTTCCACATTGTACAAGCTTTCCTTATACCTGAATTAATGGCTGCTCTGGTTGTCAGGATGGGCATCAGCCTCGTGACTTCCGAAGGAATTCGGCTTTCACCATGAGGCGTTACAACTCTTCTAAATGAAGACTTTCTAACTCCCAAAGCAGAGTTTAAATGGATTGGATTATTTTTTCTTCTGGTTAACGTTTTTTAGCGAGTTAGTTTTCTACGAGATGGGGTAGCTAACTCCATACCCAACCTTCCTGGAACCGGCAGTAACCCCAGAGGGGCTCCAACCCCTCATTTGAAATCATTAAGGCCAAAGGAAAAGAGGGAAACCAAAGAACACATTATGCCGAGAAATGGCGATAGACATGAGAAGAATGAACAAAAATTGGATAGAACTACAAAGGAAGGCACAGCACGGAGTGGGTTGGAGAATGCTTGTCGGTGGCCTAGTTTTCAAGAGAACAGTTTACGAATTTCGCAATAATGTATATATATAGTCATGATTCAAAGATGACTTCATTGAGTTATCCGACTTTTCACTTATATTGTTTATTCTTCCCTTTCTTTTCTCTATTTTTTGTTTATTTTCAAAAGGTCTCTCATTCTGATTGGTTTGAAGCATTACAAATTGTTCATGCATCAAGTGAACGTTTTGATAGTGATGTATCAGCTTCAAATTTAACACCATCAACAAATGCATTATCTTCTACTATACGTACACCATTATCCCCAACATTAGCCAAGTTATTATCACATCATGTTAATAAAATTGTAAATTATATAACACGAATATTATTATTGACCAATTCAAGAAAGTTTGATTCCTTGAGTAATAATAATAAAGAATTATCATCATCATCACCGTCATCATCAACAGGGATTCTATATGATAATGTTTCATCGTGTATTATCAAATCGAAATTATTCATTCATGGTAATATATCTGAAATTATTATGAATGCTGTATGGCATAGATTAGAGGCATTACATGTAAGTGAGATTAATTTCATAAATTAATTATTAATATATGTTATCTTTTACGCATCTAATGATGACATCGAAGGTAAATGATGAATTATCTGGAATGAACACCTTGTTTTGTATTTATTCATTTAAGAAACCGGGTTTCCAAATGCCGTGGTACGGCCGAGAGTGGGGAGAGTTTGCTCTCCCTCACAAAATGCTCTCATATGGCCACGTGCATACAACCACTGCTAGGGAAGTCCTACTCATTGCTTTCTCGTGACGGGGGTGTTGTTTACGAAATTGAAAGAACAAAAAGCGAATGTTCGGTGCTTTAACCGGGTTGATGGATACGGACGGTACACCTACGGGAGTTGGAAAACCGTGATTCCACACCACTGGTGCACATGATCTCCAGTATCCTGAAGGAACAAATAGTATATGAACCAAGTGTTGGTCAGCGGCTGCCATGGGTCTGCATCTCCCGGCGTTGTTCCACTGCCTTGTGGATCAGATATTTAGGTCGAATGCTCGGAGTGTAGACCCCTATGATAACCACCTGGTTTGTTCTGAGCACCCGGGCAGTATTCCAGCCGTCACATAAATCGTATAATTTATGTAGCGCATATCTATTCGGTGCGTCCTTGTACCAATGCGTGTGTGTTCAAATAAAAAAAATATAAATTCGTATTTATCAATTTGACTGCTCTTGGTCGAAATTCTAGAAAAATTTACATTTTTCGTGCTCATGAACACTTCCCAACGTGATTAAGCAAATGTACGCGTGCGTGTTTGTAGGTTGACTAGTATGATACAATCATAGATATTACACATGATTAAAGTTACAATGGTACAACTCCCCAGTTGGATCTAATTTTCATTCTAGTAGAAGCGAGTTGTCAGTAACATCACCTATGTATAATCTTGTGTTAGTATGGGATTTAAATCTGTATCAGTCAATGTTTCAATTCGTAATGACAGCTCTAAATCACGCAGGAAGAATCAATTCATAGTGACCAGGTCTTGTTGATAGTTGCCTATCATTTTGAAAAAAGCAAGAACAGACATTCTAGCAGAATAGCATGAATTCATTTTTATTTCGTTGGTTCTATGTGTATGAAATTGCCTATCAACATGAAATCTTTATTAATTAGCATATCGTGCTGGTTGTTTCTTATCGCTAACCTGCGCTAAAACAGTTCACATGCGTTATCAAGTTATCAAAGACTTTAAGACGACTTCCCTGTTACGTAACAACTAACCTGTAATATGTAGAAAGTTTAAGTTTTCATGGTATAAAAGTTATAGTCTTTTTGGTTTTCTGTGCAAATATCTTTTACTGTTTGGTTTAAACTCTTCATTTGGCTTATTGCAAAACCTCTAATCTGTCTCTGAGACACCTGAACACATTGACATAAATACTTGTGATTGAAATTTTTCTCAACCTAAGTCAACCAATGCTAGAACGTCAAATGTTTTTGTTTTAATGAAGTATTTCAATCAATTATGACTGAAGTTTCCAAGCGAACAGTTTAAGAATTTCGTAATGATAATTTTTGGTTTTGGTTATGGTGTCAAAGATGAATTCCAAAAATTAATATTTGTCTTCGAGAAAGATAATCATATATTACTCCCACTTCCTAATTATTAGAGGTTTGTTAGTCTATAAACTCTTTTAGGTGATAGGCTGAGATAATTGTCACAAAAAGATTGATAACGATTTAAGTTTATCTGTTGCTTGTTACTTGTTTGCAGGTTATATCTGTCGTATTAACAAGACGGATGTTGTTTCTTGCTGTTAGTAGTATGGGCATTTGTCACTTCCTGGAAGTATACTTTTTCTTGAAGGATCTTAAATAGAGACTTGGTTAACAGTGATCATGATAACCCAGCAACCTAGTCGCAGTGCCTGATTGACAACTACTGAAGGTCGATCACACAAGTTCTGCTTGTGGGAATTTTTTGATGTGTTAGCTCCATACTTTAAAATCCCTTAACATTACAAACGAAAATCCATATGGCAAGGTAAAATCTTGGGATTGGGCTTCCCTAACCCTCCTCTTCCATTGTAAAAAGACGTTATCTCTAGAGACACTGGTTATCTGACTGACACATCTTACTACAGTTGCATCTTTGTGTACTTGACAGTATTTTGTCTTCGTCACCGGATCACTGATTTGCTTGGATTATCACAATGTCCAAGCTCGACCTCTACCTGAAGGTAGTGGCTCACGGTCTTCATGAGATACGTACTTAAATCATAGTCAACAAGGCATTATCATCAAGCTATTCAGGTCATCTTTGTCAGGATTCACTAGTAATTCAAAGTGTTGTTCACATCTTAATATGTTTATATATGTAGTTGTGTGTATTTGTTTTTCTCCTTCTACATCACTTTTTGCTACTATCCCTTCTCCTCCTACTGTCATTTTTTCATGTTTAATACCAAGGTATTCACACTTAATTTGGCCAATCTATTTGCATTCCCTACAAGTCTTGGAATGTGTCCAGAAGCGGCTATTGCACAAATTATCTCCTCTATACGACGTACATTAAATAATTCTTCTTTAACAACATTCAATATGAAATCTCAATTAATCAATGGAATTGTTATTGTTTATCTACCATCAATTGATGTACTTCTTCATAGTTTACCACAATTAACTGCTTCTTATCTTGTTGATAGATTAAATGCATTAGTAGATGAAATCAATTGTGAATTGAATTATATTCCTTCGACATTGAACAATTCTGATCATTTAGAGGGCTCTTTAAGCAACAATAATAATAATAATAATAATCGATTACAATATGCTACCATGAAAACTTCACGTCGATTAATCATTATTGGAACGTGTACAAAACCACAACAACAATATTCTAATTGTTTCCCTCCAAGAATTGTTCCACCTCTTAACATAGAAAAACATAATTCACCTATTAAACAGTGCAATAATAATAATAATACGAGTACAACCCATGATAATTGTGTATCAATATTTCCTAATTTAATTGGAAAATCAAATGGTAATATTTCTGTCTTATAATTTTTGTATTGAAAATATCACCCCCCCCTTTATTTATGAGTTAATTCACTGATCGATCAATTGGTTGATTCTGTTAATTTGATTAGGTATCATTGTAACTAACTTTATGATTAAATCAAAGAAGTCTTGGTGTGAATTAATGATTGATGATGGTTGTCGATCAATCATTATATCACCAGGGTCTATTTATGATCATTGAATGATCTCTGTACTGTATGAAAAGTCGATTAAATTAGTATTGGGAGATTTGTGGAGGTTGCAGAATTTTCATAGTTTAAATCACGTACTGATCTTGATTAGACTGCTATTGAAAACCTGGAAGGGTTAGACAAACGTTTTGTAGAATGGAATCCCTCAGAAGTGCGCATCCGCGATCTTAAGTTTGGGAGTCGAACCTTGAATTTCTTACGTGCAAATAGTTGATATCTTGACCATTGAGAGAGCATTCAACAGTGCGCATGTCTAACTGCAATCAATTTACGATATTGCACGACTGTCATTCATTGCCTATGGTGCTTTCAGGTTTTCATTTGTGGTCTTATTAAAATCTGTTCGTGATTTAAACTGTGAGTATCGATTAAAATTAGAAACATAGTCTCAAATGGAGAAGTAGTGAATCTGTTCAGCGATGCTTAATTTTCAGTCGGTCGAAATTGATTCGTTTTTGAAAATGAACTTTCCAGAAGCGGAATAAAAAGAAAAAGGTTAGTCGAAGAGATGTAGTATTAACATCCGACTAGTCACTATGGAGTGATCACTGTCATGTTTGTCTAGTCCTTTAGTGCTGATTGAATTCTGTCGATCAAATTGCATTGTTTCCAATAGTTTAAGTGACTTGAAATCGTTTGCACTAAGTTAGGTAATTGGAGGTAGTCAGTATGAAACCCTCCTCGACATAGATTTCACTCTAGTCGACAGTCACCATCATGTATACTAACTATCTCCAATCACATTGAATCAAAACTTTATACACGCCATATTGAGTCACTTAGACTAACAACTGAACTGGAGCTTGATATAATTCAATCAGCACTATAGATTAGACAAATATGACACTAGGTTCTAGTCCGTAATTAATCAATGTAAATGGAGGTCACTCTCAGCCCAACTAGCTTAATGAATAATATCTCTGACTATATGATTGTTGTTAAGCTTTATTATAACTCGTGGCAGTTACCATGTTTTATTTATTTGAATACATAAATGTTGGTACAAAGGGGAACGGAATACATATCCGCCACGCAAGTCACGTGATTTATGTGTGGTCTGTGATACTGCTCGGGCACCTAGACCTATGAGACCACTGCCCTAGCCTATCTCCTAGAGGTCTAATCCACAGTGAGATGGAGCAACGTCAGGAGATGCAGTCCCATGGAAGCCCGGTGACCAATAATTCGTTCGTACGCCATTTGTTTCCTCAGGATCCAGGAGCCCCATGTGCATGATTGGTTTTGAATCAGGGTTTTCCAACTTCCCCTGGTGGATTCTCTCTATCCATTAACCTAGTTGAAGCACCAGACATTCGTTATTTTGTCCTCTCAATTTCACAAACAACACTTCCACCAGCAGAAGGCAATGAACAGGACTTCTCTGTCAGTGGATGTATACGCGTGGCTATGTGAGAGCATTTGGAGTGGGATAGCTGATTCACACCACCATTGAACGTACCAGGGCATTTGGGGGCCTGAAATTTAAGTTAGGTTAAAAATAGTAGTTAATATGGAGCTTTGTCTATAAAATAGCCGACTGTGTGTAACATAGTTGATGAACACTACTGGTTACAACTTTTCACTAAGATACAGAGGAATTACTTCTCGACAGTTTAATCACACTGTACTAATGAGTTGTAAGAACTTGAACTAATGCATTTAACTGACGACTGATAGTAAAAATGGATATTGTACATATATAGCAATATATATTAATATCAAACCTTATCAACACTTTATTCATTCTTATTTTTATCTTCAAAATAAATATTTATATTTAGATGTAAACTGTCGAGTCACTAGTGGTATGAATCTCATCGATAAATCTATATCATCATCACCACATTCATTGCATTTAAGATCTTCACCATCTTCGATCGTTCCCAACACAATGCATAATAATAATAGTATTAATAATGATATTAGTGGTAATACTACTAATAATAATGGTACTACTACTGTTGGATTGAATGAACACTTAATGAAATATACATATGACCATGATTTAAATAGTATTAAATTTCAATTTACTATTCAATTACCAGAATGTCATAGATCATTATCTAATGCTAAAATGAATTCTTACATCACACCAACATCATTAATGAATACAGATTTTATTACAGATAATAAAAGGAATACTACTACTATTCATGATACTACTACTACTAATAATAATAACAATAATGATACTACTCATAATTACTTATTGGATTATACAGATTTAGATAATGATTATTTAAAAAATATTGATAATTCATTATATATAAATCATATATTACATAAAATATTCAATAGTAATCATACAGAATTTATGCATTTAGAATTACCCAATAAAGAGGAAAGATTAGCATTTTTTACATCAGTTATTATTAAATGGCCTCAATTAACATCAATGGAATTATTAGATATACGTGATAATAAATCGATTATTCAACAATTATCTAATACACAAATGTATGTTCATATTAATATTCTGTTTTGTGTTTATTTGTTGTAAAGTAATATGAAATTTTCCCGAAGTGTTTGAATAATTGGATATATTATCTGAATTCATGTTTAATGAATGAGAATTGGGATGAAGTTCTGTATACACCTTTGCGGAGCCGGGAATGAAGTCATTAGTTGGTGTGGTGTCGGATACAGGAAGGATATGTTGAGTGAAGTGTTCGGTCGGGGCGACGTTATGTGTAGCAGTCGCTGCCGACGGTGAGATGCGGGACATCCTGATGAATGCCAGGTGGACATCAGAGTAAGATGATCGGCAGGTCTATAGAGCTATGGAGTTTATCGCACCGGCGGAATTGATATACCGACCGGTAGCGTGGCACTGCGAGCAGAACAACTGAAAAAATGATCGTTTAAAGGGGGGACTAGTGTAGTGCATATAGGTAGTATGTAACGCTAATTGGAAGTGGAATGCCTGGCAGCAGAACATTAAGAAGATTGAATCGAAGAGAATAGGAAGGAAAACAGAGCTATTGCAGTAACAACAGAAATGAATGAATCATGAATCACGTAAAGAACCACTGAAGGAAGATTTGCAAATAATGTATTTAATGTAGCTTTCATATTTTACGAAGATACCGTAATTTTGCATTAAACGATAAGTTGGTTTTCCCCAACTGAGTTCTCATTCATTACATAAGTACTAGGTAGGTATTAGGTGTACTTCATAGAATGAGTGAAATATGCATTTAATCATTAGTAGGTTACTGAATTTGACTGTCCAGTATTATTATCATCACGGAAAACGAATGTCTGGCCCTTAAACCGGATTAGTGGGTACGGTGGATCCACTTAGAAGAGTTGGTAAACCAATGGTGTACATGGATTACAGGATCATGAGGGAAGAAATGGCGCATGAAGCTCTTGTTAGTCACTGACTACCATGGGACTTCATTTCATGACGTTGGCGCATTGTCTTGTGGATTAGATTACCCTATCAGCGGCTCGGGGAGTAGCTCCTTGTTTTTGTTTAGTCATCCGGGTAATATCCTAGCTCTCACACAAATTTTGTAATGCGCATATTTATTTTGATCCTCCTTAGTTTATGTGTTCATATAAACAAATAAGTAAATACTTGACACCCGTTTGGTCCTAGTGTAAAACATGACAATATGCAGGAGATATGTATTTATTGCGAAGTCACAAAGTATTTAAATAATACATATACCTAGCCTTCAATCGGCCATTTGCATCTTCCGGTGTGTTCTATAATCTGAACTGTGTTCTCCACTGGTCTCCAAGTGACCTGTCAAGACTGTGCTTTTGATGCACTGAAACTTTTCACTCTGTCCAACAATGTTGTAAGTTCGACACCGCGTTCTGCTACATACTATTTACATACATCCTTGTCAGTAACGTCCACTACACTAGTCTGTATCTCAACAGAATTAACTAGCAAGTCTTATTAAGATAAACACAGATCGTACATTTATATACTGGACTAAGTACATATTCTACTTCCACCAATAGCGTGCTTCGTCTAAAGTTTCTGAGCCGCCGTTCAATCTTGAGGTGGCACTGAGCCCTTTGGTTTCTACTAAGGTACACGGTATGCAAAGACTCGCAGAGCCTAGTACGTCAAGTTAATAATGCTAGTTAAGCATAAAATCTCAGTAAACCTATTTGATGAATATTCACAGCTGTCAAATGACTTTGTTAACTTCAGAATTGTTCATCTGACGGTTTGATTCTATACACGTGTATTTAACGTTTGGACGTCTGGTTTTAATAGTTATAGAGTTATGTAACTTTTTGATATTAACTCACTTACCAACTACAAATTTCTGTACTTAACTTCCAGCCACTACTATGTGTAAGGCTCGAGATGCTACTAAGTCATTCAAGCCTGACTCAGACGGAATGGAATTCGAACTTGGTATTTAGTGGTTGTAGATCGAATGACTTAACTATTAAGCCACATCTCTACCTGATGATAGATATATACCCATATGAGAATCTAACATATATAAGCAAATACTTCCATTGGTAAAAGCCTGGGATGCTTTTAACACCGTGGTTGATATTTGAACAGCCACCAACAACTAACCCAATTCACCTTCTGAGAGCCGATGAAAACTCTGGAGTCTAATATTTTTCTTCAACTATATCGAATACGGTCTCTCAATATTATAAATATTTATTCACCCATCAATACATTAACTCATTTTTCCTTCCTCACTTCTTTTTTTTCTGTTTGTTACAGACCTAGTCCACAACCAGCTGTTGAAAAAGATGATGATGATGTTTCAGGAAAGTATAAAAATGATCGTTATCCAGTAAATCTTTCCCCTGAAGAATTAGCTATTATTGAATCTAGGGAAATGCAATTATTTCGTCGTCTTCGACAAATTCTACGTAGAGTTGTTGCACATTTAGCAAGTTTTCGTCGTTTCACCGTATTCACTAGACCAGTTCAATTAGATGAAGCACCGGATTATTATGATGTTATTAAACAACCAATGGATTTAGGTCTTATACGTGATAAAATTGATTCACATCAATATACTAACGTAACTGATTTCATGAAGGTAATTCTGAGTGTTTTTTTGTTTTATTTTCCAAAAGTTTAAAATTTTTATTTATAGTACGTGTTGAATATATCGAAGCGTCCCAATTGTGAGACGCACGAAATCGAATTTCACAGATGTACTATTTGTCTGAAAAAGCGGTTGTTTATGTACTTCAACTTGTGAGTTGTCTGTGACGTTCTCCGCGTCTTTTTGTCTGAAATAAAAAGGTACTTCGATAGTATAAATGACAGCCGTTAGCTGTTTCTATGCTTGATAACGGTTAGCCAACAAGCAAAAATTGTCCATACACGTAGAAATTGCTAGGAATACAACTATTTACTGAATATTAATAAGTAGTATGAAACTACACGAAAGTTTTGAAGGGAAGTAAATAAGGACGGAGAACGTAAAACAGACTTAACAGTACATTTATCAGGGATCAATTGAGGCTAGACTTGTATCTCGTCGAATACCAGTTTAGTTGTCTAAAGATCAAACGTTCTTTCATATCATCGGAGGTCTTGTGTTCAATTCCTAGTTGCTAAGTCGTGGGTACGCACTACTGAGGAGTTCTATACGAGGTCGAAACGGTTATTTAGTGCTTCTAGGTTCCGAATGGTTGTTCAAATTAGATCGGTTCATGATTTCTATGATAACTACCATACTCAACTAAGATGATTTACTCCAAAGTTACACACTGAAAAGTGTGCGTCGTGCATCAATAATAACGGATACTAATAAGGGCAATCTCGATCTTCTTCACTGATCTTTATCACTCACTTTAACTTGTCCTGGTACCTCTTGGTACTTTTTTCTACTGTCAATAGATGCGTACAACAATCCGTTCGATTTTTAAGTCTTTTAAAACGTTCCTTGTTTAGAGCATCTATGAATGTTGACGTGCTTGGATGAACAACACCAATTAGTTAATAAAAACATGTTAACACCTCTGTTGAAAAGTGTCTAAAGGTTAATGGTTATCCATGGAAGGTAATCAGTAAATATGAGAGGATAATAATGATAGTAACGGAGTGTGCCACAATGAACAAAAAATCTGATTTCACTCGACTTGGTTTAATATATACTGAAGTATCTGGCAAGGTTGAGCATAGACTAAGGGTTTAATTTAAAAAGACTTGTCCAGCAGCAAAAGTAGTCTCAATATATCAAACAGGGTGCTCGTTTAGACCTTCAAATGTGGATAAGTACTCACCTTATGTTACCTCCAGTTGTGTATCCCAATTCATGTGTGGGTGTTGAAGCACATACATTGAGAGAGCAAAAAGGAAAGTTATTGTTCACTCACTTTTATACACACACTCATTGGAGGACACCGCTACAATGAGTTCACTAACACAGTTTCTGCACAACCTGAAAAAAGCGTTTACTCACAAATGTCAAATGACTTTCGATGTATTTGTTACGTTTATCCCACCATTTTTCTTACCGTTTCGAAACCTCAACATGTTGTTCAAAAGTACAAATTCAATAACATGTCATTTAGCAAATTATCCTTATACTATGGCTTATCATAAAAAGTTATTAAATTGCAGTTTGGTTTGTTTTTTTTTCTTCGCATTTATTTTTGTCTGCATACTTTTACAAGGATGTAGAATTAGTCTATCTGAATGCATTGGAATATAATCCACCGAATATACCACGAAGTCGAGATATTCGTTCTAGGGCATCTGAATTTTGGGATGAAGCATGTTTACGCATGGAAGAAGAATTGCAACCTGTTGATTTGAATGAATTATGTGAAGAGGTATGTATATCACAATTGTTATTGCTTCTGTCTGTACTCCATAGCACACTACATTACAATCATTTACTAATCATTAAAAATCTTAAATGATATACCAGTAAAATATAGTTTTTTTTACTGGTAGTTTTCAGTCGATTAGGTAGTTAGGGTTAGTCGACAGGAAGTCCTGCTCAATCTAAGTGTCGTGTTGTTTGAGAAACATTCATGAGAAATACAGGAGCACTTGAGGTGGGTTTAGCGTCCGCTTTAAGATTTGAACACGTGTCATCCAGCTTCACATTTTGATAAGGTGTTACTACTGAGCTGTTTGATTGTTGACTACTCTACGGAAGGGTTGAGTTGTTTACACTTGATTAGTTACTGAGCATTGTCATGTTTATTTCATATCTTCAGTGCTGATGGGATTCTGTCAGTGAATTTTCAATGTAGCTACCAAACTGAATGACTCGTGTGGTGTGTTGAGATGTTAGTAGCATTGTATAAGTTACATAGATTTTTACTGAAACACACTAAGAACTTTCTCCTCAATTTGTTTCTTTATAGATTGCCAACTATGCGTACTTTTCTTTAAAGTTGTTGTTTACGTGTGTGTGTGCTGAATTTAATGTATGCGTTTAAATTGCAATTGATTGTAGGCAACTCAAGCACGTGCAGCACGTTTGTCTCATGCCCAACTAACTAAAACTTCTTCGACCTCGGTGCGTCATTCAAAAGTCAAAGGATCAGAGCATCAGTGCTTCAAGGGGACGGATCAAACATCTCAAGGGACTGGTGTGAAGCCATCATTACCTCTTCCACAAGGTTATCGTTATAGTCGGAGGTTGCATGTAAGTGTGAAGATAGTGATCCTAATGGGATAAAAAATGGGAAATGTAATGATTTATAAATTGGCTTATTTAAGATCTTTAGAGAACTTTTGTATGCAAGTTTTTTGATCTTCTCTTGCCTTTTGTTGGTCCTTACATTATTGATGGATATATTAGTTATTCATGAGAAAATTACCCTATGATCCTGACATTACTCTATTATGCCTGGCGATACGCAACCGCTGGGCACAACCCATAAGTGTGATGATGTGCTCTGGCTTGGGCTTCCAAGGCCACTACCATCTTGAGTGTCATACAGTTGTGTTTTCCACGCATTATACATGCCATCCGAATTGGACACCACCAATCCGCCAAGAGCAACTTCGTGAATTCAACGAGATGAATCGTTGAAACCGTCGGATTGGAATGATTGTATATAAATGGACTCAATACCAATTCCACTATCGCTCACACGAGCATAAAAATAACTAACAACCTTGTCGTATGGTGATCGCAGCCTTTGTCGTACTTGCTTACTTTTCAGTCTCTGTTTTACATACCAAGCCGATCTGGCCCACATACTGAAGTTTCGGTATGACACTGCTTTAGTACCGCCATTCGTTGAATTGCTGATAATGGAGAGTCCATGATCTTCCTTAACCCAGTCATCGTAATTATAGGTTTTTGTATAACACCATGATAATTGAACCATATACCTAGGTACGCAAAATAATCAGTCACACTGATAGGGTATAAAGAAAACCCCCCAATCTCATAGGTCTGATAAACGACACAGTCTTCGCCGTTAGCCGTCAACTTTAGGCTACTTAGTGATTTCTATAAGATCATCATGCAGTCAGTGATGAACTTGTGCAAAAATTAGATTTAGATAAACTTTTGTTTATCCCCCTTTACATTCAGGGTGAATCACCTATTCTAGAACTCAGTGATATTCTTCAATTACAGTCATCGAACAGGCGTCGTCGTACGACTTCATCTAATTCTTCTTTAAAAAGTCCATCAAAGTTACAATCAAGTGAATTAGACTGTGATATTGATACATGGTCATCTCCCGGAGTAAGTTAACAAGTAAATTGTGACTTTTGAGTTATTCTTTTTTATGTATTTTTCCATGATTTAAAACAACTCAAGAAATCTTTCTAACAATGAAATAAAGGATTTGTGGAGGTGCTCATGTTAACTAACTCGAATAGTAGCGTGATGTGAGCTGCTTATATCCACATAAGTAGTATATAATGATAGTCAGGAATAAAATGTATTTCGGTAAAAGATCGAGAAGGACTCACTTTCTCTTTCTGTTATGAGAAAGCATCATCATTCAAGATGCTCATTATTTGAGGGTAACACCTTACTTCTGTCACACCCTTAAACCTTAGGATTGATTCTTTTATAGTTACCATCCTCCAACCTACGCACTTGACATCATAAGACCCAAAGGAACGAGTGTTGTAGTTCTATTACGTCATCGCTGTTGAGAATCCAAATAATCACTCCAAGGTTAAAAAAATTAGAGTATAACTCGTCTTCACATTTAATATATTATTAAAAACAATGACTGATAGAAAATCCATTCCTGAATATATCAACAACAGGATGTAAATATCATACCCATCGAACAAATTCATGGTTATTTATACTCCTTAGCCTAATGTGTACCGTAAATCTAACGGACGAGTCTTATACATGGGAAAAAGATGCGCATTATGAATTCCGCTGCTATTCGACATATATCTCTTCTTAGTGGATTAATTTCCCACTATTAACTATAAACCTCTTTTTGGACGTTTGTGTATGTGTATGACATTTTTATTCACTTATATATCGTAGTTTTCTCTTTTCTTATTCAATTAAACAGCCTACTTTGATAAAATCATTTGAAGAAAATGAATCTGAACCTTCTCAATTGACATCTAATGAACAGTGTATGTTTTACTCAGTAATTATTATTATTATTATTATTATTATTATTATTATTATTATTAATCACTGGTTACAGAATAGATCAACTCAATTGTAACCAGGTGGATGTCCATGTATTAGGGCTTTTATGCTGTAAATGTATATTGTATTTGTGATAGTATTGACAGTCGAACTTCTTTGAGAAAAGCGCAGATGTTATCATTTCATATCATACTACCTTAATGTGAATACTGGTTATATAGGCCAGGTATTTGTGTGTTGATCCATCACTACTTCCCACTTGAGGTCCTAGATATAATGATGTCATACAATGACTTATAACGTTATCAAGACGTGTTTATTTATTTATTTATTTGAACACATAAATATTGGTACAAGAGAGCGCCAATATATATGCGCCACATAAAACAATGAGAATTCGAAGAGAAATAGGAAAAAAAGAGAACAATAACGAAGAGATTGGTGTAAGGTAGTGTGGTAGTAATGAGGGAACGCAAAGGTTCACTCAGAAGAAATCTTTCAGATAAGGGAGACACAACCACTTTTTATGAAGAAAGTAAAAGAAGGTTACAGCAGGATCGCCACTGGCTTCTGTTCTGATAACGTCTCTAGCCACTGTCGTGAAGGACCGACAGAAGCCAGCCCTTTGCAACTTTCTTTCATGCCACGACACCATGTCATGCACTGACCACCTCTCCGCTTCTTCCAACCAGTCCCAGAGTCGGCAAATAATGCACGACGTGGAATTCTCTGGAACGACATTCGTAGAACATGTCCAAGCCAACGAAGTCGATGTTTCAAGATGGTGACACCAATTGAATTATCATCTCTGTGCCCGAACACACGATGCCGAACCTCTGCATTACTGACATGGTGTTGCCACTGAATGTCAGCAATCCTTCGGAGACAACGATGATCGAACACAGAGAGTCGTCTAACGTCCTCAACTCGGAGAGACCAGGTTTCACAAGCATAGAGCAAAACTGCTCTCACCGACGCGTTGTAGATCCGACCTTTTACATCCAGATTAGCATCACGAAGGCGCCAAAGGTGGCCCAGATTGGCATAAGCCGCTCTGGCTTTCACTATACGTGCATTGATCTCATCACTCACACCCCCACCAGCACTTATGCAACTACCTAGATACACGAACTTCTCGACTACGTCTATCTGCTCACCATCCAGGGTGAGTACAGGATTGGAATCCTGCCAGTCTTGTAGGAGTACTTTGCACTTCGAAGGTGCAAAGCACATACCATATCTACGGACATTGATTGTCAACTGATTAAGTGCGGATTGCATGCTTTGGGCATTATCGCACAGTAAGACAATATCGTCCGCATACTCAAGGTCGAGAAGTCTTTCTCCAGGCAACAGATCCACACCACCATTACTTACATTCATCAGAGCTGTTTCTAGAATGTCATCGATGGCAAAGTTGAAGAGGAATGGTGAGATTGGGCAACCCTGCGTAACCCCACTGCTCGAACGGAACAATGGAGAGAGGTGGTTGTATGCCCTCACTCTGCCTGAGGTGTTTTTATATAGGGCTTTTAGGATGTTAATAAACTTCTCAGGCACACCCTTCTTCAATATACAATCCCAGAGAACAGCCCTGTCCAACGAATCGAAGGCAGCCCTGATGTCAAGAAACACTACGATTGTTGGCCTTTGATAAGTATGGCGGTGTTCTAACATTTGGCGTGACTTTGAATAAAAGAGTCAGTAGCAGTATTTATTAGCACAATAATTTTCAAGCCTTCTTTAATATTGCGTCAGTACTCTTAGTTAGAATTTATGGTTACTAATTGTTGGGATGATCTAGGAAACTCCTCGAAAAAAGCCAAGAAAGGCTCTGAAAACACTGAGAAGCATCTTATCCAATAAGTATTCACTAGAAGTCACATGTCGAATTTTTGATTGGAGAATTACTTATTTTATGTTTATTAGCATTCCAGAATTTTTCGAAAATCCAAGGCCAACTAAAATACCTTACAAACTAGATTTTTCGCACATAAACGAACCTTTGGTATATAAAGCGTTTCTTCCATATCTCGCATCTTTTCTCCCGTGTTTAAGTTGTTTTGTAAATCTAGTCTAGTGGTTACTAGAAGAGCTTGAGAACCGAATCTAACGTTCACTTAGAAGACTTATCACTAATCATTTCAAATTAGTCTAAAACATGCATGTTAATTACAATAATTCTATCGTTGTAAAAATAGGTAACTCCATTTTGTTTTTAGTTTATGGGTTGTGGAGATTGTTAGGTTTTTGATTGAGATCGTGAACCGATTGATGTTAGACCATCATTGAAAACCTGGAAGCACTGGACGGCCGTTTCATCCAATTGTAGGACTCCTCAGTAAAGTGCGCATCCACGATCTCGCTCTCGGGATTCGAACCCAAGGCCTTCCGTCTTTGGTGAGAAGCCGTGACCAGGGCAGCTAACCCGTGTCGGCTAGAAAGAGGTGTCTACCTCAGTACAATGGAAGATAGTCGCGCAACTTCGTGGACTGGTTGAGGTTAGACATTAACACCGTTTGGTTTTCATGGATAACAAGTGAACCAATGCAAAATACGATTACATCACTTTTAGTAAACTCTATGCCTTATCATACTCTTAGAATATCATCAGATAAAAACTGAATTATGATTATAAATTATAACTATGTACAATAAAACCATGAGCGGCCTATGCTCCTTCACGAGGAGTAACAGGCGTAAGTAAGTAAGTAAGTACAATAAAACCACAACTCATCATATATATATGTTATTAACCAATCATATTGGAGAACCGATTAAGCACTTTATGCTGATTGGTCCACTGAACGAGTAAATTAACCAATAAGATGATTTGTAGGTCATATCGTCACATAAGTCATAGTCGGGGCTGGAGAAACATCTGATTGATAACCTATCCCAACTGATACAAGTATTATATATTATACTATCGTGGCAATTTGAACAACTGGATTTTTCCAAGATTGTTTTTTTCTTGGTTAATAAATTTATCAGTTTATTTGTTTATTATAATTATTTTTTCCAGCGTCAAATTTATTTAAATCACCACTTTCTGAAGATTCATATCATCGACCACGATCCAGTCCAAAATCTCATGATGATCAATTATTTAATCGAACACCATCACCTACTCTTAATATTACTGCCAATACTAATACTAGTACTACTACTCCTACTCCTATTCCTACTAGTACTTGTACACCAATCCAAGTGGATTTGAAAAAGTTAAATCATTTCCTTAATGAAATTGTTCTACAAACTGATGGTTGGCCAACATTACAACTGATCAATTTACATACAGATTTTTCTAATTTAATATTTTGTAAATATGCACATGTTACTGATAGAATGTCATTGTCAGATGTAAGTTTACTTTTTTTAAAAAAATCTTTGTATGGGGTGCTTAAAATCTCATTTGGTAGTGATTAGCTTTTTGAAATCACACTAAATTCGATTCATTGGCACTTTAGTAGTGTATTAAGTGATTAAAAGTAGGTCACAGGAAACTGTGGTAGACATCGGTTTCATAGTAGTTGGTATTCATCAGGATAGAGCACTTTATGTCTCAAGGGAATTGATAGACCTAAATCAAGGAGATGCATGAAACGAAGCTCCGATTACAGGTATCTTTAAGTAACTCACCCATAGTAGTGTCAACTCAATTTTTGAATGAAAAACTTACTAAAAGCATTGGGTAATAATTCTAGTCAATTACAACCAACTTGGTATCCATCATACGTGTTCATCTGTACAAGTTGTCATGCCATGCATTAGCAGAGCATAGTGAAATTAACAACACGTATATAAAAGGAGTTAAATTAATATTATAACATATATAACCATCTGAAAAATAACACATGCAGAATCTCGTCTTATAGAAGCGAGTGAGGGAGAATATATTTTTCATTTTACCCATATCACTCAAATTGTTTATCTAACCATTAATTACAATTATCATCCTACTTTGAATCCATATTTAATTTGCATTTTGTGATAATTATACATCATTAGATACCGGCGCTACGAAACTTCAGTGTCCTAGATTCAACCTAGTGTGTTTGTTAATCAGTATGATATCTCCACATTTTCTCTGTCATAAAATATAATGAATCAGTTTGTGTTTCATGTGCAAATCTCCTAGATATAACCATTTTACTAATCACGCGTTTAAAATTATATTCGACTGTTAGCGTATGTGGAACGCTAAATACTGCCAGATTGTTTATTATTTTTTTATTTAAACACCAAATATATTTGCGCAACACTTCATCATTCGATTTATGTAAAGGGTCGGATGCGGCCCGGACCCGCATTGGCATTGGCTGTGTACGCGTGGTCATGTTAGAGCATCTCGAGAGGGATAGATGATTCACACCACCCTTGACCATACCAGGTACTGCCAGATAGGTGGCGGTTCAGTTGTCAATATAAATGCTGTGATGGGAATGTGTATTCAGTTGATATAGAGTCCAGATTACATGACGTAGCGTTTATTTTAGGTTTCACATCTAGAGATAATCTATTAAATATGAAACAGTCATCCAGGAGCGTCAGGAATTTTGTTCTTAAAAATAATCCATCTTGTTTAAAATTTGGTTTAGTTTTTGTTTTTCTCGGCTGATGTTATCCACATGTTTTTCTCAATGTTCACTGGTTACTCAACACTGCATGCTTGTTGATTCTTCTGCTTGTTTCTAAAGCCTTATTAACCAGTTTACTGATATACACTACACTGATGTATGATGATGTTTAAAGATGAAATTTCCGATGTATGGAAAAAGGATTTCTACTACTACTACTACCTACTTATTAAGGATTAAGAAATGTGACGAATAACCCCAACAGTTTTTTATATATTAATAGTTGAATTCATAAGTCTATTTAATCTAGCCCACCATTGAAAAATTGAAAGCACTGAACGGCTGTTTCGTCCTAGCATAGGACTCCTTAGCAGTACGCACCCATGATTCCGCACAAGGGAATTGAATTGAGGACATCTGGTTTCGCTCTCGAACGCTTAATCTCTAGACCACTGAGCCGGCATTCACCCTTATCTTCAGTACCGTCCAGTGCTTTTACGTTGTCTAGTTTGAATCGATTCATGAGTTCAACTATCATAATTATTTTTAGTAGTTAAGATCATGAATTAATTGAAGCTACACAACCATGGAAAACGTGGAAGCACCAGACGGTGGTTTTGTCCTATTATGGGACTCCTCAGCAATGTGCATTCACGATCCCACCTCTCGGGATTCAAACCCAGGTCCTATTGGTTTCACGCTCGAACGCTTAGTCTCTAGACTATTGAGCCGATACATCCGCCATTGTCTTCAGTGAGTTACTATCTCACAACAGATCCGGTCGAACTCTACTGGTCATGGTTTCTCACTAGAACTTCAGGATATACCTCTTGAAGCCAGTCACCAGTGATCATATATACGTATACATATACTTGTATAGTTTATTTTAATACATGTTGTAATTGTTTTATTTCTATTATCTTTTTTCCTTTTCTTTTTCTTGACTATTGATGAATTTTTTAGGATTTTGAGAAGATATTTGCAATTTATCAAAATGCACACTTCTAATTCTCCATAATACACATACCATATTTAGGTGTTTTCTCAATTCATTATATTAATATTATTATGTTAACATTTGTAAACCTCAGGTAGGTTTAGGTTATTCTATATTTCTATTTGTACATTGGCATTACCAATACTAGATATAATGGCATATATATATATATATATCATCATCATATGTGGGCAGCTTTATCATTCTCTAATACTTCCCCATCATGATCACTATCATGTCCACATTCTTCTTTTGATTATATTCTTCTTGTTATTGTTTTGCTCTGCTCTCCTTCTCCCCCCTTTTTTTTGCTAATAAGATGTTTTGTTTTGATACAATGAATTAATAAATAGTTTTTGTGTAATGCTTCTTATTTCTTTTTTACTTGTCCTCAATGTGTGAATAGGCGTTTTATATGTTAAATAGTTATATTTATTTCTTATTTGTAACCATGTTAGGTATTATTATTATTATTATGACTTTTACTAGTGTTATTCTCTTGTTATAATGCATCTATTATTAAACTTATTAATAAATAAGAAGAGAAAGCTGGTTCCCCAAACATAGACACATAACAACGACAACAACAACTACACACACCCTCCCCAAACAAAGTAAGTTTTATATGAAAGTTTATTGCATTTTCTTTTCATTCGTTTTTGTTTTGTCTCCTTGTGTAACACGAGTTACTACACATTTCCTCTTTTTTTTTCTTCTTCTTCTTGTTCTTCCCTCTTTGAATCAACCCTCAATTCCAAGTGTACCTGTCTGCCTGTCTGTCTATCTATCAGTTTGTCTTTCTCTCTTACTCATTGTTACTATGCATATAGTTTATTTAAGGGATATATTATTCATCTGAAAAATGTGTACAATCTTATTCTTATTCTTTTATTATCAATTATTTTTTAGAATATTTCGCTATTGCGTAACACTATTACATAATACCACTATTACTTAATAGTAATAATATTGAATTCTATATTGGGAATATATATATATTATTTAGGTATAAGCTCCCCCTCTCTTTGAATTTGTTTTTGTCCTATCTGTTTCTATCTATCTATATGTGTATATGTATATGTATTGTAGGTAATTTTCTCAATTATTGATTTATTGTGAACTTTGTTCTCATTAAGCACTTTATATTAATTTATGAACCAAAAAGAAGAAAAAAAAGAACGAAAAGAAAAACAAGCCAGCAACCAATTATTAGTAATTTTATATTAATATAAAAATAGGTATTATTCAATTCTTTTTTTTAGGTGAATTTTTCTTTCTTTTGTACTTTGACAATAATTAAATGTTGATTACGTAATCATTGTTGTTGTTGTTGTTGTTGTTACCAGTGATAATAATAATAATAATCATTATTATTATGATGATGATGATTGTTACTACCATGAATTTGTTAATTGTTTCATCAAAAGAATGATAATGAATTTTTGTGAACATTTTTCTATGTTTTCTCTTTATTTATTTATTTGAACACATGAATATTGATACAGAGGAGCACCGAATACATATACTGTCCGGGTGCCTCAACCGAAATATGTGGCTTTCTTAGTGGGCCACACCTGAACCCTTTGAATTCAAAGTCTAATCCACAAGGTAGTGAAGCAATGTAAAGAGATGTAATTTCATAGTAGCCGATGATCAACAATTGGTTCATACACTATTTGTTCCTTCAGGATACTGGAGTCCATGTTCACTAATGATGTGGAATTAGGGTTTTTTTTTACTCCTCAATGTCGACCGTCCGTATCCACTAACCCAGTTAAAACACCGAACATTCGATTTTAGTGCTCTCAATTTCGTAAACAATACCCAACCTGCGAAAACGAAGTGAGTGGGATTGGTTGTATACACGTGATTATGTAAGTGCATTTCGAGAGGGATGTCTGATTCACACGATTTTCGACTGTACCTGGGCACTTGTGGGCTGTTATTGACGAATCATGAATGAGACTGAACTACTTCATTTAATATGACAGTCAGTCAGTCAGCTACAACGTAGGACCAGGCACATATGTGCATCGGTCCAGGTTGCCATACCGCATTAGCACAGCAAGATGAACACCGGATTCATAGGAGTGGTTAGGTCAAAGGTTGCAATAAGGATATAGTATAGGAAGAAAGAATTAGTTCGTAGAAAGAAAGATATGAAGTGATTTTAATCTCTTAGTTTAAGGGAAGACAGGGAGTGTATACACCGACGCCATTGTGATCGATTCTGAGCCATGTCACCAAGAGTCTCCAACCATTGGTTACGAAAGTAACGCGGACCCCAACCAAGTAGTCTACATCTACCAACATGGCTCAGACTAGAAGTTAGTGACTTCAGGCACTGATGCCACGTTTTGGTTTGGCCGCCCCTAACTTTCTTCCAACCATCCCCTACACCGGTTAGCATTGCACGTCGTGGTAATCGGTGTTCAGGCATACATAACACGTGGCCCAACCATCTCAGTCAATGAAGATTAACAACCTCATCAACTGATTTACCATCATTACCTAATACCCTGCGTCTAACCTCACTATTACTTACCCGGTGATCCCAACAGACGCCAGCAATATTTCTAAGGCATCTGTGGTCAAATACTAGTAGCTTACGGGTGTCTTCCACTCTTAAAGGCCATGTTTCGCTGCCGTAAAGTAAAACAGAACGGACTGCCGCGCAGTATACTCGTCCTTTTATTGATAGACGGATATCTCGCCTCCGCCAAAGGTGACGTAAGTTGGCAAAAGCCAAACGAGCTTTTCGAATCCGTGCTGAGATTTCGTCAGACACCAACCCATTAGGGCTGATCAGACTTCCAAGATAAGTGAAGTTGTCGACGCGTTCGACTACTTCACTCCCTATCCTTAGTTCAGGTGTTGACGCAGACCAGTCCTGAAGTAACAACTTGCATTTAGAGGGAGAGAAGCGCATCCCAAACATTCTGGCATTGTTGCTTAGTGCTACCAGAAGACTCTGCATTTTGTCAGCGTCTTCACCAAACAGGACTATGTCATCTGCGTATTCTAAGTCGATAAGTGGACCTCCTGGAAGGAGATCAATACCCGAGAATTCAGTCGACGAGAGTGTTATTTCCATCAATAGGTCTATGATGAAGTTAAACAAAAATGGAGAAAGCGGACAGCCTTGACGGACACCACTTGAAGTTGCAAAAGTAGATGACAGTTCGCCATAAGCTCTGACTCGACTAGTAGTGTTCGAGTAAAGAGCCTTCACAAGGTTTATGTACTTCTGAGGTACGCCTTTCAATGACAGACACTGCCACAGAGTCTCGCGGTCTACAGAATCAAATGCTGCTTTTAAGTCAAGAAAGACCACCATCGTCGGACGCCGATAGGTGTGCCTGTGTTCTAGAACCTGACGAATGGTGAATATGTGGTCGATGCAGCCACGACCAGGTCTAAAGCCAGCTTGGTTCTCTCGAGTTTGTAGTTCACGAGTCTTAGTTAGGCGTTTGATAATTATCGAGGCCAGTATTTTAGATACTATGTTTGTTAAACTAATCCCTCTATGGTTGTCACAGGATGATTTTGACCCTTTCTTATATATTGGGACGATAAGTGATTGCGACCAGTCAGATGGGATAAAGTCTAATTCCCAGATCTTAGCTAAAATATTAGTCAACCTAATCGCTAAAATTGGGCCACCATCCTTAAAGACCTCTGGAGCCAATCCATCTGGACCAGCTGCCCTTCCTCGTTTCAGATTAACTATAGCCTTTTGAACTTCAGCAAGAGTTGGGGGACCTACTTCAATGTTCCATTCACACTGTCTGGGAATAGAGGGTAGTTGTACAGTAGCTGAAGGCCAGCTGAACTGTTCTCTAAAATGTTCCGCCCATCGTTCTAAACGCCTGGACTGGGAGCAGATGAGAGTATCGTCTTTTTCCGAAATGATCTCACTTACACTTGACTTATTAATTCCAGTTTCTTTTATTAGTCTGTAAAGCTGTCTTGTGTTCCCTATAGTCGCCGCCTTTTCCATCTCTTTTGCTTTCGTTACCCACCACTGCTCACGGTCGTACTTTAGACTTTTTCTTAACCTAGATCTGATTTGTTTTCGCTCTTCATCATGTTCAGAACCTGATGGGACGAGTTTACGAGAATCCATCAGTGTGACAGACCTTGAAGAAATCCACTGGTTCCTTGCAACTCTGTGGTTTAAGTCACTAATAGATGTCACTGCTGTTTCCACAGCTGATTGTATGCCCTTCCAAGCAACATCTGGGTCAGCCTCGTCTTCACAACTACCTAAGTGTGACCTCAGTTGTTCCTGGAACCTACTTTTGATTTTCTCGTTACTCAACTCAGTTCTGACGGGTCTTTTTAATGTGGCTTTTTTGCGTCCAGTGAGGCGCAAGCAGATGCGTGCCCGTATTAGGGCATGGTCGGAGTCCAAGCAGGTACTCCAGAATGAGCGACAATCTTGTACCGACCCTCTCCAACGATGACTGATGGCAATATGGTCTAATTGAGTCCATCGTTGGTTTGGTGTAGGGGGTCGCCATGTTAGACGATGTCTCTCCTTATGCTTAAAATTTGTGTTTGCTAAAAATAAACGATTGTCTGAGCATAGCTGCAGCAGACGATCACCATTATCTGTTCGCTGTGTCGGAACACTGAAATATCCACCTAAATGCCTTTCTGTTTGGTTTAAACTGCCTATCTGAGCATTAAAATCACCTGCTACGAGTACTATGTCTGAGCGTTTAGCTTTCTGAAGAAGTTCAAATAGCTTTCTGTAAAATTCATCTTTCACTTCATCTGAGCTGCAGTCAGTGGGAGCGTAGGCAGAAACGACAAAAAGGCAACGACGTGTGTCCCTATCCTCCCGATTTCTTACGTAGCCGTTCAGCCGAACGGCACATAAACGACTGTTGACGGGGATCCACTCTTACAGTGCTTGTTCCGCCCTCATGCTTAGTGCTATGCCTACACCTGCCAGTTCACGAGAACTTGCCATCGGGTCACCAGATACACGAAGGGTGTATCTTGTTGGCTCTCCGTTTTGCCGAGATGAGGTCAAGTGAATAACCACACTGGAATCCTGTATGCGTGTTTCGGAGACACAGCATACATCAATGGAAAGAGACTCTAGGGTTTTAGCCAAGGAAGCCTGCTGACCGATTTGACATAGGGTGCGTACGTTGAAGGCTCCAATGTGTAGTTTGGAGCGAGGTTTCAGTAGACCTGGGACAGTGTTTTGCGCACTAGAATCGTTGGCTATGGTGACACTTGAGGTGGAAGCCGAGAGAGGAAATTTAAAGTTGAAAGTCGATGTAGGAGGAATAATAGGAATTGAAGAGGGAGGTTGATTATGAATACAGTGGTATTGGGTGCTGTTAGAGGTATGAGGGCGGTTATCACTTCCCGGTCGCCCACACCGTGGAAGGGTTCTTCTGGAGGTACCTGAAAAGGAAATTGGATTAAAGGTGGTCTTAGTGACCTGAGAGCGTGATCGCAGTGCCCAAGAGACAACTGCTTGAGGCCGGTCGCGCACGGCCTTTTCGTAGGAGGTTTTTGACGTGTTAGCTCCGTTCTTCAAAGGGCCTTACCGCCGGAGACGGAAATCCGTGAGGTAAGGTGAGGTGTGCATTTTTAGGGTCGACCTTTTCTAACCCCACCCCTCCTTGTGGGAAGGCAGCATCGCTGTCATGCTGGTTGTCTGAAGGAAACACCTTACTGCTGTCACACCTCTGTACAGTCAGCAGTACGACTTCGCCTTCGGACCTTGGGTTTGTTGCTTTTAGTCTTACCGCTCTTCAACCGACCTGTCTGACATGGTAGGACCTTGAGGAACGGTTGTTCCAGCCAGTATAGCTCGGTTGCTTCATCACGATAGGCAAGCCCGACCACCACGTCAAGGTAGCAACAACGATCGGGATTTAATATGACACACAAAACCAGATCATAAAATGAATAACATTATTTACTATATTTAGTTGTGTAAGTTGATCATAAAGTAGTAGAATTGTGCATTAGGATGATGTACCCGCTGGAAGTAAACTTCTTATTCTGTTTTGCAATATTTAAAGCAGTTATGATCAATGAAAAGCAAGATAGCATTTGGAGATAGAGTGCGGACTCTTCTCACCCTCGACCGTACCAGGACATTTGGGACTTCCATCTTTATATTTCACAAAATTGGTGTCTTTTTATATTTGGAAAGATACTAATTTATTAGAGATAGCCAGTTCTTCTGATCTACTGGTAGAGATTGTGCACATTATCTTCAAAATAATCGAATTGTTTAGATCAATATCATTACTAAAGTATTACTGTCGAAGCTTGGAGTTTTACTTGTCACTACAAATGTTCTACATTTAAGATTGTGATCAAATGGATCAAACTTTGTAGTATGGGATAAGTTGTTTGATAATAAATCGACTGGACAATCCTAACTTTAATGTTGTTGCTGTTGGAAATCCTTCTCAGGATGGATTTTTTGATCACCGAAATCAATATCTATGTGAAACGTATTCTTTGGCTCTGAGTTTATCGATGATTATGGATTTGTAAGCTTTATAATGGTGTCAAATATCTAGATGAATACCTTTTCTTGATCAATATGTTTTCAAAAAGGTTTAATTCTTTGCCTGTATGACATCAGGACTGTTAATCTATTGAATTCGTTTGTCAAGAGAAGTTTCAGTAAATTCGATTTTCCGCCAATTAGGATCCACGTGCAGCAGTTTTAGATTGATTAAATAGAACCAATTATTTACATTTCATATGGCTTATTCATTAAGATGGCTGTTTATTATATAACACTACAAGTCTCTGTCAATCAAAGCTTTATCTCAACTTATTACCAAGAATGTAAATTGCAACAGTCTACGGATTAGGAAGAAAATGACAAATGTTTTATCATTCTAATTCATTAGGATATCATATCGAGTCAAGTATGTAAATGGTGTTGTGTGATTCGATCGTCTATTCCAATGCTGATACACAAAACTTTCTAAATGTTTGTCTCCAAGCTAGCTACAGTAGTAAGGAAACCATGGTCGTGCGTTTATCAGTTTATTGCTATTTAATTGACTCACCGCATCAAGTGGATGCTGTTATCTAATCAATTAGAAAGATTTAAATCATTTAAGAAGGATCAGGAGGGGATTTTGTGGACAATATAATTAATTTTAATAGTTGAGATCATGATTCAATTAAACCTAGATTGTGGATGCCCATTGCTGAGGAGTCTTATAATATGACGAAAAAACCGTCAAGTGCTTCTAGGCTTTCCATGGTCGTCTAGATTCAATTGACTCATAATATCTAACAGTCGAAATTTCAGAAGTAGATCCAATCTCTCTCGGACGATATCAAAGAACACAGATCTATATATCGGAGCACTGAAATCAGTCAGAGTAATTGTGAGGTGTGCTGCGTTTGGGAAAGTTCTTTATATTCAATTGTATAGTTGGATGTGGGTACCGATTGTTTAGTAACAAATGAGTATGGAGTTTTGCTTAAATCATAGAATTTTCATAGTGTTTAATGACGAACTGATTTTAGACCACTGTTGGAAATGAACAAGCGGTAGATAGTTAAAAATTGTAATATGAGGACCTCTAGATGTGCAGATCCACAACGATGACACGGGGAATCGGACTGTGAGTCTTTTGACCGGTTAATGTAGTTTACCTAGAATTCATCTCGGTATGCTGTTTGGATATTTCGATAGGATGTTTGCAGAGATACTATATTTGACTAAATGATTTTAGTGATAATTTGAAGTGTGATGGGATACCACAAATGTAAATATTGGTGAAACAATTTCTTTCAAAGTTGACCAGATCACAATGTTCTTCATCATATCAAACAACCATTGGATTGGAATTCGCGATTGTTTTTTCTTTAGCACATCTGTACTCAACTGGATGAAGAATGTCTTTTGAAATAGACTGATTATCATTCTCTGTGTGTCTGTTCAGTTATTTCTAGTTGCCGAGAACTACGATTCGGGTGGTGAACTTAATATACACTGTTGTGTTGTGTGCTACTTATGTCGACGTAAGTAGTATATAACACAAGTGAGGAGTAGAATGTCTAGGAGCCGAAGGTCGAGAAGATCAATGAGTTAAAAGCCGGAACAATGAAGTCTGAGACAATTGATTGACATTTTGCAAATGAAGTGTATACTGTATGGTTGTCAGATTTGACCAAGACGTTCTGTAATTGTGCATTCAAACATTTGTGTTCTCGTTCACTACATTATTTCTTATGTAGTCTAGTGAATGTGAAGATGAATAGAGCAACAGATATCTAAGTCTTATGAAATGGAGTGAATAGTTCTCGTATCTGGTCACAAAACTATTGAAATAAAAATTAACAAACACTGATGTTTGCGCTTTCTGTATCATTTTGATCATGTTTGTTATATTGAGTTTCTAATTGACTGTTGCCCTATACATATGAACCTTGATCAGATACATGAGTATGAATCAATTGAAGCAGTTCAAACCTGATCAAACTTCAATAGATAATATGAATAAACAAAATATTCATTATAAATCTATCTAATGACTGAGGGTATTTTAGATCCAACGTAGAAATTGAAATCAGTTCGTTCAACGTCGTCGTTACAGGTAAGCTACAGTCATCAGTATCATTAATGTATGAATTGTTTGTCCTTAGTGTTTTATTCCACTAATTCCAATGCTTTACATATTCAAATATGAAATATGAAGTTTGTTTCCAAATCATAGTTGATTATCAATTGTTTTACAGTAAAGACATACTCACCTATATATAACTAGTCTAAGCAAACAACATTGAGATTCAAGTAAACCTCAATGGAAGGAAATCTACTTCTAAATGATACATAAGCATGAATAAATCTTGAGAAGAGTTGACTAGAGTAAACTCATGTAGTTTTCAACTTTGACATGGTTGTATAGACCAGATATTCACATTACGTTAGGTCTCAGAACACAGACACTTTTAGACGTCACACAATGTTAGTGTCTCCTGACTTGAAGGTGGCATTCGACTCTGTTGATCGTGAGGTTCTGCTAGGTTTGAAGCGGTTACGTGTTCAGTTAGACTGAGAACGGAACAAAGACTTGGGGACCAAAGACAAATAAGCTAGCTATTCAATGCGTCCAAGCTCCGTTAACTAAAGTAAGAAGTTCAAGCTTGTAATGGAGAAGTATATAACACAAACAGCCAGAAACGAGCGATAACGACAAACACAAATCAAAACGTATATATACATCAGAAAACCGTCCTTGGGGAGAGTTACAAAACCGCATACTAAATGACACTACGGACTAATAATATTTCAGATATTTTCCAATTGGGAAATATTAAATGAATGTGACAATAGCGCTTTTGGCGCGAAGACAAAGAAATTCACATTTTCTAAATAGAATTACAAAATAAGTTCATTTTCCAAGCGAGTTCTGAGGATCTAACGTCCCTAACAGGTTTTATAGCAATGTTTGTCACTGAGAAGTGTACCAATGAAGTAAATTATTCAGATACGAGATTTTCACTCGAACACAACTGGTCGAGTGAGGGTTTATGGCGAACTATCGTCAGAATTGATTACTTCAAGTGGTGTTCATCAGGACTGTCCACTCTCTAAATTCTTGTTTAACTTTGTCGTTGACGTGCGGTTCTCGCCGTCGAAATGCAGAATGTTGCTTCATGATTGGGTTGCACTGGCACGTGAACTAATGCTAGGGAGTGAAGTAGTTGAGCGTGTTGCGTATTAGGATATAGTACAGGAAGAATGAATTAGTTCGTAGAAAGAAAGATTACAAGCGATTCTTATCTCATAGTTTAAGGGAAGACAGAGAGTGTATACACCTACGCCATTGTGATCAATTTTGAGCCATGTCACACAGAGTCTCAAACCATTGGTTTCCATAGTCACACGGACCCCAACCAAGTAGTCTGCATCTGGCGGTGCAACATGGTTCCTATTTAAGGATGGCAACTGAATCGACGAAATAGTGAAACTTCATTGGTTGGGTTGACTGGGCTATGTGTTATGTATGCCCAACGACCGACTGCCCCGACGAGCGGTTCTATGGTGTAGGTGTATCTTGGAAGAAAGGTAAGGGCGTCCAGATCGAAACATGGCACAAATTCATGAAGTCATTGACTAGTGCACTGAGCCGTGTTGGTGGGTGTGAACTACTTGGTTTAGATCCGCCAGACGATAGCAAGCGGTGGTTAGAGACCTTGAATGGCATGGCTCAAAATCGTTTGAAATGGCGCAGATTCGTCCACTCTTTGTGTTCTCTCAAATCCTATTCTTCTGAATTCTTCATGTCCGTTTCTTTTTTCTCTTTCCAGATTTATTTCAGTGGATTATACTCATTGAATAACATGTTCAAACCCTAATTTTTCCGATTACAGTTTATGCTCCTACAACCTCTACCACTATGGGATTTGAATCGACAAATGTATCCCTGAGGTAAAGTGGTATGTCAACTTCAACTGATGTACATACGTACGAAGTTTTACGTTGTTGTTGACTGACCGACGGACTGAAATGATATATTGATTGAAGTGTTCAGTTATCATCAGTAGCCATTGGTTACCAACGTTTGTCTATCGACTTTCATCTTTACACGATTATTATTGGTGAAAATGTCTATCTATAGTGTATAATATCAAGCTCAGTACATAAATCATGATTATTGGTAGTTTATGGAAGGGTACAAGAAAAATGATCACACACACACAATGAGAGAGAAAATAATAATCACTTCAAGTCAATGTGCTGCTCAACTAACAGTTTCAGTAATACGATTAAATATTAGTAAGTAAAATTTTGATTGTTTCAATTACAATATTGGCAGTAGTCATTGACATGAACGAGAGACAGAGAGAGAGAGAGAGGAATAGTGTAGTTTCCCACTTTTCACCTTATCACATGTTTCCAAATGTTTGAATAGTCAATGATTGTTGACCAAAGACAATGACGTATGAACAGTGCAGAATCAATTCTGAGTTCGTATTAGTCCATCGAGATAGTAGCCTCTCACCTAATCCAGACAGTTTAGTCTGAGACACCAATATCACCCTCTGTGATATGAATCATGTATTTCAGACGTACGGAGTTTATATACGAGTAAATCAAACCTCATCATATCATAAAATAGTAAATAAATGTTATACAAAATCAAGACAAAAGCGGCTGTGAGTGTGAGAGACTGCAACTAATAGAATGAGGATAACTCGAGAATAGTAAATGGTTTAATGATAGCCAATAAGTCAAATGGAAACTTTTAATGAAAGGAATATGAATATATATATATATATATATGTATATAATATAGTTACCTTATGTGTAGACAGTCCACGGATGAACTTGAGGAAGCCCTAAGAAGCTCAGAAAGAGCTGTAAATATCTCACCTAATTCTTTTATAGAAGGATATTCCAGAATAACTACGTGTAGATTCCCTATTGGACAATGCTAATAACCTCCTGTTTGCAGATTGGGGGACTGTAATGATGATTTGGTTTTTCCTGAAAACTATGAATACCTGACAATTTTGTACCATAATTGACACTATTTGGAATAACATTCCTTTCATTTGTTTTCTGTTTTCTCATATGCGTCTTGTGAGGGTTCAAGCGTTCAAGTGTTCAGTTTATAGGCGTCATATTAAGAATCTTAGCTGTCAATGTAGTACTGAATAGTTGATGTAGGTAGTCATATTTCTGTATATACTCAAGTTGAAGTGAACTAATGAAAATGATCTAAATGATAGTTCATTTGATGATCCCTTATCATGTACAGTGACAATACTTAATTCAGACAAGTGTGAGTAATTTGTTGATCACCTGATAGTTCAAACTTCTATTGAGTAATCGAAATTCATTTGACTGAATTTCTGAATGTGGCTTCTATTCAATTAAACAGACATAATATCAGTATGGGGTTGTAGAAAATAAGCATTCTCACGCATGATCGAATGTCCTAGATTCGAATCCCACGAGCAGGATCATGGATGTGCACTACTGAAAAGTCACACAATAGCATGAAATGGCCATCCAGTGCTTCAAGTTTTTCAATGTTGTTCTAACATCAATCGATTCATGATCACAATCAAAGATATATTATCAATGAATCAATTAATTATTCTGCTTATCACTTATATCATTACACTGGTTTATTGACGATGTTATTTGAATGTAACTATTCGCGTATATATATATTAGTAAGTGTGATAGAATGAAGCACTTAAATTTATTTGTGAACAAATATTCTAATTAGTTTTTAATGGGTTATTGAAACAAGTAAAAATTGTTAAGCATAAATATGAGTCATGTGATGTGTGCTACTGATGTCGAAAGATATAAGTAGTATGAATGGTAAGTGAAAAGTGAAGTGCCTGGCGTTGGTTACGAAGATCGAAGGTAAGATAACGAGAACACAGAATGATTGGTGTGGAGACGAATGAACATTGAAGTCTGATATGATTGATTGACACTTGCAGAAGGAACAGTCAGGTTATTTATTTATTTATTTGAACTCATGAATATTGGTACAAGAGAGCGCCAATATATATGCGCCACACAAAACAATGAAAATTCGAAGAGAAGTACAAAAAAAACAACTAAGGAGCGCAAAAGAAAGAGAGAACAATAACGAAGAGGTTGGTGTAAATGTAGTGTGGTAGTAACGAGGGAACGAAAAGGTACAATCAGAAGAAATCTTTCAGGTAAGGGAGACACAACCACTTTTTGTGAAGAAAGTAAAAAATAACAGCAGGATCGCCACTGGCTTCTATTCTGAACCATATCTGATAACGTCTCTAGCCACTGTGTTGCACCATCTCTCGGACCCCAGCCGGGGAGTCGTGAAGGACCGACTGAAGCCAGTCCTTTGCAGCTTTCTTTCATACCACGACACCATGTCATGCACTGACCACCTCTCCGCTTCTTCCAACCAGTCCCAGAGTCGGCAAATAATGCACGACGTGGAAGTCTCTGGGACGACATTCGTAGAACATGTCCAAGCCACCGAAGTCGGTGTTTCAAGATGGTGACACCAATTGCATTATCATCTCTGTGCCCGAACACACGATGCCGAACCTCTGCATTACTGACATGGTGTTGCCACTGAATGTCAGCAATCCTTCGGAGACAGCGATGATCGAACACAGAGAGTCGTCTAACGTCCTCAACTCGGAGAGACCAGGTTTCACAAGCATAGAGCAAAACTGCTCTCACCGACGCGTTGTAGATCCGACCTTTTACGGCCAGACTAACATCATGAAGGCGCCAAAGGTGGCCCAGATTGGCATAAGCCGCTCTGGCTTTCACTATTCGTGCATTGATCTCATCACTCATACCCCCCACCAGCACTGATGCAGCTACCCAGATACACGAACTTCTCGACTACTTCTATCTGCTCACCATCCAGGGTGAGTACAGGATTGGAATCCTGCCAGTCTTGTAGAAGTACTTTGCACTTCGAAGGTGCAAAACAGATACCATACCTACGGACACTGATCGCCAACTGATTAAGTGCGGATTGCATGCCTTGGGCATTATCGCACAGTAAGACAATATCGTCCGCATACTCAAGGTCGAGAAGTCTTTCTCCAGGCAACAGATCCACACCACCATTACCTACATCCATCAGAGCTGTTTCCAGAATGTCATCGATGGCAAAGTTGAAGAGGAATAGTGAGATTGGGCAACCCTGCCTAACCCCACTGCTCGAACGGAACAACGGAGAGAGGTGGTTGTATGCCCTCACTCTGCCTGAGGTGTTTTTATATAGGGCTTTTAGGATGTTAATAAAATTCTCAGGCACACCCTTCTTCAATAGACAATCCCAGAGAACAGTCCTGTCCAACGAATCGAAGGCAGCCCTGATGTCAAGAAACACTACGATTGTTGGCCTGTGATAAGTATGGCGGTGTTCTAACATTTGGCGGAGGGTGAAGATATGATCAATACATCCTCGACCAGAACGAAACCCAGCCTGCTCCTCGCGAGTCAATCTTTCTCGGGTTTTGAACAACCTACGAAGTATGACGGAAGCCAATAGCTTGGACGCAATCGGAAGTAGACTTATCCCCCGATAGTTGTTGCAGGAACGACGTAAACCCTTTTTAAAGATAGGGACAACTATCGACTCATTCCATGACGTTGGTACACTCTCTAGTTCCCAAACCTTTGTAAACAACGTCGTCAATTCCTTAGTCAAAAAGTCACCACCATCTTTAAAAAGAGCCGGAGGTAAGTCATCTGGGCCAGGTGATTTGTAACGCTTCAAGAGTTGGAGTTCCTTGCGGACTTCCTCCTCGTTTGGTGGATCAGTCGTCACCGGCCATGGAGGGCAGGACAGTCTGACCGATGTTGCCGGAGCAGCAGGCCAGTTGAACTGCCCTTCGAAAAATTCTGCCCACCTTCCAAGACGTCGATGGATGTTAGTGATTGGCATCCCATCATCCTCGCAGATTGTTTCACTCACACCAGACTTCTTGCTGCCAGTGGCTCGGATGAGCTGGAAGAGCTTCCGGTAATTACCAGATGCAGCTGCTGCTTTCAGCTCATTAGCACGCTTCGACCACCAGGCTTCTCGGACCTTACGCAAGCTTTGCCCGATTTCCCTACATAACATCCTTCGTTTATGGTCAAACTCACGGTCACCCGGAGTAGACCGACGGGCTTCAATGAGTTGTAAGGAACCAGAATAAACCCAGTGCTTAAAAGCGGGACGTTTCGCAAACCCACAACTGACTGTTCCCGCCATTTTCATGGCGTCATGCAATTGCAACCAATGCTCATCTATACTTTTCGGTGGAGTGGTAGCTAGCCTAGAGGCTAGCTCGGTTCGATACTTACTTGCAACAGAAGTTGCAACCAGCTTGCTAACATCAACCTTTTGGTGGTGGTCACTCCGTTGGCCACTGAAAAGTAAGGCAAGATTGGCGCAGACCAAGGCATGGTCAGAGTCCAGATAGGTACTCCAAAAGGAGCGGCAGTCTTGTACACAACCACGCCAGCGGTAGCTGATCGCGATGTGATCAATCTGAGTCCAGGCTTGAGATGCAGAGGGAGGACGCCAGGTGGCACATCGGCTATGACTGTGCTGAAAGTTAGTGCTAGCCAAAAACAGGTTGTACTTTACTTACTTACTTACGCCTGTTACTCCTCGTGAAGGAGCATAGGCCGCTCACCAGCGTTCTCCATCTAACCCTGTCCTGGGCAATCCTTTCTAGCTCCGTCCAGTTGTAATTCATCCTTTTCATATCTGCTTCTATTATCCGACGTAATGTGTTCTTTGGCCTTCCTCTTTTCCGCTTCCCTTCAGGATTCCAAGTTAGAGCTTGCCTCGTGATGCAGTTTGACGATTTGCGTAATGTATGTCCTATCCATTTCCATCGTCTTTTCCTAATTTCCTCTTCAGCTGGAAGTTGGTTTGTTCTCTCCCACAGAAGGCTATTGCTGATGGTATCCGGTCAATGGATGTTGAGTATCTTGCGTAGACAGCTATTTATAAATACTTGTACCTTCTTGATTGTGGTTGTTGTAGTTCTCCAAGTTTCAGCTCCATACACTAGAACTGCCTTGACGTTCGTATTGAAGATTCTCACTTTGATATTGGTTGAACGTTGTTTTGAGTTCCATATGTTCTTCAATTGTAGGAATGCGGCCCTTGCTTTGCCAATCCTCGCCTTTACGTCTGCATCCGAACCTCCTTGTTCATCGATGATGCTTCCCAGGTATGTGAAGGATTCTACATCTTCCAGAGTTTCGCCATCAAGGGTGATTGGATTGCTGTTCTCCGCTTTGAATTTGAGGACCTTGGTTTTCCCTTTGTGTATACTGAGGCCTACTGATGCAGAGACTGCTGCTACACTGGCTGTTTTCATCTGCATCTGTTCGTGTGTACGTGATAGGAGGGCTAGGTCATCTGCGAAGTCCAGATCGTCTAATTGATTCTGAGCTGTCCATTGTATTCCGTGTTTTCCCTCAGATGTTGAGGTCTTCATAATCCAGTCGACCACCAGAAGAAAGAGGAAGGGAGAGAGTAAACAGCTTTGTCTGACTCCGGTCCTTACTTGGAATGCATCCGTCAGCTGTCCTCCATGCACTACTTTGCACTGTAGTCCGTCGTATGAGTTCCGGATAATATTGACAATCTTCTCAGGAACTCCGTAGTGTCGAAGAAGTTTCCATAACGTCCTCCTATCTACACTGTCGAATGCCTTTTCATAATCAATGAAGTTGATGTATAGTGACGAGTTCCACTCAACTGATTGTTCGACGATGATCCGTAGTGTTGCAATTTGGTCTGTGCACGACCGATCCTTTCGGAATCCAGCTTGTTGATCTCGAAGTTGGGCATCTACTGCATCCTTCATCCGGTTCAGCAACACTCTGTTGAAGACTTTCCCTGGTATTGACAGTAGTGTAATGCCTCTGTAGTTTTCACATTTGCTCAGATCTCCTTTCTTTGGAATCTTGACGAGGTGTCCTTCTTTCCAGTCCATCGGCACTTGTTCCTCCTCGCAAATCTTTTTGAATAGAGGGTAAAGCATGCTTGTGGTTACTTCGACGTCTGATTTCAGTGCTTCAGCTGGTATGTTGTCGGGTCCTGCTGCTTTCCCGTTCTTGATTTGTCTGACGGCCATTCTAATTTCTTCCGTCGTTGGTGGGTTGACATCTATAGGAAGATCTGTGTGTGCTGCTTCGATGTTCGGTGGATTCATTGGAGCCGGCCTATTCAGGAGTTCCTCGAAGTATTCTACCCATCTGTTTCGCTGTTGTTGAATTTCAGTGATTGGCTTGCCTTCTTTGTCTTTGACCGGCCTCTCTGGTTTACTGTATTTCCCTGATAGTTTCTTCGTTGTATCGTAGAGCTGTTTCATATTTCCTTCTCTAGCAGCTTTTTCTGCCGTCGTTGCTAATTCTTCCACGTATTTCTTCCTGTCGGCTCTAATGCTCCTCTTCACTTGCTTGTTTGCTTCTATGTATTCAGCTTGTGCTTGGACTTTCTCTGCTCGTGTTCGGCTGTTGTTAATTGCTGTCTTCTTGTTCTTCCTTTCTTTGATCTTATCCAGTGTTTCTATAGAGATCCATTCCTTATGATGGTGTTTCTTTAGGCCCAGAACCTCTTGACACGTTGAAGTCAATGTTTCTTTGATGCCTTTCCAGTTGTCCTCCATGGTAGTTTCTTCTTCCTTCAGTAGATCTTGAAAGGCTTGGAACCTGTTGTTGAGAGCTATCTTGAATTCATTGAGTTTGACAGTATCTCGAAGGAGGGCTGTATTGAACCTTTGTAGTGCTGTTTGTCCACTTGTCCAGTTCTTTTTTAGCTTCAATTTTAAATTGGCTACAACTAGGTGGTGATCTGAAGCTACGTCAGCACCTCTCCTGGTTCTCACATCTTCCATTGTCCTTCGGAATTTTTTGTTGATGCAAATATGATCTATCTGGTTCTCTGTAGTGTGGTCCGGTGAGATCCATGTAGCCTTGTGTATACGCTTGTGTGGAAATATTGTGCCTCCTATGACTAATTTGTTGAATGCACACAAATTTGCAAATCTTTCTCCATTTTCGTTTCTTTCTCCCAGTCCATGTCGTCCCATAATATCTTCATATCCAGTGTTGTCTATTCCGACCTTGGCATTTAGATCTCCCATCAGAATGGTGAGGTCCTTTCTTGAGCATTTCTCTATGATTGACTGCAGCCGCTCGTAGAATTGATCTTTAATGTCGTCGTTGCTATCATTGGTGGGTGCATAACATTGGATAATATTCATTAAGATCCCCTCCTTCTTTGTTTTGAATGATGCTTTGATGATTCTGGATCCGTGGGATTCCCATCCTACAAGTGCATTTCGTGCTACTTTGGACAGCATTAGAGCAACTCCCTGAGTGTGTGGAGCATTTTCCTCTTCGTGACCGGAGTATAGCAGCATCTCTCCCGTAGCTAGCCTTTTCTGTCCAGCTTGGGTCCAGTGGGTTTCGCTGATTCCCAGTACTGCCAAGTTGTATCTCCTCATTTCCGTTGCTATTTGGCTGGTCTTCCCGGTTTCCCACATTGTTCGAACGTTCCATGTACCTATAAAAATTTTTGCTCTGGTTGTTAGAAGGGGCATCGGCCTCGTGGCTTCCGAAGGAACTCGGCTTTCACCATGAAGCGTCATAATTCTTCTAAATGAAGACCTTCCAACTCTCAGGGCAGAGTTAAAATGGTTTGAATTATTTTTTCCGGTAAGCGTTTTTTTAGCGAGTTAGTTTTCTACGGGATGGGGACGTTAACCCCATGCCCAACCCTCCTCCTTTACCCGGGCTTGGGACCGGCAGTAACTCTAGAAGAGCTACAGGCGGAGTTAAAAACAGGTTGTGGTCTGTGCAAAGTTGCAATAGACGGTCCCCGTTATCTGACCTGCGACCAACGAGTCCCCATCGGCCACCTAAACGACTCTCTTCTGTGCCTAGACGCCCGACCTGAGCATTCAAGTCTCCGGCTAGTACTACAATATCTGTCGAACGCACTTTCTGGAGAAGAATAGATAACTGGTGGTAAAACTCATCCGTGATTGCATCCGGGCTGCAATCTGTCGGAGCATAGGCGGAGATGACGAAAAGACATCGTTTCTCGCGCCGATTTCTTCTCACTTTGATGGAACTTTCTAATCTAACAGCACATAACCGACTGTTAATGGGGATCCAATCGACTAGTGCTGCCTCAGCTCTAGCGCTTAGTGCGACACCAACGCCAGCAAGACCAGACGAAGATGCCACAGGGTCCCCGGATAAGCGCACGTAAAACAAGCTTTTTGAAGCGACAGATGGAGATCGAATTTGTAGTACTTCGCCAGAGTCTTGAATACGGGTCTCGGATAGACAACAAACATCAATATTAAGACTTTCCAAAGACATAGCCAGCTCTATCTGTTGTCCGACCTGCATAAATGTGCGAACGTTGAAGGCAGCCAGTTTGAATGGTGCACGTGGTTTCAGAAAAACTGCTTCAGTTCTCGTATTCGGTGGTAACATACAATTTACAACCGGACAGTGACTCGAGAACGTTTAGATAGAGTCGAATTTCCACCAAAGACGAGCTGCTGTATAAGTATAAAAGAGGGTGAATAATGTGGAAAATAATAATAATAATAATAATAATAATGACAATAATAGTAATAATAATAATAGTATTAATAATGACAATAATTGTAATGATAATAATTTGAATCAATTGATTGTTTTTCGAAGCGAGAAAAATAATTTCCATAGACATAAAGAGTTCATCATTTGTGTCAGGTTGAAGACAATCGATTACCATTTTGTAAATGAAGTATTCACTTTACTAATATGTTCTGCAATCTCATATTCAAGTACATACGACTGTCTCAATGAGTAAGAAAATCATACTTCTGACGCTTCGCGACAACGTAAGCTACCTCTTCAGAGTAAACAAATGAAAGAATTTACCTACTCGTTCTCTCGTTGAATACAGAATATTCAGTGATAAATCATGTTTATGATGATACTTCCATACGGCAATTTATTGTTTATTCTAGGAAACCACATTGGAAGTAATGCATGCTATGGTTGAATACCTTGGAATGAAGAACATTGAAGGAATCAATGTGATGAATATTATGCAACATGATGATCGTATAACGGTTGTATCCACATATACCAAAACAGTAGATTATGCTTTATTAATAATGAAATCATTCACAATGATAGGTGCTTATACTTGTTACAGTACAAATATCAGTATCATTTGTCATCATAATGCTCTCGTCATTACTGTAATTTAAACAACTAATAATAATGATAATAATAATCGTCTTTATGTAGTGGGATGGTTGGTCAAAGTGGCGAGCAATTGATACCATCCGTTATTGTTGGTTTATTGCTGTATGTTATGTCATTTTTATATTACAAATCATTCATTATCTTCGTTCAACAATTCACTTGAATATAAGATGGTGATTTAACATTTTGATTAATTACAGGGTTATCTATTTACTTACTAACTCTTGTTACTCCCAATTGAGTAAAGGCTGCCGACCAGCATTCTCCAATCCACTCTGTTCTGTGCCTTCCCTTCTAGTTCTTGTTCATTGTTTTCATATTTGTCTCCGTTACTCGGCGTAATGTGTTCATTGATCTACCTCTTCTCCTTAGAATTGAGGATTCCGAGTGAAGACTTGCCTTGTGATGCATTGTGGTGCTTTCCTCAATCTGTGTCCCATCCACTTCCAGCACTTCTTCCTGATTTCTTCCCCCACTGGTCTTTTTGTTGACCGACGTATCCGATGTCTTTTACGCATATGCATGCGTAACACATATCCCTGCCATCTCACCTGATGAAGTTTCACTACTTTATCGATTGCTTTGCCATCCTTACCTTGTTCCCGTTTTTAAACAACTGCATTGCTCACTCAGTGGTAGCAGGATATATGTATATGTACATACCGTGCGTAACATCGCGCCATCAAGTCTAAGTAGCTAAATGAATAACGCAATAACGTGTAAAGAGAGTGATTCTGGGCTCGAGTCCCAGATTGAACATCAACACTTGTATGAAGGTACACCGAACTGATCACTCTCAAATAGGACGAAACGCGCGTCAAACTGAATTCCACTACTAGCCACCATCCATCTTTGCTTACAATGCTTGTGAATTAAGGCAATATCGATGAAGTGCTCACAGTAAGCACACATCGCAATAAGAGACTGATCAATTGAAATGCTAAACATCAATGGGAAGATACAAGGAAATAACAATACTAAGTGAATTCAATCAATCATCAATGATAATTATTATCTAGGTAGAATGATTACGATGTATTTATGTCAAGGATGAACTGGATAGTTTCAAATAAATTGAACATTGGCTAGAAAGTGTAATATTATTGTTATTATTATCCCAAACAATGAGTGGAAAAATCGAAATTTTGATGTTCCGTCACCCAATATAAGCCACTTCTTCAGTGTAAGTAAATGAGCCTGACGAAATTAACTCAAGATTAATTAGTACAAAGAACACAGTGCAGAATATATTTAGTACAATTGAAATCACATCAGACGTGAACATGCCATTTTCTAGTGGTACTGACAACAATAAGCCATTCAATAATGTAACCTAAAAATTGCTGTTCTGATTGTTAGAACAAACATCGGCCTCGTGAATTCCGATGGATGTCGACTCCCATCATGAGTCATCATAATTTTTGCTTGAGATCGGAGGTTTATTCTGGTTATCGTTTTCTTGTAGCAAAGTTGTTTTCTACAGGATAGGGTTGCCGATTCCACGCACAACCTTCTTATCCCGGAATTCAGATCGGGATGAGCCCTACAAGAGCTACAGTCAGAGTTAATCATGTTATGCTCAACAGATATTTCTGTTTTATTTTGTAGTTTAGTTGCATGTGTGATAACCTTATTGATTGCTCTCGTGAAGAAGATAAATGAGAACTATCCACTGAATGTGGCGCTTGTAATTATTTATGTAAGAATTTCTGATAATCTTTTCACATTTACTTTGTTAGTCTGTTTAATATAATTCAATATATTAAAAGGTGTGTAAATGAGAGTAAGGGTACAGCTTTAAGATAGTAATCCGATGTGACTGGTTGTGATGACACCGAAGAGGCTTGCGACAGCGAAATCCTGACTGATCTACAAGTTGATTTAAATCGTCGATCTGTTGCGATAGATATGCCAGACATTTCAGCTCATTCTCTCGATTTTCTCTCACATGGCCACGCATATAAAGCCTATGCTGGTGAAACTCTACTCACTGCCTTCTCGAGGCGCGGGAGTTGTCTACAAAATTGAGAGGACGAAGTCAAATGCCCTTTTGATCTCACATAGTTGGCAGGTGAATTCGAAGTCCCATGGGCTACAGGATCCAGAGAGAACGATCGGCGTATGAACCAATCGTTGTTCACCGGCTAGCATGAGGCTGCATCTCCCGATGTTCTTCCATTGCGTTGTGGATCCAACCTTCAGGTTGAAGGCAGTATTGTAACCCCGACACAAATCAAGTTAAATGTATGGTGAATATGTATTCTGCGCCCCTTTGTACCAATATTTATGTTTTCAAATAAATAAATAGTAAGTAAACTAATTATGTCAAATTTGAAATAGTCATTTTCGGATCCAGAGGTGTATGAGCTAATCGATGGTCACCGGCCAGCATGAGGCTGCATCTTCCAATGTTGCTCCACTGCCTTGTGGATTTAACTCTTAGGTTGAAGGCCCCGAGTGTGGTTCCATGAGAAAACCACCTTCTTCAGTTTCGGCAGTCCTGCAGTATCACAACCCTCACACAAAACAAGTGAAATATATGGTGAATATGTATTCGGTGCCCTTTGTACCAATATTTATGTGTTCAAGTAAATAAATAGTAAGTGGACTAATTGTGTCAAACTTAAAATAGTCATTTTCGGAAAATGAATTTATAGCTTCAGTAAACATTACTGTCAGCATTCATATACAATACTAGCACATATGAATGAATATGTATTCTATTGGAACTATAAAATTCTTTCTCATTTTCAGTCTATCTGCATGGCAACAGCATTCGGAGTTTGGAATGCACAGTTAGAGGCTATTGTCAAATTTGTAGTCTTTGTAATCAGTTTGGTATTATTCACATGTGGATTACTGATTGGTGCAGCGATTAAAACAGATTTGGCAGATCAATTAATGAGTATTTTAATATCATTTTCGGTTATATCTGTTGTCATTGTGATAGTCGCGGTTGTGCTAAGTTTTTGGAAAGATTACAAGGTATTCTGGTGAACTAAATTATTTGATTTCTAAATAACATTAACCTGATTGAATCTAGTTTACTTTCACAATAATGAGGAATGTTCACCATCATATTCTTTGATAGTTCTAAACCCTAAACTGTTCACTGTAATCTATTTAGTAAGTAACCAACATCTGTTAACATTTGAATCCTGAGTGAAATCGATCAAAAGTCCATAGTGTTATGTTAGCTGAACTTGTAAATTGAGATGATATGCAGGGTATTCGGTTCTTGTGATTGATATAATGTAGTTCTGTAGTCTTATCCTTGAGATGGCAGACCTGTCACCCGGTTTGGGTAGTTGACCACATTATCAGAAGGAGGTGTTGATTTGAACAAAACAAAATTATGATAAACATTGAGATGGTATAAGAGTGAGGAGTTGTTTAGCAAGAGAATAAAGAACAAATCCATAAATGATTCTGTCCATTAGTGGATAAATTGTAGTTTTTCATCGTTGGATATCCTGCTGCAAAGCATGTATGTTTCTTATATGTCAAGTAGTCATCTTTGAACGATTGAGTATCTTCACTTTCGTATCACGAGTAGATATTACGTTCATTTTGAAGAATGTTTATGATCATCTCTCTGGTATAACACTGAACGTAAAGGGCCTACGTGAACACACAGTTTACATACTACAATGAATAAATTAGCCTTTGAAGAAATGTATCAGAACCAAAGAGTATCACAACAGCTTTCCCCTAACTAGCATACGTAACATGTTTATACCAAATACACTAGTTAGAGGAATATGCGATTCATAGCACCCTTATTAGCATAGGTGCTGTAAACGTTTCTGTAACTTTAATAAAAGCACAACATCCATCCTATTCATGAGTAATCCATTTACATTGTTTTCAATCCAAGATTTGAGGTAGACCAGTCATTCAAGTCATGGGAATCTCATGGACCAAAGATCATCAAAGCCTCCTTCTAAACAATGAAAGAGCGCATTTAAATGAACGTCACCCAATACTATGAGCCTACCGACGACCACAATGAATACGCTAAGGATCAACTCTACGATAGGCTGGAGTCAATCATCGAGAAGTTCTCAACAAATAATTTGACCATTTTGATGGGAGATTTAAATGCCAAGGTTGGAACGGACAACACCGGTTATGAAGACGTCGTGGGAAGACACGGACTGGGAGAACGGAAAGAAGATGGTGAGAGATTTGCAAACCTATTTGCCTTCAATAAACTGGTCATAGGCGGCACTATGTTCCCCATAAACAAATTCACACAACCACATGGACCTCACCGAATCCCACCACGCAAAACCAAATCAACCATATTTGCATCAATAAAAAGTTCAGTAGGAAGATTGAGTACGTGAGAAACAAGAGAGGAGCTGATATAGCATCAGATCAGCACTTGCTGGTCGCCAAGATGAAGTCGAAACTGAAGAAGCGCTGGACAACGGGGAGAACAGTATCACAAACTTTCAATACGGCTTTGCTTCAGTATACTGACAAACTCAACAAATTCAAGATAATCCTCAGCAATAAGTGCCAGGCGTTTCATGATCTACTCAGTGGAGAAGCAACTACTGTGGAGAGCAACTAGAAGGGGGTCATAGAGACAATCAGTTCAATATGCCACGAGGTTCTGGGCCACAAGAAGCACCATCACAAGGAATGGGTCACTGTTGATACGCTGGATAAGATTCAAGAAATGAGAAACATGAAGGCAGCAATCAATACCAGACGAACAAGAGCAGAGAAAGCCAAGGCACAAGCTGAATACGTAGAAGTAAACAAGCAAGTGCAGAGAAGCATCAGAACCGGCAAACTTTAATATGTGGAAGATTTAGCAATGACGGCGGAAAAAACTGTAAGAGAAGGAAACATGAGACAACTGAATGACGCGACAAAGAAACTGTAAACCGTAAAACAGAACGACCAGTGAAAAGCAAGGAAGGCGAGGTAATCACCAACATTGAAGAGCAACAAAACAGGTGGGTAGAACACTTCAAAGAACTCTTGAATCGACCAGCTCCACTGAACCCACCCAACATCGAAGCAGCACCCACGGACCTCCGAATCAATGTTGGCCAACCAACAATTGAAGAAATCAGCATGGCCATCAGACAAATCAAGAGTGGCAAAGCAGCAGGACCGGATAACATACCAGCAGAGGCACTAAAAGCAGACGTAGCGGCAAGTGCAAGGATACTCCGCATTCTCTTCAATAAGATTTGGGATGGGGAACAATGACCAACAGACTGGAAAGGAGGACTTCTGGTCAAAATATCTCAGCAACTGTGATAACTACAGGGGCATCACTCTTCTCTCAACACCGGGAAAAGTATCCAACAGGGTATTGGTAAACAGGATGAACGACTGCGTAGACGCCCAACTTCGTGACCAACAGGCAGGATTCCGTAAGGATAGATCGTGTACAGACCAAATCGCAACTCTACGGATCATTGTGGAACAATCAATTGAATGGAATTAATCACTCTACATCAACTTCATCGACTACGAAAACGCATTTGATAGCGTGGACAGAACAACACTATGAAAGCTTCTTCGACACTACGGCGTCCCTCAGAAGATACTCAATATCATACAGAATTCCCATGATGGATTAAACTGCAAGATCGTGCATGGAGGATAGTTGACAAAGTCGTTCGAAGTAAAGACCGGTGTCAGGCAAGGTTGCTTACTCTCAACCTTTCTCTTTCTCTGGGTGATCGAATGGATGATGAGGACGTCAACATCTGAAGGGAAGCACGGGATACAATGGACATCTAAGATGCAGTTGGACAATCTAGACTCCTCAAATGATCTGGCCCTTCTAACCCAAACGCAACAACAAACGCAGGATATGGCGACCAGTATAGCAGCAGCCTCAGCAGCAGTAGGTCTCAATATACACGAAGGGAAAAGCAAGATTCTCCGATACAACACAACATGCATCAATCGAATCACAATTGACAGAGAAGCTTTAGAAGATGTAAAAACATTTACATATTTGGGCAGTATCATTGATGAACATGGTGGATTTGATGCAGATGTGAACGCGCAGATCGGTATAGCAAGAGCAGTATATTTACAACTGAAGGACATATGGAAATCAAAACAACCCAACCAACAACAAGGTTAGAATTTTCAATACAAATGTCAAGACAGTTCTACTGTATGGAGTGGATACTTGGAGAACTACGAAAGCCATCATACAAAATATACAGGTGTTTATTAACAGCTATCTTCGCAAAATACTTCGGATCCGTTGGTCGGACACTATGAGCAACAACCTACTGTGGGAGAGAACAAACCAGATCCCAGTGGAGGAAGAAATCAGGAAGAAGTGCTGGAAGTGGATAGGACACACATTGAAAAAAGCACTCAACTGCGTCACAAGACAAGCCCTCACATGGAATCCTCAAGGTCAAAGATAAAGAGTAAGACCAGAGAATATATAACGCCGGGAAATGGAGATAGACGTGAGAAAAACTAACAAGAATTGGATGGCATTAAAAAAGAAGGTCCAGAACAGAGTGTGTTGGAGAATGCTAGTCGTCGGCCCATGCCCCATTAGGAGTAACAGGCGTGTGTAAGTAAGTAAGTAAGTAAGTATGTAAGTGAGTATTAGTTCAAGCTGATATAGAACAAACCCTGGCATCAATATATGCAGATATGTCCCACTCTCCACAAGGTAAAATAAAGAGAGGTGAATCAAATTCACCTAATCCGATATGAGATAAAAGCGATTGAATTGATTTGTCTTCCAAATGTACAAACTGACTTAATCACATACAGTCATGTTTGAGTATTGTTTAATAAAAATGTGATGTTGAATTGTCGAAGTGAATTCACTGAATCATCTTCTTGTTTTCAGTATTATACGATCGGTGTTTACATAGGTGCGCAAATACTATTGTTCATTGTGAGTTAAATTGATGTTCATTTTTTGTTGATAGAATAATCATTTTGAAGTAAAAGTGAACTGTTTGTCTCAAATGAATTCTACATTGCCTTATTGAGGTTTCTACTGAAAATGACTCACACATGATATGGTTCAATGTGAACAGACATCGATATTCTGAGTGATATGTGGTTTTGATGACAAGCTGTAATAACTAATGGAGTCGAACACGTGTCTGATAGAGATAGGTATCTAATTCAGACAATGGATGATGTGTTGTGCAACCATTCATTGATCGATAGAAGTTAGACATTTACACCGTTACATACCAGGTCAGTGGAATAGAGAGTAAGCGTTCGCGAGCAAGACCTAAGGTTCGAATGGTGCATGCGGGATAGGGGATACGCACTGCTGAGTAGTTCCACAATAAGACAAAACTGTTTTCCAATGCTTCCAGGATCTCCAATTGTGGTCTAATATCAATCGTTTGATGATCTCGATCGAAATGTATAGCGTGAATACATCACATTTTTCCGATCAACTCCGTATTCTCATTACTCTATCGGAACTTATAAATAAGGGAAGGATTGCTTTAAATTGCAACAGGGTTCAACAGTCGTATGTACCTACATCACAGAGTTGGGTTCACTTGGAGACTCGAACCCTGATAGCCACTTGCCTGGGTGTGTCCTGGATTCCACTACCAAACACTATTCATCTTCGCTTGTAATACTTGTGAAGTGAGGCAATATCGAGACAATCCTCGCATAATGCAGATATTTCACTAAAAAGAGAGACTGATCAAATACAGTCGTAAACATCAATGATAAGATTCAAGTAAACAATATTAAATAAACTTCACTTATAATTTCAGTTGCAGATCTCTACTCATGTCATTTTCGATAATATTTCTTACATAAGAAATTACACAAGAAATATTATCACTTATTCTAATTTGGTCATCGAATTATGCATACGAAATCCAAATTGATGAATGTTTTAAACAGTTAAATTCATGAGTCGATCTAGAATAGATAACTATTGAAAACATGGAAGCACTGAATAGTCGTTTCGCCCTCGTATGAAGCTCTTTAACAGTACTCATCTACGATCGCAAACACAGAACTCCAAACTAGGACCTACGATCCCACACGTGAACACTTAACTACTAGATAACTGAGGCCGCATGTTTATGGTTGTGTACTATGAAGAGTTCCATAATACGACAAAATGACCGGCAGTGTTTCTAGGATTTCAATGGTGCATCTAATTTAGATAGAATCGTCAAGTCAAGCATTCACATTACTACAATCTTCAATGTGTTATTTATTTTACAGTTCACAATATTTCTAAGTTATTTAACTGTTGGCAAATCAAGATATCTTCTCTTATATCCAAATTATGCATTGGCATCTATATTATTATATACCATATTCTTTTCGACTTTATCAATCAATACGGATATCATTAATGTCAACAAGACTGAAAGTTCTATATTCCAGTTCCAATTAACAGAACATTGAATTTGAACACTGGATTGAAGAGAACCTTCTGGCTTTTGTGGTTGTTGTTGACTTAATATGGGATCAATCAAAAACTTGTTTGTTTGTGTGCAAACTGATTTCATGTGTTTATTTTTGTCCTAATGGATAACTATGTAACGTGTATAAAGTGATTTCAATAATTGTTATCCATCTTCAGTGTTGATTACTTTACCTAGATGAAGAACATATGAAAAGTATCATTGTCATTAGAATAGTTATTAAATGGGAGATTTATTGTTTTGATCTTTATTTGTGCCCACTAATGTCAACTTGAAATTCTCTCTGTTACGTAATCACACATTGTGCTAAAATGTTACATTACAGCTCTGTGTAACTTTGGAAAAATATATCCATTGTGGAGCATTATTGAAGCAAGTCCGACTCGTCCTGTGTTCGAATCTCAGGAGGCCGGATCGTGAATGTGCCCAACTGGGAATACCACATTAGAACGAATCAGTCGTTCAATGAATCCACGTATTCCTCGCTGGTCTAGCTTCAATTGTCTCGTACATTCAACTATCAAATACATATGAGCTTTTCATTCATCACTAAAATGTTCTAATAAACATTCAAAGTAACTCCTATACTACAATGTTCATATGAATCTAGTAAAACCTATAACTCATTCAGAACTAAGTGATCTATTCTTCTAGGATGTTTCAAGTAAATCAGTATGGTTAGTTACTAACGCATATTGAAGAAAAATAAGTATGACAAACCACGGGACTGAAAAATCAAAATACGGAAATATTTAAGCTCATCGTTTGAAAACCACGCAAATTATGTGACATAATACCTCAAAATATTCCATATTAAAAAAAAGTGACATCAATGTTCCGATAAAAATCAAATACCGCATGTTTCACTGCCATAAGGAATGTTCAATGATAGTGTTCAGGAACATGAATTGCTTTAACATTGATATTCTACTCAAATTGATCTAACTGGAGGAATAGGTGATAAATAGTTTTTTCATTACCTTCTGTCTAAACATTTCGCAACACTTTACGATTCACTGACGCCCTTTATTCGTTTCCATTGGTGTATTCCCATATGGAATGATAGATGTATGTGAAAAACACGAGTACTCGAATAGATTCACTGATGATTAATACTCATAGCTGTCCGATTACCATATTATCCATTCCCATCTTAATCCGTATTCAAGTTTGAGAGTACAAATGAAGATGTTGTATTCCGAATAATGTTCACTTAAATTATGATTACATACGAACATCATATGGTCATTCCCTCGATGAACAGCGAACGAACGAAGCGCTGATCATTGTCCATGTAGTAGGTGGCATTCTCAGGATGATAGGGATGTCATATCCCCATAACTTTGTAAAAACCGCTCGTTTTCACCTTCATGTCGTATATCTCGCTTGGGAGAATGTTGATTGCTTTCGGTCCGCTGTACACTTTTGATACACTGTTTATTTGTGCCTGTCGTGATTGCTCGTGCTTCTGGCTGTGCGGAATGTAATTCCTCGTTTCGGACTTGGAATTCTCTCTCTAGTGAGCGTGGCTATGACGCATCAGAATAGCCAGCTTTTTTACTTTTGATCACAGAGTCTTTGTTCCACTTGCAGTCTAGGTGAACTCGTAATCGCTCTAAACATATTACAGGATGATATACATTAGACGTTATTCGTTACCGTAATATATCATGTATAATAGTAATAATGTTAGTACAGATATTGTCAACAAACCCGAAGACTGAATTGTTCAGTATTACGTATCTCATTTTTAATTCGTCTTGAATATGGTGAAGTAGATATTCAATCTAAAATTCCTCGATTCTAAGTAGATGGCCAATATTAATTAGGCAGTGTGAGATCATTCATAGATTTTGTGTAAATGCATATGAAACTTCATTCACGTAAAAACATCGTTATGTACCTTGTTGGTTTACTCGTTAACGCAAACGTATCCATCTTTATCCATTCAGCTGTACATTACATCGATCTCTGAGATTCTATAGTTGATATTTCAACGAATATTTTTGCAATATTTGGGTGTCAAGTTAGTGGGAGCCATTAACGAGGGAGGAATTATTTGACATCTTAAGAATTTGTATACTACCACCCTAATGTGTAATGTTTGATTGTTCGTTGAAACATACTTTCACAACTGGAAATTCCCATTGTCGTGACAAAATATGTGATAGAATTTGAGCAGGATCGCTTGCCGTCTTCTCTACACTCCTCTCCACTTTGCTTTCTCATTTTTCGTTCTAAATGTCTGTGTGGATAAGCGACTGCTCCAGACAAATTCTCACAATGTATTCGTAGTTTTGCTTCTTGTTATCACCGTCACACGAACAGGACTTATCTAAATAATATACCGAGTTAAATGGAACGTTTATATTATAACATCTTTGTACGATCAGACTGTAGACAGACAAGGAACCATTAAAATCGTATCACTTCGTGTAAAACCATACAATGATTATGACATTGGATCAGCTGAACTCTTCAAAATCAGAAATATAGTTAAGAAATGATTTCGAAGTATTGAATACTCGAATACTTAAATGACAAATGGTTTGCACTAAACAAACTGAAAAAGTATATCAGAGTGGGTTTTTGTGTATATGATAGTAAGTTTAATAGTTGAGATCATGAACCAATTCAAGCTAGTCCATGATGGAAACGTGGAAGCACTCAACGGCCATTTCATTTTACTGTTCGACTACTCAGCGTTTCTTATCGACAATCCAGTCTCGCGTGACTCGATCCCATGACCTATGTTTTATGCTACTTTTGTTTGTCCGTATCAGTAATATGAAACAACGACCAGAAATGGAATGTCTGACGACAGAATGTTGATAATAATGAACTGAACAGAACAGATATGGATGCATAAAGGGATTGAGAAAAAGATGAATTACGAAAGATGTCAAGGACAATTAATAGAGAATTCGCAAATCAACTCCTTATGAAAGGACTTAAACACTACAAACCAACTACCGTTTATACATTTTTAAACAAGTGTCCGGTAAGGTTTCAATAAACATAGAACAATCAAATCAACTACGAATAACCATGAGAATTTAAACTTCAGTGGTTTGATTGGTTTGAAAGAATCAATTTCGGATGTTCTTGTTTGAAATATAATCCATTAAGTGTTATCATTCAACCGCACCTTAAATTCTACCTATTGTATTCTAGAATTCTGTTGTAATTACTGATGTTCTATTACCTTTACATTTTGTGACATAAATGTTATTCTCATTTCAACATATTTCTATTCAATCATTGTGTTGAACACCATACTATCCAATGAATAAGTTAATAGAGATGTTTTTCTTGAATATCGTGGTTACCCATTCCAGCAATCAAGATGTCTCAACACGTAACGTGTTTCACTTGTAACTGCTGATATTTAAATGGAGATTGTTAGAATCGATGAAAACATAAGAACCGGAAACTTGCTGAAATTCTATTAGTAATACCGATCATAATTTTATAAATTAGGGTCAATTATAATATTTTCTGGTATTAGAAATGTGATGAAACAAGAATTTAACATGAACATTTAAGAACGATTATATAACCAGCTTCAAGTTGTAGTTCATGCAGTTATAGTGAGAAACCGTTACTAGAGTAGTCCAATCTGTGTTGTCTACCTCAGACAATGGATTGAGGGTTCAGAAAGACCATCGATCGATATAAGATAGACATTAACGCTATTGGATACCTGAATTTTAACAGTTGAATTTGAGAGAGAATGATAACCACACTACTATGTGAAGTCTGGAAGCATTAAACGGCAATCCCTTCACATGGATCTATTCCCGACCATCAGTTGCACGTCGATAAGCAACCTTCATTGAGCGCGCCAACTGTTGTATTGAAAATACAATGCTTACTAAAATCATCTATATTCATATCTTATAAAATATTAACCCAACTGAGTAATTTACTACAGTGAAAGTCGCATCTTCTGTAACAATTTCTTCTTGCCTGTAAACTGGCGTGCTTCATGTAGCAAACCGTTATTTGAGAATAAATTATTATAATTTTGATCATGACTATATACGTTTTCAAAGCAAATATCTTTTAACATATATATAAATTTCTTATGAAGTATTGTCGTCTACAAGGATCATAATAATATTCTGTATATTTTAACAGTCGAATTTAAGAGCGCATATTAACTACATCACGATTGAAAATCTGGAAGCATAGAAGAGCAGCACCAGTCAAAGTATGAGATATTCAGAAGTGCGCATCCACGAATTCAGACGCCGAACCCGAACTTAGGATAATTGGTCTCGTCCTCATTCATTGTCTGAGTGGAATAACTGTCTCACATTGATTGAACTCCAATGATCAGGGCTTCTCGTCACAACTCCAGGAAATTCGCCTCATGTATAATAATTATTCTAATGACAATCATTATTTTCATATAATCCTTACCTAAGTAGAGTAATCTAAATTGAAGATGGATGACATCACGAAAATCACATCACCATTTTCAAAACTATCATATTACACTTGACATTGTAATCCATTAGAACAAAATACAGGCATGTAGTTAGTTTACACACACACAAACACATTTTTAATTGAATCGATACTTAAATAACAATAAACACAAAGCCAAAATTGTTCCTTTCGGTCCAGAGTTCAACTTCATAAAGTAACGAAGAAAATACAAACGAACAAACAAACGAGAAACGGACTTTGTGATTTCTATCTAACCATTTATGTAATGTTGAAACTGGAATTGGAATATACAACTTTCAGTCTTGTTGATATCGTTTTTATATTCGTGTTGATTGATAAATTTAAAAAGAACATGACATACAATAATATGGCTGCCAGTGAATAATTTGGATAAAAGAGAAGATATCTTGATTTGCCAACAGTTAAATAACTTATAAATACTGTTATCTGTAAAATCAATAAATAAAAGATGCATCAGTTTGCAAAGTGACTATTGGAAAACATAATATTAAGAGGGATTGCGCCCCCAAATACCCTAATCTATGGCCCAGGCTAGCGAGAGTTAGCTATTTCTCTCTCTCTCACACACTTCAAATGCTCTTATATGACCACGTATATAAAACCACTGTCAGGAAAGTGCTACTCACTGTCTTCTCTTATCGATCGTATTGTTTACGAAATTGAGAGGACAAAAAACGAACATCAGGTGCTTTAACCGGCTTGGTGGAGGATTAGAAAACGCTTATTTCAAACCAATAGTGCACATAGGCTCCATTATCCAGAAGGAACTAGTGGTATATGAACCAATCATTGTCACAGGCTGCCATGCTACTCTATCTCTTGACGTTGCTCCACTGCCTTGTGCATCAGACCATAAGGTCGAAAGCTCCGAGTGTTGCCCGCAAAGAAAAATACCTGCTACCGTCCGGGCACCAGAGTTGTATCACTCTGCTCACACAGATCAAGCGACTTTTGTGGGTCATATGTATTCGGTACCCTGCTGTACAAATATTTGTGTTCAAATAAACAAATAAATAATAACCATTGCAACTTGATCAGCGTGAAGTTTCTTGTTCAAATAGTTCGTTTTGTGTCAGCGAATTTCGAATGTAAAAATATTCCTGTCTTTATTCATGTAGAATGGAAATGTGTTATTGAATGATGTTGAAATGTAAATACAATTAGTCACTTTTATATACGTTTTGACGGGGTAACGATAATGCGGAGTTGATCTGAAAAATGTGATATATTTGCCCTATGCATTTCGACCGAGATCATGAAGCGATTGATGGTAGACCACCACTGAAAATCTGGTTTCACTGGACAGTCGTTTAGTTCAGTCATAGGACTCCTCGACAGTTTACATACACAATAACACACGTGGCATTGAAACCGAGGACCTTTGCAATTGCTCGCGAGCGCTTAACCTTTAGTCTGCTGAATTGGCATCGAACGACGTAAATGCCTGAATTCTATCGATCCATGATTGGTTGCACAACCCTTCATCCATTTTCTAAAGTAGATACCTGTGTCTAACCGACAAGAATTGGACTCTATTTGTCATCACTGTTTCTCATCAGAATGATTTGTCACTCAGAATATCAATGTCTGTTTACATGGGACCATATCATGTGTAAGTCATTTTCAGTAGAGTCCTCAGTAAGGTATTGTCGAATTCATTTAATAAATGGTTCACTGCTACTTCAAAGTGATCATTATATCAATAAAAATGTACATAAATTTAACTCACAATGAACAATGATATTTGTGCACCTATGTAAACACCCATCGCTCCATGCTGAAAAAGGATGATTCAGTGAATTCATTTTCACAATTTGACATTAAGTTTACATTATTAAAACATGACTAGGTTGGATTTATTTAGTGTGTACTTCTGTAAGATGAGCCAATTCAGTCGCGTTTATCTTATATCGGATTAGGCAAACCCAGTTCACCTCTCTTTATGTTACCTCGTGGAGGGTGGGACATATCTGCATATATTGATGCCAGGGTTCGTCCTATATCAGCCTAAATTATTACTTACTTGGTCACGCCTGTTACTCCTAATAGAATATAGGTCGCAGACCATCATTCTCCAACCCACTCTATCTTGAGCCTTCTTTTCTAATTCCATCTAATTCTTGTTAATTTTTCTCACGTCTATCTCCATTTCCTGGCGTTATATATTCTCTAGTCCTACTCTTTATCTTTGACCTTGAGGATTCCATGTGAGGGCTTATCTTGTGTCACATGTGAACAGAATGATCTGTGGATTTGATCTCTAGACTGTTATACGATATCAATATTTATGGTTATTTTCCTTTGTCGACATGACCTTCTCCTTCTGATAATCTGTTCGACATCGCAACCCAGTTGACAGGTCTCCTATCTCAAGCACATGACCACATCGTTACATGATATCAATCATACCAACAGAATACCCTGCATATCATCTAAGTTTACAAGTTCAGCTGTCATGACACTTTGAACTTTTGATCAATTTTACTCGGAATTTAAATGTTTAGAGATGTTGGTTCCTTACTAACTAGATGAGAGTGAACAGATTGGAGTTTGGAACTACCATATAATATGATGGTGAACATTTGTAATTGTTATGAAATAAAACTAGATTCAGTCAGGATGATGTAATTTAAGGATCAAATAATTCAGCTCAAAATAATACCTTGCACTGATTGAAAACACTAAGCAAAACCGCCACTATCACAATTACAATGGATATAACCAAAAAGAATATTAGAATACTCATTAAGTGATCAAATAAATCTGTCTTAATCGCTGCACCAAACAGTAATGCACATGCGAATAACACCAAACTGTTTCCAAAGACTGCAAGTTTGACTAGAGGATTTAACTGTGTAGTCAAAACTCCTAATGCTGTTGACATGCAAACAGACTGAAAATGAGAAAGAATATCATAGTTTTAATGGAAAATATATTCATGTATCTGTGCTTGCATTGTATATAATTGCTGATAATAACGGTTACTGAAGGTATGAGTTCTTTTTCTGAAAATGACCACTTCAAGTTTAAAACAATTAGATTTCTGATGTATCGAAAATTTATTCTTTGAAAGCACTTGCGGTTAGACTTTAACACTGTTAAACAGCGGCTCAGTGTTCTAGAGGTTAAGCGTTCGTGCACGATACCGATAGTGCCTTTGCTCGAACCATGCGAGGGGTATCGAGTATGAGCACTGTTGTGGAGTCTCACAGTACAATTAAATTGCCGTTCAGTGTTTCCAGGATTTCAATTGTGGTCTAAGATCAATTGGTTCATGAGGCCAATCAAATACGTAATAATCTCCACAATCACAACTCTAATTTAGAAATTGAGAAAATGAACCTCAATTAACAGATCTCTTAATTCTGCAATGGATTGATCACCAAGATTAGATACGTATTCACATAATTCTGTGAGAAAGTGTGAATGATGTGTTAGGCATGACGATTTGATAAGAAGATTATAATACTAAGTGATATAGCATATAAGATAGCCACAAAATGTTATGCAACTTGTACGGGATGAGCGTAAATATAATGACTTGTAGGATGAACAATTTACAACCGAATAATCGTGTGAATGTTGAGAATCGCTGACAGAATGATTTAAGGTGTGAGTGAGGAGATGAGTGTTATGATCGCTACTCGATTAACGCAGAATGCAGTATACAACTAAGAAACTAGGAAGTATAGAACCTTCACAGTCTCAAATCACAAGACAGAAGAAAGCTGGAGAAGCATTTGTTGAGTGAGAACCAAAATATAGGAAACGTCATGGATATTTATAGATATTAGCATTTGTTATATGAACATATTAGTTCAGCCAATTCTTGAAGACGCATATAATGATACTGTCCAATACTAGCATGCCACGTTGATATTATAAATAGCTTCATCCTATACTGATTATATGGAATCTCTTAGGCTCCTATAAGGCCTTTGGATGCCTTAGTGTAATCAATTAATATCGGAAGACTTTATGAATAAAATCATGGAGAAGTGATGAGTAATTAAAAAGGGAGAGAGATTTTATAGAATTCAAAATCACTGGATTAAAAATGGAATTACAGCAGTAATAATAGTGGGTCTTTAAAGATGCGACACAGTCAATCAGGGTTTATTCGCTGTATGGTGCAAGATTCTGTGATTTAAAGAAGGTGAATACCTTCAGTAACTCAAATCTCAATAACATAAGAAGCGAACGAGATTTCCCGTTCAACTCATTGAAATCCAATTAAAGAAAATTTTATGTGATCGTCTCTTCGTTTGCTTTTAGTAAATCTAATTCATAAGACATTCATTACTCATTCTCATCACACTCACATCGAGAAATCAGACAGAATGACACAATTCTCCTTCTGCACTTACATCCACAAATAAATGCTCCAGCATCGTAGAGTGATAACCGAGCTGAATCAACTCTCTTCTACTTTAGACATGAAACAAAACACTAGAACCGGTGACAACCAACATCAAATCACTAGTCAGAATCTAGTGTTCACTTTGTTTCACTTTACATAAATTTAACTTCGATCAGGAAGGTGAAACTGACTAGATGTGATTCCTTTTCTCACATTCAAAGTCAGGTTACCTTGGTATGCAAGTTATTCTTCATTACATAACTTACAGAGGTACTACGCCTGTCATGTACAAGTCTTCGCTCGTTCCCTTTAGTGAAGCACGGTATATCGATCTATTTGCAATTTACGAACCCAAATTAACAATAACACCAAATTCCAATTCAGATGCCAAAGCTCATTCGCAATTTACAAATAGCCGACCCAAATGTCGTTCTAACAACAATAAATATAACAATTACAAAACAAACCTTCAATTTTGTAAGTTCACGGAGCAAAATACCATACCCATGACAAAGAGGGATCAAAATGTCCGAAAATAACGACATAAACAAACGAGTTCAAAAGTTAAGTAAAACAAATACCAGAAGAGGATTTGTGGAGATTGTAGTAATTTCAACAGTTAAGTTTATGAGTCATTTGAAGCAAGACCACCATCGAAAACCTGGGACTGCTGGGCGGCTCAGTGGTCTAGTTGGTTAAGGGCCTGGCGCGAGACTGATTGGTCCTGGGTTTGAATCCCGCGAGGTGAAGTCATGGATGCGCGCTGCTGTGGGGTCCCGTGGTAGGAGGAACCAACCGTCCAGTGCTTCCAGGTTTTCCATGGTGGTCTAGCTTCAATCGATTCATGATCTCAACTGTTGAAATTAAAACAAATACACCCCAAAACACAGTAAATTTATTAATATACAATAAAAAGTTTTACTCAGTAAAATGTCCTCGTTTCTCCCGTAACAATGCCTATGAATGAAACCCCTGATATGTCTATCTCAACAGACCGAAGATTTAAATCAGTCAGGATCTCGCTTTTCAAAACCTCTTCAGTCACATCTGATCATTATTTACAAGCAGTACTCTTACTCTCACTTACATACCTTGGATTATTTTGGATTATATTAAACAGACTAACAAAGTAAATGTGAAAAAAATATCAGAAGTTCTTACGTAAACAATTACAAGCGCGAGATTAAGTAGATAATTTTCATCTATCTTCTTCACGACGGCAATCAATAAGAATATCACAAGTGCAATCAAACTACAATAGAAAACAGAAATAACTATTGAGCATTACTTGTTTAGCTCCGACTGTAACTCTTCTAGGGCTGCTGTCGGTCTCAAATCCGGGTAAAAGAGAAGGATTGGGAGTAGTGTCGACAACTCCATCTCGTACGAATCAACCTTGCTATGTACATATATAAGTAAGCAGTTCACAACATGCCGAAAAATAACAATCTGAGGATGATAGTTGGCCGTTTTATTCGCACACACAACAATCAAAGCATTCCGTTAAAGTCAATTGTATCGCTTTCATAACAAGAATAATAATTATTGAAATACAAAATCCTGATGTACATCGTAACCAGTTTATTTTATGTATTGTTTTGTTATATGCCAATGAGTAGAAAATTGTACTTCTTATGTTTCGTTGCTTTGAGCCGTCTCTTTAGAGCAAACAAATAACCGTAATAGAATTAGCACAAGTTGAAATAGTACAGTGCATAACGACTGTCAGGAATAGAATGTAGTTCAGTGTAAAAACTAGAAGGAAAGAACAGGAGCCGAATGCGATTGATATGAAAATCCAGGAGCAATGATATCTGAGACGATGGACTGATAATTTCAATGAAAAAAACAAGTTTAGACAACAGATTCATATTTTGAAAATAAATTATTTAATGTATTATTCTCAGATTTTGATGAGATATTCCGTAATTTCGTGTTCATATGCATTAGAATGCCACCATTTTTTTCCTGTTCACTACAATACTATCCAGGTGCCCAGATCGAAGCAGGTTGTTTTCTTAGGGGGACACATCAGGAGCATTTGATCTAATGATGAGGTACACAAGTCAGTGAAGCAGTGTCAGGAGATGTATCCCTTTGGTAGCTGGAGAAGAACTGTTGATTTATACGCGCTTTTTTCTCACAAAATCCTAGAATCAGTGCTCACCATTTGCTTGGTTTGAGGGTTTTCCGACTTCCTCTACATCCACCAACCCGGTTAAAGCACTAGATATTCTCTTCTCGTCCTCTCAGTTTTGTAAACAACACCCGTGGTGTGAGAAGTCGGTGATCAGGACCTACCATGCAGTTTCTGTAAACGCATGGCCATGTGAGAACTTATGGGGAGGGAGATAGAGCTAACCCCACATGTGTGACATTGGTAATAAGAAGCCAAACTTAGGTTACGTTGTAGGGATTTGTCTCAATCAATCGTTTATCGAGACAGAGATTTAGGATGAGAAGTGGTTAAGCGATATGAACAGGAGAGGAGAGGAGTAGAAAATGCAAGTGAGCCATTTCCAATATTATCACATATTTTCAAGATACTTGATATTCAGTTTGTTCAAAATGTGATATTTCAATTTATCACTATAATGAGTTTCTCCAGATGTGGAAGTATGTTTCAATGAACAAGTAAACATTACATATCAAGGAGGTGATATACATATTTGTGAACTCTCATCGATTGAATTCTACTTCTTTAATGCCTTCCATTAACTTGATGCCCAAATATCGTGCAACTATTCTTTCAAATAGGAAAAGAACCAACATGACATTTGTTATAACATAAACATCGAGAAATACGACATTGACCTAGTTCACACCAATCATGAAAATTCGGAAGAAACGTCGCATCTGGAATCTGAAGGTCGATATAATGTACAGCTGAATGGATCAAGAGTGATACTTTTACGTGTGTACGTGAACGAAGTTTCATGTACATTCACATAATATTTATGAATGATCTTACACAGCCTGCTTAATATCTGCCATCTACTAAGAATCGAAGAACTTCATACTGAATATGTACATATTAATTCCAGATGGAATATTGAGAGAAACGTTTGATGTATATAACCATTGTTCTAGTATGTGAGGTGTTACGTCAGAGCATATTGTAGCACACTACTACGTTGTGATTATTCAATCGTGTGGTTTGTCCTTTTTATCCTTCTTCAATATGCTTTTGTGACTAACTATAATTTTTTACTTGACACATCATAGAACAGTAGATGATTTCGTTCTGAATCAGATACAGCTTATACTAGAATCACACGAACATTACAGTACCGGAGTTACTTTGAAATTTTGTTGGAAATTTTCGGTGATTAATCATCAACTTACATCTATTTGACAGTTGAATGCATGAGTCAGTTGAAGCTAGACCAGTATGGAATACCTCGATGCATTAGAGGACCGTTTCGTCCTAGTGTGATATTCTTCAGCAAGACGCATCCACCATCCCGCCTCGTGAGATTCGAACGCAGAACCACTCTGTCTCTCATGCGAACGCTTATTCTCCAGGCCACTAAGCTGGCATCCAGGAGTAGAAAACGAAGTTTGCTTCCAGCGAGTACATCATTCTCATTCATGATTCTACTAGTATATGATCAACTTACACAAACAATTCATTTCATGATCTGGGTTTATAGGCTATATTAAATGGAACATTTCTGTATCATTCATCATTCATCAATAATCTCCGCGAAATACCCTGGTATGGCCGAGGATTGGGACAGTTAGCTTCCCCTCTCGAAAGTCTCATATACTCTATTCACTGCTTTCTTGCCAGTGGAATGTTATTTACAAAACTGCGAGATCGAAATGAATGTGCGGCGCTCCGGGTGTGGCTCCGTAAGAAAATCACGTGCTTCGATTTGGGCACCAGCGCTGTACCCTAGCCCGCACACAAATCGATTGAGTTGTATGGCGCATATCTATTTGATTCCTCCTTCTACTGATATTTATGTTTTCCAATAAATAATAATAATAAAAACGGTTTTCTGTCAAATCGCATTTGTACTCTATGACTACATTGCGTGAACTGTTTGTAGAGATCAAACTCCTTGTACAACATGTCTATCTATCCAATTAGATTACACAGCGAATAGTGTCAATTAAGTGAATCACATAAATCATAATTATTGGTAGTCTATTGAAATGAATAAACAAACATACAGAATCTAATCAACAATCGAATTCAACAAGCTTCTCAGATTACTGCAGATTAAGTACAAGTACATTTGTCATTTGATTCCGTCGAGTAGAAACGTCATACATAAATTATCCTATTCTAAACACAAGTAAAAGCATATTTGTAATGATAATAATCATTTACATCATTCACAATTGAAACGTACAGCGAGACTATAATTTATGGACGAACCAATCACGTATGAGATAACAGATCTCGGATTTTGGCGCGAAATTCACTTACCTACTTGGCAAAATATGGTTTTCGCATTACAGCTGATATCACTTCGTGATGAAAAACCTAAATCCAATCCTCAACCTTGACCATCAAATAGAAATCAAAATTCCATTTACTCACACTGGTTTACAATCTTCACTTCGTTCTAGTTATTGAGTGGTAAGTCTCAAGGTCACTTCAGCTTCCCTTAAAGGTCATCTGTAGATTGTAGTCTCGCCGAAGAGTACTTCAAGTTCTCAACTACCATCATTGAATGAATATTCCATTGAACGATCCATTGTAGCTTCCAAACTGTTAGTCATGATTTATGTCATATATGTGGAGGTATAACATCTTTACATGCTCTTGTCAACGTTACTACATGGGAATTGACATTAAGTATATCCATCTATTATTCAAAGACTAAATGAGGATTATTACCTCAGTATGATGAGTGAGACTAATGATTTAGAGTTGATTTACTGTCAGGATGTAGATTTGGGGTTTTCATCAATACTAACATCAGTTAACATGTGAAAACGGTATTCAGACAAGTGGATGTATGAATTCCACGCTTAAATGCAAGACCCGTTGTCCTAAATCTAATTGATTCGTCCATAAATGATAATCTCGCTGTTTTTGTGATTTTATGCACTGTATTTAGTCATTATTGTGCTTTCGTTTGCATACCAGTCATTCTCTGTTCTTTATCTCTTATTTTCTTAACCATCCGCCCCCAGATATTTTACTTCCGGTTACTGGCACAGACTACTTATATCTGTAGACATCAGTACCACACACTACCCTCACCCATATCCTTTTAAAGCATTTAGTTGTATACGCCTGTTTTCTCATTCATTACAATACATTTAGTCATCCATCACATTTATGATGAAACTTTCATATGATAATTTATTGTTTATTCTAGGAAACAAATTTGGAAGTAATACTTGCCATGATTGAAAATCTTGAATGGAATTCCATTGATGAAGTCAACATGATGAATCAGATGGAACATGTTAATCGTTTACTAATTGTATCCACATATGCCCTAATGGTAGATTATCCTTCATCAATCATAAAATCATTCCCATTTATAGGTGTTAATGATTCTTATAGCACAAATTTTATTCACATTGATTGTCATATTATTCATGTCATTATCGTAAATAGTTTGATCAATAAATGTTCTCTTTTTTGTTTTGTTTCCATAGTTATCAATCAAATTTTTCAATTGCATCATTGATACAGACAACGGCTAGTGGTTTATTTGTGTATGTAATATACGTAAAGTTTTTTGATGACACAATCATGGTGATCACATTTATTGATTTTATTGAATATATATTTTTATATATTGTTACTACATTATACATATTGTATAATTGCCAAGTGATCATTATAAGACACTTAGGGTTTGAATATTGACTTAGATTGCCTCTAGAGTGACCTTAGGAATATTGAATGTATACTTACCTACTTACTTTAGCCTGTTACCGACCAGCACTCTTTAACCCAATCTGTCATGAAGTTTTCTTCCTTGTTTTATTCAATGGTTGTTCATTCTTCTCATGTCCGACTCCATTTTTCGGCGTGATCTGTTATTTGTTCTTCCTCTCCTCACTTGATGTTAAAGATTCCACGTGAGAGCTAGTCTTCCGATGCAGTTAGATGCTTTCCTCAATGGGCATTCAATCCACTTCTAGCACTTCTTCCTGATTTCTTCCTTCTCCGGAATACGGTTTGTTCTCTCCTACATTAGGTTGTTGTTAATAGTGTCTGGCAAACGGATCCGAAGTGTTTTGTAGGGACTTTCGTCGTTCTCCAAGTTTCCACCCCATACAGTAGAACTATCTTAATGTTATATTGAGTTCGAGATGTTCTTCAGTTGTAAGTATGCTGCTCTTGCTTTGCCGATCCGCGACTTCACATCTGCATCAGATCCACCATGTTCATCAATGATGTTACCCATATATGTAAAGGGTCTTGAGACTATCCACCTAATAACTAAGAATGAATGTGAGTTATAAACCAATATATTGAATTAAATTTAGGGTTTTCGTTACGAACTGATATCAGTTATAATACCGAAACTCTATTTGGTCAGATAGATGAATGAATTTCGCGTCAAAATCCAAAATCTTTTATCTTATGTCTGATTGGTTCATCCATAAATTATAGTCTCACCATTAAGATCGCATTGTGTCCAGCAGTCATAAGTACTACATTCCATTCTATGAATGAAAACCATTGTGTACTCTTTACATCAAACTGCTAACGTTTTCTTATCATTTACAATAAATCTGTAACTTACTAGTAGTACGATCTGCTTAGAATCCACTTATACTAATAATGAATGGCCAACAGTATAACAAAAAGAAAGATTAATATCAGAAGGACTATTTTGTGGATATTATAGTCATTTCAGTGATTGAGATAATGAGTCATTTGAGGCACTAGATGACCGTTTTGACCTAGTGTGAAAATTCCCAGCAGTGCGCATACACGATCCCAACTCGCAAGATTCAAACCCAGGATCTATAGGGTGAGATAGTAAATCGCTGAAGACAATGGTGTACAGTGATGCAATTTCGTGGATTAGTTGAAGTTAGACATTATCATCGTTGGATGCCGGCCGGTTCAATGGTCTATAGGTTAAGCGTTCACGTGCAAGACCGATAGGTCGTTGATTCGGATCTTGAGAGGTGTGATCTTGAATGCGCCCTACCAAGGAGTCCTACACTAAATTGAAACGACCGCCCATTACTTCCATGTATTTCCATGGCGATCTAGCTTCAATCGACTTATGAATTCAAGGAATAAATTACTGTAATATCTATAAAAACCCTTTTCTCATCATATACATCACTTTTCTTTATTTCTGTTCTATTTCGCAGGTTGATCGCACTTGTGATCGCATTATTAATTTGTTTTGTAAAGAAGATAAATGAGACATTTCCAGAGAATGTCACTCTTGCTATTGCTTATGTAAGAATTGCTAAGAATCTTTTCTTTTTCATAATAAATGAACATTTATTCAGGTTCACCTACATAATACAAGAAAAATTAATTTAAAGTAAGTCGATGAGAACACCAGTTTTGCAGAAAATTCGATGTTCACGCGACCGTTTGAAGTCTTTAGTTGATAACACACAAAATGAAGACAACTACAGTCTATCACTAGTAGTGGTAGTAGTAGTGTAGTAGTAGTAGTATGGCAGTATTAGTAGTAATAATAGTAGTAGTAATAGTCGTAGCAGAAGTAGTAGTATAGTGGTAGTAGTCGAAGTAGTATGGTAGTAGTAACAGTTGTATAATAGTAGTTGTAGTAGTAGTAATAGTAATCTCGTGTAAAACAATAACTAACAAATAATCATGATGATGCAATAAGTAGATTATTTAGTGTGACGAATATTGATAAAAGATTCCATAACTTCTATATATTCTCTTCATCATACTTTCCACTTTATTAATGGTATTATCTATGTTGATGCTCACAGAAAATTCACGTTCCAACTTGATAATAATCCTAGTCGACTGTACTAGCGTACCATTTACTCAAACTATTTGCTACATATTGATCCATATTACGATGTGTAATGATATAGATGACAGCTTCCTGACTGAACCCTTTTAAATAACTATTGCTATGTTGAAGTTCGCATGTACATGAAAGTCTACAGAAAGAGAGAGAGCAAGGACAGAGTCGTATTCAGATGTTGGTTTTCTCCGATTCTAGTCGATGGGTTCCGTTTTTGAGATGAAAGGTAGTTGGCCCAGTTTGGTTATCAATATGTTTTTCTTTAAAATATGATCAGGATATGAGATGCTGCATCATTTCACTAGTTGAAATCCATCTATGGATGTCACTGTAAAAAAATTGTGTCATTCTGTCCGATTTTTTATGTTGGTGTGATAAGAATGAGTAATGGATGTCTAATGAGTTCGATTTATTGAAAGTGAACAATGAAACGACCAGTTAAACAATCTCTATAATTGGATTTTATGGAAGTGAACGAGAAATTATGCTTGCTTGTTATTTCATTTTAGTTGTAGGAAGTACTCTTTTTTTAAAATCTGTAATTTAAAGCTAACAAGTCATCTGTTATCAACAGTTATTAAAACCATATTCCATGAGGCTAATCTGTTAATTATTAGTATATGGTCGTGGAGACTGTTGAGTTTTGATTGAGATCATGAATGAATCAATGTTTGATCACAGTTGAAAACCTCACGTTTCCGAGAGAGATCGAAGATCCTTGTTTCGAATCCAACATGCGGGATCACGGATGTTCGCTATTGAGGAGTCTCATACTAAGACGAAATGGCCATCTAGTTTCTCAATGAGGGTCTAACATTTACTTATTCGTGATCTTAATCAAAAGTCTGTGAATGTTAAACTTTATCGTCAAGACACATCTACATAAATCTACCAATTCATCAGCTGTTGTGTAACAAGATAAACAGGCCATAACTAGAGATTATTTACAGCGGTGATTTGACAATTTACTAAATTATTGTTCTACAAAGGTGATAGGAAACAAACTATAGGTTTCTACCATTGAACAAATAATCGATCTTGGTCACTCTAATGATTAACATGATGATTATATGCTTGTTTATAGAATTCATCCAAGTCCACCTGTATCTCAGAGTATGCACATTTACCAATAAGAGACTTACTTACTTACCTACTTACTTACTTACTTACTTACGCCTGTTACTCCTCGTGAAGGAGCATAGGCCGCTCACCAGCATTCTCCATCCAACCCTGTCCTGGGCAATCCTCTCCAGCTCCTTCCAGTTGTTATTCATCCTTTTCATATATGCTCTTATTATCCAACGTAATGTGTTCTTTGGCCTTCCTCTTTTCCGCTTCCCTTCAGAATACAAAGTTAGGGCTTGTCTCATGATGCAGTTTGAGTATTTGCGTAATGTATGTCCTGTCCATTTCCATCGTCTTTTCCTAATTTCTTCTTCAGCTGGAAGCTGATTTGTTCTCCCCCACAAAAGGCTGTTGCTGATGGCATCCGGCCAATGGATGTTGAGTATCTTGCGTAGACAAAAATTTATAAATACTTGTACCTTCTTGACGGTGGTAGTTCTCCAAGTTTCAGCTCCATACAGTAGAACTGCCTTGACGTTCGTGTTGAAGATTCTTACTTTGATATTGGTTGAAAGTTGTTTTGAGTTCCATATGTTCTTTAATTGAAGGAATGCGGCCCATGCTTTGCCGATCCTCGCCTTTACGTCTGCATCTGATCCTCCTTTTCATCGATGATGCTTCCCAGGTATGTGAAGGATTCTACATCTTCCAGAGTTTCGCCATCAAGAGTGATTGGATTGCTGTTCTCCGTGTTGTATTTGAGGACCTTGGTTTTCCCTTTGTGTATGCTGAGGCCTACTGATGCAGAGACTGCTGCTACACTGGCTGTCTTTATCTGCATCTGTTTGTGTGTATGCGATAAGAAAGCCAGGCCACCTGCAAAGTCGAAATCGTCTAATTGGTTGTGAGCTGTCGATTGTATGCCGTGTTTTCCCTCAGATGTCGAGGTCTTCATAATCCAGTCGACCACCAGAAGAAAGAGGAAGGGGGAGAGTAAACAGCCTTGTCTGACTCTGATCCTTACTTGGAATGCAACTGTCGGCTGTCCTCCATGCACAACTTTGCATTGTAGTCCGTCGTATGAGTTCCGGAAAATGTTGACAATCTTCTCAGGAACTCCGTAGTGTTGAAGAGGTTTCTATAACGTCCTCCTATCTACACTGTCAAATGCCTTTTAATTATCAATAAAGTTGATTTGCAGTGACGAGTTCCACTCAACTGATTGTTCAACGATGATCCGTAGTGTTGCAATTTGGTCTGTGCACGACCAATCCTTACGGAATCCAGCTTGTTGATCTCGAAGTTGGGCGTCTACTGCATCTTTCATCCGGTTCAGCAACACTTTGTTAAATAATTTCCCTGGTACTGACAGTAGTGTAATGACTCTGTGATTTTCACATTTGCTCAGATCTCCTTTCTTTGGAATCTTGATGAGGTGTCCTTCTTTCCAGTCCATCGGCATTTGTTCCTCCTCCCAAATCTTCCTGAATAGAAGGTGAGGCATGTTTGTAGTTAATTCTATGTCTGACTTCAGTGCTTCAGCTGGTATGTTGTCGGGTCGTGCTGCTATTCCGTTCTTGATTTGTCTGATGACCATTCTGATTTCTTTCTTCGTTGGTGGGTTGACGTTTATGGGAAGTTCTGTGTGTGCTGCTTCGATGTCCAATGGATTCATTGGAGCCGGCCTATTCAGGAGTTTCTCGAAGTATTCTACCCACCTGTTCTTCTGTTGTTGAATTTCAGTGATTGGCTTGCCTTCTTTGTCTTTGACCGGTCTCTCTGGTTTACTGTATTTCCCTGATAGTTTCTTCGTCGCATCGTAAAGCTGTTTCATATTTCCTTCTCTAGCAGCTTTTTCTGCCGTCTTTGCTAATTCTTCCACGTATTTCTTCTTGTCGGCTCTAATGCTTTTCTTCACTTGCTTGTATGCTTCCATGTATTCAGCTTGTGCTTGGACTTTCTCTGCTCGTGTTCGGCTGTTGTTTATTGCTGCCTTCTTGTTCTTCCTATCTTTGATCTTCTCCAGTGTTTCTGTAGAGATCCATTCCTTATGATGCTGCTTCTTGAGGCCCAGAACCTCTTGACACACTGAAGCTAATGCTTCTTTGATACCTTTCCAGTTGTCCTCCTTAGTAGTTTCTTCTTCCTTCAGTATATCCAATCATGCTTGGAACCTGTTGTTGAGAGCTATCTTGAATTTATTGAGTTTGTCCGTATCTCGGAGGAAGGCTGTATCGAACTTTTGTAGTTCTGGTTGTCCAGTTGTTCTTTAGCTTCATTTTTAAATTGGCCACAATTAGGTGGTGATTTGAAGCTTTGTCAGCTTCTCTCCTGGTTCTCACATCTATTGTCCTTCTGAACTTTTAATTGATGCAAGTATGATCTATCTGGTTCTCTGTGGGGTGATTCGGTGAAATCCATGTAGATTTGTGTATACGTTTGTGCCTCCTATGACCGATTTGTTGAATGCACACGGATTTGCAAATCGTTCACCATTTTCGTTTCTCTCTCCCAGTCCGTGTCGTCCCATGATATCTTCATATTCGGTGTTGTCTATTCCGACTTTGACGTTTAGATCTCCCATCAGAATGATGAGGTCCTGTCTAAGGAACTTCTCTATGATTGGTTGCAACCTCTCATAGAATTGATCTTTAATGTTGTCGTTGCTGTCATTGATGGGTGCATAACATTGGATAATATTCATTAAGATCCCCTCCTTCTTTGTTTTGAATGATGCTTTGATGATTCTGGATCCGTGAGACTCGCATCCTATAAGTGCATTTCGTGCTACTTTGGACAGCATTAGAGCGACTCCCTGAGTTTATGGAGCATTTTCCTCTTCGTGACCGGAGTATAGCAGCATCGCTCCCATAGCTAGCCTTTTCTGTCCAGCTTGCGTCCAGTGGGTTTCGCTGATCCCAAGTACTGCCAAGTCGTATCTCCTCATTTCTGTTACTATTTGACTGATCTTCCCGGTCTCTCACATTGTTCGAACGTTCCATGTACCTATAAAAATTGTTACTCTAGTTGTTAGAATGGGTATCGGCATCGTGGCTTTCGAAGGAACCCGGCTTTCACCATGAAGCGTCATAATTCTTCCAAATGAAGACCTAACTCGCAGGGCAGAGTTAAAATGGTTTGAATTATTTTTTCCGGTAAGCGTTTTTTTAGCGAGTTAGTTTTCTACGGGATGGGGACGTTAACCCCATGCCCAACTCTCCTCCTTTACCCGGGCTTGGAACCGCCAGTAACTCTAGAAGAGCTACAGGCGGATTTCCAATAAGAGAGATGATGATCAATTAAGGTCGTAAATATCAACTGGAAGATTCAAGTAAAACTATAACATGTGAATTAAAACTTCACCTCATTGTACAAGCAATTGACTATCAGGACTCAGTAGATAAGTGGATAACGCGATAATGTTTGAAGACAACGATACTGAGTTTAAGTAACGGGGTGAACATCAACTCTGAGATGGAGATACGTCCAGATGACCAGTGCTGAATAGAACAAAACGCGTGTCCTAGATTCCAGTACTAGCCACTATACATCTTTTCCTAAATATTGTCTATTCCTATTTATAAACTGTACTCTTATTCTTAACAAAGTGTTCCGCAGCATATATGAATGAACGTATTTCGTCTACACCATAATATTCATTCTCATTTACAGTCTGGTTGTATGGCGTTAGCATTAGGAATTTGGTATATGCAATTATATGTTCTTCTAAAAATTGCAGCTTTTGGAATTAGTCTGGTGTTATTTATATGTGCAGTGTTGATTGGTGCAGCGATTAAAACAAATTTGGCGGACCAAATAAAAAGTGTTCTAATATCTATTACATCGATATTTATTACGTTTATAATAGCTGCAATCGCATTCATCTTTTCAGGAATCAAGGTATCCTAATTATTCGATGCATAAACTACGTAATTGTGGTTGAATCCAGTTTTCTTTTAAACGAAAAATTGAACTCATTCATAATCCATTTCAGAAGAGTTTTTAGCGAGACTATGATTTGTGAACGACCTTTGAACGAATCTTAAGTGACCTTGATAAATATTAACCAATCAGCAAACAGAAATTATAGAGTAAAATATATTATACAAAACCAAAGAAATAAAGTATATACACTTCTTACACGTGGTTGGAAAAGTGTTCAGAGGTTCTAAAATCGTAATGCATGCAGTAGAGGGAATCATCCATATAGCTCCATAACATTCGGCCTCTGGAGCCATAATAAAGTCTCAAAAAGTCTATCAACCTCGACCGCACAGCTTCAATATTGTTTGTGTGCACTCCGATTGTTGGCTACACAAAAGGCCACTTGTGGATGACGACACGATGCACGTAACTAAGCATATGTAGGAATCTGTACGCTCTTCAATCATCCATATGTATTGTGCTACCTGGCGGCATCCAGTGTTCCTGGTGTCTTTATTATCCAGTTCTCAATAGTTGTCATAATTTGCCTCAGTTACTAATTATATATAAAGGGTTTTCATCACGAACTGACACCAGCTATAATGCCAGAAACCTATTCAGCCAAATGCATGGAAGACTTTTGCGCGAAACTCCGAGATCTGTTGTCCTATACCTGATTGATTTGTCCAGAAATTATAGTCTAGCTTTTTTTATTTGATACAGCCCCTCAATTATCACGTTTTCCACAAAGTTCCCTGTGAACTGATCGTATGTTAGCATTAAGCACTGAATTTAGCGCCGTGACTTTGAAATCTCTCGAACGCTTCTGATTACCTCGCCCATAAATTAAAGTCTCACCGAGGTTTTTGTGGATATTATACTAAGTTTAAGGATTGAGATCATGAGCTAGGCCACCATGGAAAACCTGTAAGCACTGGACTCACTGGAGACAATGGTGGATGGATCGCTCAATTTCGTGGATTGTTTGAAGTTAACCATTAACACCACTGTATGCCGGCTGATTTAATAATCTAGTGGTTTAGCACTCGAGCGTGAAACTGGTGGGTTCTGGGTTCGAATCTTGCGATGCGGGATCTTGAATACGCACTGCTGAGTAGTCTCACAATATTTATAATCATTGATTGATTCATTGGGACTATTAAAATATATACCATTAGTCAGGTAATTCATAACCGACTACTAAACTTCAATGAACTTTAGCAATCAAACTGTGAGTACAATCGTAAGTTAGGAATACATAATTAACCATACTTCCCGCAACATGTTTTCAATGGGATGGGGCTGCCAATCCCATACTCAACCCTCTTTCTTTATCCGGGCTTGAGACCGGAAGTAACTCTGGAAGAGCTACAAGTGGAGTTGTGTTACTCCACGAGGAGTAACAGGTGTAAGTAAGTAAGTAAATGAGTAAGTATACTTCGTGCATCAAGTTATTACTTGGACAAATAAACACAGAAAGTATGTGTTTGAATTAACTTGTAGATATTCCAGCTATATATTAGAAATGTTGATTATTTAAAAACATTTTCGAACATTTCTGTAGTTCTGTAATGGACGAGAGCATCATTGGTGACAATTGAATGTAATTAAACACTAAATCACTAGTCAGTTCTTCGAATCTCACATGCGGATTTTCCTTGTATAATGTTGAGTAAACCCATACTGAGATGAAACGGCGGTCCAGTAATCCCAGGTTTTCAAATGGCAGTCTAGCTAAGATCAGCTCGTCAATTCAACATTGAAAATTTGTTAATTAGTTGAATGTGAATTTCGCTAATAGTTTAATTTTGTTTTGTAGGTAATAGCTCTGGCTTTCTATATAGCTGCAGTAACATTTTCATTCATTGTAAGTTACATTTATTTATAGTTTACATGGGTACGTAATAATTGGCTTATAGGAAACATAATCTATTGATCTTTCGTATTTCTATAGTGCATGTAAATTGGATATGTCAGTCTGTCAGTCAGTCAGTCAGTCAGTCAGTCAGTCAGTCAGTCAGTCAGTCAGTCAGTCAGTCAGTCAATAACTACGTCGAACTTTGTACCTACGTATATCAGTTCGAATTGCCATGTTGCTAAGTAATGACGTTTTTTCATGGACCCATCAACGTTAGACCACCATTCAAAACCTGCAAGCACTGTATCAAAATCTCCACAATCAAATATTGATAATTATCATGTGCTTACTTGCAACTATCTTCCAGATGTGATTCTTGGAGTTCTAGTGAGAAACTATGATCACTGTAGTTCAACCGTATCGAATTTGACGCAGTTACCCGCCGAAGAAAATCGAAGACGGTCGCGCAATTTGGTAGGTTGGTTGAAATTCAACATAGTTGGATGCCAGATGAATGGCCTAGAGGTTAAGTGTTCGCTCGCGAGGTTGAAGGCACTTGGTTTGAGTCCCGCATACGGGATCGTGGATGCGGACTTCTGAGAAGTCCCATGCTATGACGAGACTACCGTCTAATGCTTCCAGGTTTTCAATGGTGGCCAAACATTGATTGATTCGTGATATCGCTTATAGCTCGATAAACACTGTAACTCTACAATGATAAATTTAAAAATTGTTAGAATTACAGAACAATGCAATTGTTATTATCCATAATGTTCCGGTTGTTATCCATCCATTTCATGTCTACTTGCAATTTCCGACGCAATGTGTACCTTCGTTTACCTCTCTTACTTTTCCAACTAAGCTTTGCCTTGTGATTCAGTTTGATAATTTCCGAAATGTACATCCTATCCACTTCCAACATCTTTTTGTTAATTTCATCTTCAGCTGGAAGTTAGTTTGTCTTCTCCGAAAGTAGGCGGCTTTTGCTGATGGTATTCGGCCAAAGGATATCGAGTATCTAGTGTAGACAATCGTTTATAAATATTCGTACTTTTTTGATAATGGTTGTGGTAGTTCTTTTCGTTTCAGCTCCATACAGTAAAAATATCTTAAGTATGAGTTTTGAGGATAAAATATCTATTATTTGAATTAAGAAAAGTGTTTCGATGTACTGTCCTCGTACAAGCCTTAGGCTGTGGACCTTGTAACGTATTTTACACATAGTGATATTGTTCAATCATCTGACTGTTGAAAAATCATAATATCTATTACTACATCCAAACTTAATAATGTAATACATTCAAATCATTAGATTAATGAACACTTGTAATTTCATAAATCAAGATGGATAGTGGCTAGCAGTTGAATACAGTTTGATGCGCGTTTTGTCATATTTGAGACCCATCAAATAGATGTACCTGAATCTCAGAATTGATGCTCATCCTGTGACTCGAATACCAGTACCATTTGTTTCAAACACCATCATGTTATCTACTTAGCTACTGAGTTCTGATAGCCAGTTGCTTGTGCAATGGGGTGAAGTTTAAATTCATCTGTTATTGCTTACTTGATCTTCCCATAGATTTACATATGTCGATTAGAGTCTGGTCAACTGTAGCCGTAAACATCAATGGAAAGATCCAAGTAAACACTATCAAAAGAATTCAAACTTCAACCTATTTCACAAGCAACTGGCAATCATGACTCTGTAGCTAAGTTGATAACACGATGACCTTTGAAGTGAATACTACTGGGTTCGAGTCACAGAATGAACATCAACTCGGAGATTCAGGTACATGCAGTTGACGAGTCCCAAATGGAACAAAAACGAGAGTCCTGGGTTCCATTACTAATCACTATCCATCTTTGCTTATAATGCATGTGACCTAAGACAATATCGAGGCACTCTTCACACAATGGACATATGTTAATAAGAGAGAGACAGATCAACATCAACGGAAGAATTCAAGTAAACTTTACTCATAACTTCAGTTGAGAAACTCTATTAATTTCATTTCCGGTAACATTTCCTTCATAAAATTACACAAGAAGTATCATCGAATCACGTTTACTAAAAAGGAGTTTCAGTAGACTCGTCTATTTATGCATCCATTATAAAAATAAGAAATCTAGACTTATTAGTGTTTAAAACAGTTAAATTCATGGATGAATCTAAACTAGATCACCATTGTAAACATGGAAGCACTGAATGGCTGTTTCACCCTATTATGAGACTCTTCAACAGTACTCGATCCCAGGACCTTCCATCTTACATACAAATGTTTAACCTCTAGACAACTGATCTAACATAATCATAAATGTGCACTGTTGAAGATTTTCATATTATGCTTTTAGAATTTCAGTGATGCATCTAATTCAAATCAACTCGTCAATTCAACTATCCAAATTACTATCATCTTCATAATGATTCATGTTTCTTTTATTTTACAGATCACAATATTTATCAGTTATATAACTATTGGCAAATTAAGATGTCTTATCTTTTATCCTAATTATTCATTAGCATCTATATTATTATATACTGTATTCTTTAATACCTTAGCAACTATGATTGATATAATTAATATTTGCTCTCGACTACTATTTAATTTTCCATTTTAAATCGATAAGAAAAAACAAAAAACAAAAAAAGAGAAAAACATTGAGAAAAAAAAAGAGAAACTATTCGTCAGTTTGTTGGTTACATTGTTACATTGAACTTTCTTTTTGATAAACTTTTAGATAAATGAAATTGATTTGGGAGTTAAAAATTTCTTGCAAATTGTTTCACGGTTTCAGTTGTGATTGTAAATGTTTAGCATCAAATTAAAGTAGTATGTGACTCGGAGTAGTATACATATACATAATCTCGCATGTGGAGCTCGAACCTAGGACGTTCGGACTCGTAGGCAGACTCTTAAACTGTAGATCATCGAGATGGTATACAACGGTGTTAATGTTTAACTTCAATAATCCACGATATTACACGACCGTTCACTATTGTCGTCAGTGAGTACCTGCCTTGAAAACAAACATGGTTGAATTCCACTGTCCACATGTTTTCACTTATTTATTTATTTCAACACATAAATATTGGTACAATGGCGAACCAAATACACAGGCGTCACACAAATCAGTTGATTTGTGTGTAGACTGCGATACTGTCTAACTTTCCAGACCGTAGCAAGTATTTTTCTTGGGGGGAAACACCTGGGTTTTTCGGCCTAAAGATCTAATCTACGAGGCGATTAATTCGTACAACACTCGTTTGCTTAGAATTTTGAAATGAGAATTTTTCAATCTCCCTAGCTAGACTCTCCGTGTTCACTAACTTGGGTAAATCGCCGGATATTCGCTTTTCATCCTCTCAATTTCGTAAATAACACCCCTGCCATGAGAAGGCAGAGAGTATAACTTCTCTGACAGAGGCTGTGAGAAGGTGAGCTGACTCTCTACACCCTCAGCCGTGCCAGGGAATTCGGGAACAAGTTCCTACTAGAAATCCAGAAATGAAAGTCAGTCACTAGTAAATGACTACATTATAAACTTGCGTAGTTTCAAGAAATTACGCCTGACTGTAGCTGAGCTATAACATTATAGGAATAACATTAAAACGTATTTAATCACAGATTAATTACTTGGAATAGATATTTTTCAAGTAACAAGCGGAGTCAGACAGAGCTGTTCACTCTTCATCTTTCTCTTTTTTCTGGTGTTCGACTAAATTATGATAACCTCGATATGTAAGAGGAAGGCATGGAATACAATGGTCAACTCCGAACCGATTAGAAGATTTGGATTTCGTAGATGACCTGGCCTCTCTATCCCATACACATCAACAGATGCCGATAAAGACAACTAGTATAGCAACAGTTCCTGTATCAGTAGGCATCAACATACACAAGAAAAATAGCAAGATCCCAAAATACAGCACGGAGAACACCAACGTAATCACATTTATGTATTTCGGCAGCATCGTCGGCAAACGTGAAGGATGTAATGCAGATATAAAGGCAAGAATTAGCAAAACAATAGCAGCATTTCCACAGTTGAAGAATATATGGTATCCAAAATGACTGTTCGCAAGCCAACATCAAAGTGAGAATACGGACGCTAAGATAGTTCTACCGTATGGAGCTAAAACTTCGAGAACTACCACAACCATCGTAAAAAATACAAGTATTCAAAACAATTGTCTACACAAGATACTCAATATCCGTTGACCGGATACTACCAGCAACAACTGCCTGCTGTGGGGGGGGGAACAAATCAGCTACCAACTGAAGAGGAAATTAAGAAAACACGTTGAAAGTGGATAGGATACACATTTTGGAAATCATCAAACTGAATCACGAGGCAAGCACTAACTTGCAATGCTTAAGGGAAAATGCGAATAGTAAGGCCGCAGTACACACCAGGTTAGGTAATCAGAATCAGACATGAAAAGGATGAATAGTAACTGCAAACAACAAGAAAGAATTGCTTGGGACGAAACTAGATGGAGAATGCTGTTGAGCGGCCTATTCTCCTCTACGATGGGTAAAAGGTGTCATGTGGTAAGAAAGAATAATCAATTGTCTATATTTCAAAAGAGATCAGATGTAACTAAGAGGTTCACAGTCATATTACTCAGATACAGAACATAGAAAAGTACCTTTGAGCTTTAAAAATTTCCAATTATAAATAATGAATATTCTACTTAATGGAAATGTTGAACTTGATCTTTGTTCAGAGTTCATAAATGTTTTTGTTACGATCAACAAGTAACAAGCGTTAAACTGTTTATTGGTCATAGTTTGTCAATTCATTGTTGCCAAAGGTAAATGTTATATCCTGATGAGAAAAGTGGATAGTAACTGTTGGGATCCATTTATGGATCAATAAAATACATACATTTTCATTGTATAATTGTTGGGTGACTAGATTATGTATATTCATGTTCCTCTTATTATGAATTCTTCTGGAGCCCCTCTAGAGCTACTGCCGGTCCGAAGTCCGGATAAAGGAAGAGGGTTGGGTATGGAGTTAGCGACCACATCCTGTAGGAAACTAAATCGCTAAAAAACGCCAATCAGAAAAAATAATTCAAACCATTTAAACTCTGCCCTGGGAGTTAGAAAATCTTTATTTAGAAGAGTTATGATGTCTCATGATGAAAGCCGAATTATTTCGGAATTCAAGGGGCTGATGCTTGTTCTGAAAACCAAAGCAACCATTAATTTAGGTAGTTGTTACTATCATACAATCTGAGAGTCATTATTATAAGCTTTATTTTGACCTATGATTTATTATTGTACCATTTACCATTCTCGAGTTATGCCCTGTCAATTTATTACAGTCTACCACATTCACAGCCACTTTTGGCTAAATCTTGTACGAATGCTGTTTCCTATCTTATGACACGATGTGGTCTGTTTGGTTTGTGTATAAACTCTGTATTTTTGAGCTACATGATTTATATCACGAAGGTTGAGATTTGTGTTCTGAAATTAACAGACAGGCAGTAGTAGGCAGGAAGCAGGACCGATAAGTACTCTAGACTGCTCGTACCGGTTTATGCGTCATTGGTACGGTCGATAAATCACTATTCTTTAATTGACGGTTTCATGACGTTATATATTAATGGAAGCACGAATCCATGAGTTATAACAGTACATTCATTAATATGAGTATAAAGCCCATCTAGCTGTTCTTATGATATACATGTTTCTACTTTCTTTACATATAATTTGATAAATACAATCGAAAGTGACATATGATGAATAAATGTTTCACCTTGAGCATGCCACTTACGTTGCATGTTCTGTAGTTACTGCTTGTTGCGAAATTTAAAAAAAAATTTAAGCGTAGTTATTGGCTAGTAGTGAAACTCAGGTTGACGCGTATTTTCTCCGATCTGGGACTCATCCACTAAATGTATCTCAATCCCAGAGTTGATGTTCATTCTGTGACTCGAATACCAGTACCGTTCTTTTCAAACTCCATTGCGTTAACCACTTAGCTACTGAGTGCTGATAGCCAATTGCTTGTGCAATCGGGTGAAGTTTAAATTCAATTGATGTTGCTTTGTTTGCATATTTATACGTACTGATTACAGTTAAGGAGTGAATACTGACTCTAAGATGAAGGTACATCCAGCCGAACAGTTTCAAGTGGGACGAAACACGCGTCAAACCGAGTTCCACTACTAGCCACTATTCAATTTTGCTCAAGTAGCTTGTGACTTAAGGCCCTATCGAGGCGATCCGCACAGGATGCACATAGTCCAACAAGAGACTGATCAATTACAGTCCTAAAACAATAATGAGAATATACAAGTTAAACAAAACTAAGGGAATCTATGGAAAGAATTGTTTCATAATAAGTTTAGTCATTCAAATAACACGTTTCCTTTTGAACTCCTAACTTAATGAAATTCACGTAAATTATGTAGATCAAGTATAAGAAGAATAAAAGGGTACAGAATAATCATACCTATCCTCTGTTATTAACGATAATAGTAAACCATAGTACTACATAACAGAACCAACACACGATGTTTGCGAATACTGACGATCGTATTGTCTGATATCCCACTTGATTCTAAGTCGTCATCGTCGTCCATCATCTTTGTATTTATCCCTTATAACATTTCGAACAATATCCAGACACTGGGATTGCGTCGAGTGACATTTTATGAAGTCTATTCTTTTCAAAATCCTCGTCTACCATGTCGTATCTCATCCTGTAGTACATATAGGTATTTGTTACAATGAACAAACTAAACACCAACAGTTGAGATTACACGGAATATGCAGATATTACACAATGCTCTGTGAATGTTTTTCCACTTCTTGTTCAAACAAATGGCATAAGATGCAACCATTCTTCCCAGTACCATTAAAGAACGTAATTGTAACATGAGTACATTACATAGTAATATTAAAAAGATTAGGATCAAATTTCTACGATGGTTTCAAACTTAAAGAGAGTCAAATTCATGCCATGTACAGTCTCACTATATTTAAAACCAATAATCATATGTACGTCAATGAAATCTTAGGTCAGTTCAGGAAAGTTCTGTTGGTGTATTGTACTACAATAACCAGTGAATTATGCTTCACTGACAAAGACAGAAGCAGAAATTCAGTGTTTATACGAAAGGTGATGCCGTGTTTTACCGTTGATGTATTCGCACAACAGAAGTCTGTGTCAAGTAGAAGTAATAGAGTTGTTGTCTCATGTGTTACTAATTAGAACTGTCCAATACGCACACTTGTAGACGTTTTGCTATTACCGACAGCTTATAAGCTTCTGTTTGAGCTCTGAAATAAAAGTTTATTCCAAAAATAATCGTTAACCACATTTTGGTGTAATCCTGACAGAAGATTTCTATTTCATACAGACACTATATCAGAAATTCTAAGTGTTTATTTCACTACTAAGATGATTTGACATATATGAGATGTTTACTACAGGTTACATAAAGTGCAGTTTCATGACTGAATTACGATATGATCATTGGACAATTCGCAAATGCCACAAACTGAGATGTGACATTTCATAGAATGATTTAGTACATGAAGTGTAAGTCCTCAGAGTGCTCAGGGATAAAGTCAGTCATTCGTTAGACCTTAAAAATCTGTATACATAGTTAGTAGCTCATGTTTGTGGAACGTGTGATGATGTCACGAGAACATTTGTGCAATGATTTCTCTCTCAGTACCTCAGTATTGTGGTCTCATTTATAGTTTGCATGTAATAACCGCTTGTTATATTTGATCGATAGTTTGGCATATTGATCCTGCTGACCTTCTTTAAGTACACTGAAGTTCAGCAAATGTTTTATTCATAAATGTACCATAATTAGATGAAAAGAACGTTTTAGGGCACATGATGTCGAAGTATTTTTTCTGTTTGTACACTGAACTTACCTGCATCACAGAGTTAATGTTGCGCACAATATGCATATATGCCAATAATAGAGAAACGAAGCAATTACAGTCCCAAATAACAATGGAAAGATTCAAGTAAACAGTGACAAGTGAATCGAAATTTCACCTCGTTGTACTAGCTAGTGACTATCAGGACTCAGTGTGTAAGAGGATAATGCGATGGCGTTTGAAGTGAACGGTAGTAGATTGTAGAATCCAAACCACGGTTTGGACTGCTGAATAGCCTTCTAGGTACGTTAGACACGCGCCCTTGCCCGTCAATATCAAAACAAGTAATCGAGTAAATAGCGGTTCAATAATTCATAAATTTAAATGTAAATCGTTACCTAAACAAATATAACCACCCGGCTATTCAACCAATAATTGTTCAATCAATTAAATCTAAATTACAATAAATAAAGAAGTTGATAAAAGATGCGGAAAAATTACCAGCCACAACAAATGAACGCTATTCTATCTTGACTGGATAGAACACACACAAAAGGAGGAGCAAATCAATATGGCTGCCGCCATTAACAAATGTCAAGTAAAACAACATCGATGCAGTTCGGGAACAAACATGAAAACGTAGTGAAGGCGTAATAAAAATAAAAACTATGATAAAAAAAATACAAATATTAACAATTCAAATGTAATCAAAAAACTAACAATGTACAACTAAGGGGATCAATAGGAACAAAGTGCAACTATATACATTGAGGGATTTTCACACACACACACCAAATATTCAAAACGGATCTTACACATATTTGAGTCCCAGAGCGAACATCAACTCTGAGATTTAAGAACATCCGGTCGACGAGTCTCAAATAGGATGAAAAGCATGTCCTGGGTTCTACCACTAGCTACTATCCATCTTTACTCATAATCCCCGTAACTTAAGGCAATATAGGGGTAAATCGTACAGGATATACACATGCCAATAAGAGAGAAACTGATCCATCACAGTCCGATACATCAATGAGAAGATTCAAGTAAACATCACTATCAAGTGTATTTAATACAATCTACTTCATTGCTGCCTTAGTTCAAAAAATAATATATTCATATAGAATATAGCTGTTTACTAATAAAAACTAAAACTTCAATTATTTGTTCATATTAGAATTTTAATACTTAAATTTTTGAGTCGATTGAAGCTAGAACACCATGGAAAACCTGGAACCACTGAACGGCCGTTTCCATCTAGTATGGGACTCCCGAGCCGTGCACATCCACGATAATGCGTCACTCTCCAATAGGTATTTCCTGAAATCCTAGTGAGAGGTTGTGACCAGTGGAGTTCAACCAGGTCTGTTGTGAGATAGTAACTCAGTGAAGCGAAAGGTGGATGTGTCGTTCAATTTCGTGGATTAGTTGGAGTTAAATATTAACACCGTTGAATTCCGTTGTTCGAAACTGATACGTCTTGGGTTCGAATCTAGGACTTAACGATAATCTAGTGCTTTTTGGTTTTCCCTGATGATCTGGCTTCAATTGTCTCACAAATTCAACCATTAAATTACATAACAAACTTGTTACGAATAATGAATACACTTTAGTCAGTCTAATCAAGACTTCTTTTATTATTACTGTATTGATAGTAAAGTTCTTTTAGACAAGTCAGTATTCATTACATATTGGTTAGTAATAAATAAATGATCTTTACACTTTGAGATTATTAAAACAAAATATGTGACTGAACATTAAATCACTTAAAACAAACGGAACTTATTATTTTATAGTAAGGAGATAATTGAATATAAACAAATAAGTGAGTCTATTTAATAACATCCAGTTGGTGTTGTTTTACTTGTATATTCTCATTACTGTTTTAGGACTGTAATTGATAAGTCTCTTGTTGGCATACGTGCAATCTGTGAGGATTGCATTGATATTGCCTTAAGTCACAAGCTTTATAAAAAACGATGGATAGCGACTAGTAAAGGAATCCTGTTTAACGCGTGTTTTGTCATATTTGGGACTCGTCACCTGGATGCACCTGAATCTGAGTTGGTGTTCACTCTGGGACTCGAACCAAGTAGTGTCCGATACAAACACCTTCTCGTTATTTGCTTAGCTACTGAGTCCTAATAGTCACCTGCTTGTGTGATGGGGTAAAGTTTAAATTCAGTTGCTTCTGTTTTACCTGTATCCTCCCATTGTTATTTAAGACTGCTATTGATCAGTCTCTTGTTTACCAATCTTTGATTTATATTTACTATAAAAGATATAACATTTCAATTAATTCTGAATGACCATGTATACGGAAATTTAACTGTTATTACAATCACAACAGTCTCTATACAACCTCATTCTTATTTTAATTATCACATGCTTACTAGTGAATAGAGTGTAATTAAAAATTGTTATATCTAGAACCTCAGTCAGTTAGCTACAACGTTGGACCGGGCACATATATATTCATCCGCCCCAGAGTTTGTACATCTACGCCATTGTGGTCGATTCTAGGCCATATATCACCAAGAGTCTCCAATCATTGGTTACGATAATCACATAGACCCCAACGAAGTTGTCTGCATATACCGACATGACTCAAATTAGAAGTTAGTGGCTTCAAGGTTTGATGCTACGTTTTGGTTTGGCCTCCGCTAAATCTCTCCCAACTATCTCCAACACTAGTCAGCATTGTGCGTCGTGGTAATCGGTGTTTAGGCATAAATTACACGTGGCCCAGCCACCCCAGTCAGTGAAGATTCACAATATCATCAACTGATTGACCATCATTTCTTAATAACTAGTGTCTTACCTCATTATTACTTACCCAGCAGATGCGAGCAATATTTATGAGACATCTGTGGTCAATTACTAGTAGCTTGCGAATATATCCTGCTCTTGATGCCCATGTTTCACAGACAAAAATAAGAACAAAACGA